>NW_024080795.1:2229238-2654153 GCF_003009895.1 Hyaena hyaena
TCTGATATGTCATTTGCAACTATCTTTTCCCATTCCGTTGGTTGCCTATTAATTTTCTGGGTTGTTTCCTTGGCTGTGCAGAAGCTTTTAATCTTTATGAGGTCCCAACAGTTTATTTTTGCTCTTGATTCCCTTGCTTTTGGGGATGTGTCAAGTAAGAAGTTGCTGCGGTGGAGGCCAAGGAGGTTGTTTCCTGCTTTCTCCTCTTGTTGATCTAGTTTTAAAGAGAAGCAATGAATTGAGACAGCTTTGGATTCCCACTTATTCTGTCACCTTTAAGGAGAAAGTTGATTTTTTACATGAAGACCCACACTCATCCTCTCTGTGCTTTGCCTCCCTTAATGGTCCCACCGTGTACTGGGCACTTTGCCATGCCACCCTGCATGTGGCCACCAACTAGCACAATGTCTTCCATAGAGCAGGTGCTCACTACTTCCATTAATTTAGTAAGTATTTGTTGAGAACTTAGCATATGTGAGGTATTGAATCAGTGATGATTCAAACAAGATGAATAAGACATGTCCTTGAGTTGCTCCGCATAAAGCACACAGCTAATCCACAGTTCCACTACTGTGTGACAAGGAGATGGGCAGACATGTTTGACCGATGCTGAAGCCCTGAGTGGCATTCCGTGCTAGATCTAATTCATCCACTCATCTGATATGCATATCCCTTCCAAGGCATTGTCCCCTGCACTTTGAACCCATCCAATAAGAAGGCACAGTGAAATTAATCTGCATTTTTCTAATCTCAAATGCTCATGTAGTTGACTTCAAATCTATGCATACAGTGCAAGTACACATTTCACTGGTAAATAAAACTTAAATAGAGCCTGTTGTCGATATTGACTGGCACCTCTATAAATCTCATCTTAATAAAACTTTGAATGGTCTTTTTTAAATATTTATTTATTTAGTAACCTCTACACCCAATGTGGGGCTTGAACTCATGACCCCGAGATCAAGAGTCACATGCTCTGCTAAGTGCCATGCCAGGCACCCCAATCTTTACAGTTTTTAGGAAGTACTAGGGTTAATTATCTGCCCAAATCCCTAGTAATAAGCCTATAAGTCTTAGGTTATGTTTATTTATCTTTGTGCCCACAGGAGACAGTCCACAGTAGAGATGGGCAGCAAGTATTCTGGAGCATGCCTGAATTTGATCTCTGCTCTTCTTCTTATCCACTGTGTGATCCTGGATTAAGTTACTTAATCTTTCTCTGTCTTGCTTTCCTTTTCTGGAAAATGGGGACAATAATGGTACCTGCCTACAGGATTGCTATGAGCAGTAAATGCATTGATGTATGTGAAAAAGCTAAGATTAGTGCCAGGCACATAGTAAGTAAGCACTGTGCACCTTTGCTGTTATTACAATTTTCAATTCAACTGAAACTACACGCTTTATTCCATTTTTCACAAATCATCATACTCATCTTTACATTTTTTAAAATTTGTTTATTTATTTTGAGAGAGAGCACAAGTGGAGGGAGGGGCAGAGGGAGAGGGAGACAGAGAGAATCCCAAATAGGCTCTGCACTGTCAGCGCAGAGCCAGACGTGGGGCTCAATCCCATGAACCGCAACATCATGACCTGAGCTAAAATCAAGATGGACACTTAATCCTAAGCCACCCAGGCACCCACATACTCATCTTTAAATGACATTCAAGCCATTGGAGATTGATGTGAAGGTTTCTCTTACATGAGGTCTATAGTCCTTTGAGTCTCTTTACACCAAAAGCCAAGTAAGTTCACTTTTATCTATACTTGGAAATGAGAGACCAACTTTGACATTATGTTCTGCTTCTTTTACATGGCCAGAATTTTACAACAAATTACATGACTATATCCTATCAGCTTGGTAAAATCTCCACGGCTCACACATTATCCCATGCTGAGGGATCAGTGCTTTTAGAATGCTTGATGTGTAGCTTAAAGGCTACAAGAAATAAAGCATACAACAGAATTGCATTTACACTTCCTCACTGTGTTGATGCCATTCTGCTGGCCAGCTTTCTGATTTACGTGGGTATTTCTTTACTCAACCAGTAATATCTTTGGCAGTATGCTGTATAGGGGCCAAAATTAATGGTGAGTTTCAGGCTTCTGCTGATAACTGGTTTTGGCAATGCTCAGGAATTCTATGCAGCCAAGACAAATTGACAAATACAAAGTCATTTAGAGCAATGGTGAATTAACATTGGGATTACTGTTTTGGCCTCAGTGTGGGTGATCGTTAATCTCTCATCTTTCTGTATTGTTTCACAATCGTTATTTCCAGGGCAGTGATGATATAGTCACTTTTAGGGTTAAGCACAAGGGGAAAAATGCTGAAAATGGCATGGAGGGGCGAGCGAGCCAGTCTGGCACAGAAAACAAGAGAGTGGTGGGACTAGATGCTATACAAAGTGTAGCTCAGGCAAGGGTCCCGGGGTAGATCCACTTTATGGACCAAGTTGGTACAATTTCCTCATCATTATATTTACATTACAGTTTATCTTTGTCATTAAGTGGCCACATATTAATATTGTGCCCATCAAGAAAGCTTCCTCAGTAGCAGTAAGTAAATGGGTTAATAAACTTTCACATGTGCAGTTGTTCTCGATTTTTATTCAGAAATTCCCTTACATAAAATACACAAGCAGTTAAGTTGGGTTTAGAAATTCACCAACAAACAGCCTTTATAACCTCCTGTAATTATCTCCAGAAATCCTCATGTGTTCAGTGACTAACTCTCCAGAGCTTTTACTAAGATAAATAAACAGAAGCAGCACTAACCCGTTGCCTTGTATTTCCTAATCTTTGGCATGCCTTTTAGTTGTATTTTAGATCTAAGGAGGGCTTTGTCTCTCCCTAGCAATACAGACTGTGCTTTCTCCTTGTTGGCCTGGTTGAAAATTTAAACCTCCCTCTCACTGATCAACCTCAGTCCAACCAGGCCCTTGTACATCCCTTTACATTGCACAAACATCAGGAGATCTCAACATGTTGTGTGCCATTAGCAAGCACCTGGCACAAAACAGCTGTGGGATACGCCAAAAGTATGCATCTGCTTATTAAAATACTTACCGGAGAGCCACCTGGGTGGCTCAATCTGTTAAGCACCGACTTTGGCTCAGGTCATGATCCTCATGGTTTGTGGGTTCAAGCCCCATGTCAGGCTCTGTGCTGAGAGCTGAGAGCCTGAAGCCTGCTTCGGATCTGGTGTCTTCCTCTCTTACTGCCCCCATCAAAAATAAAATAAACATTAAACAAAAACTTTTAAAAATAAAATAAAGTAAAATAAAATACTTACTGGAGTACTGCCTTATTGGTTGGAACATAAACACTGACCAGAGCAACCCTTCCATTACACACTTCCTGGGCACCCTGATGAATCAGCAACAAAAATTTAACCACGTGTCCAGTATATCCCTCAGGGCATGACTGGTGTTTCTAATCACAACCCAGAATTACCCAAAAAAGGCATGATTTTGTTTGTACTATTCTATGTCTAAGGGGGCAACAATGTTTGAAAAAGCAATCCAGAAAGATTTTTATCCAGATTGACTAAGAGAGACAAATATTAATATGTAAGAGTTTATGTTTTTTGGGAATCTCATTTTTTTAAAATTTTTAAATGTTTATTTTTGAGAGAGAGAGCGTGAGTGAGGGAAGTGCAGAGAGAGGGAGACAGAATCTGAAGCAGGCTCCAGGCTCTGAGCTGTCAGCACAGAGCCCGACATGTGGCTCGAACTCACAGACCACAAGATCATGACCTCAGCCGAAGTCAGACGCTCAATCGACTGAGCCACCCAGGCACTCCTGAAATCTCAGTTTTATTGATCCCCCTCCTTGCCTGATGGTTCCAATAAATGAGGTGTTAATATAAAAAGACCTCAACATGAATTTACGGACTTTTGTAGTATCTTGATGGGCCAGCAATACTAATAAGAATTATTTGTCATAGAAATTATGGTGTAGAGAAAATTATTTTGGGATCAGAACCAACATTATAAACAAGTAGCTACTTTCAGTGAAAGCACTTCAAAACTCATAGAGTTGGGGGTGGAGGGAAAGAATATAGAATATTAATCTTCTTTGTTCTCTTTTTTAATGAAAAATTATTAAAGAATTATTTTCTCATTAGTAGTCTAAGGGAGCCTAGTGAAAGCAAATTCTAAAATGAACTGGTGTCACCATTGAATTTTTGCGTATGACTTTTTTTTTTTTTTTTCATAAAAATGCATTTGTATCTGGAGGGAAAATTATTCTCTCATCAATACCATACATACTTAAAAATACTTCTGCATTATTTAGAAATAGAAATGTAGACTAAAGGAACAATAAAGATGAAGAACACTTTAAAATGTTTTTTTCAGGTTCATTTTGCCAGTGGAAATTTTTTCTAATTTAACAGTGACACTTTGCTTATCGCAAGGATTTGCAAATGCCAAGTGGATGTGAATGTTCCCTGCTACCCTGCGTTAGAAGTAGTATTCTCCTGAAAAGAACATTATACAGATGGAAATGTTGCTTCTGTGTGCTTAGGGGAAAACTACATCAATTTCTTCAAAAGCATAGCTTTAAAACTTAAGTTCAGCTCTGTATCATTCAGTGCAGTGAGCAACAAATACTTTATTTAGAAGAGTTACCACTATCATGACAAAATAAACGCATAGTAGCTTACCAAATGTGCCCGAAGTAGAATTTTCTATGTGCAAATATATATACTTAATTTACTCGAGGGGGCCTATTTGATAGGCTCCATATTAGAATCTGATACTTACACTAACATATATTTTTGAAAACCTACTAAGTGCTCAGCACTAAAATTATTTTTGTTCCTTTTTTTCCCTACATTACTTCTTTTCCATTTCCTTGTTAAGCCTGTTTTTTTCATTTCAGTTTCCATCTGCTTTTAGAAAAATGGCATTTCTGGGGCACCTGGGTGGCTCAGTCGGTTAAGTGTCCAACTTCGGCTCAGGTCATGATCTCACGGTTCATGGGTTCGAGCCCCACGTCGGGCTCTGTACTACAGCTATCTCAGAGCCTGGAGCCTGCTTCAGATTCCGTGTCTCCCTCTCTCTCTGACCCTCCCCTGCTCACGCTCTCTCTCTCTCTCTCTCTCAGAAATAAATAAAACATTTAAAGAAAAAAGAAAAATGGCATTTCAGTTGCATTAGATGGTTTTTAAAGCATGTTCTTCTTACCTCTGTTTAGCATAACTAGTTTGTTTGGATAGCCAATGCAATAGGACATTGTGTGTATGTGTGTGTGTGTGTGTGTGTGTGTGTGTGTGTGTGTTTGTGTGTGTGTGTGATTTCATCTTTAGCTTAGACAGTACCGTTCCACTTATCACTAATGGTTTTCCTGATTTTTCTATTGGCGTAAATAACCCAACAAAGGAATGCAGTATGGAATTAGTGTTTTCCTTGGGTTTTAACTCTCATTTCTAGTTTTCACTAGATGTCCAAATTAAGAATCCCTCCATTCTTTATGTTATCTGATCAACATTTGCAATTGTAAGGATCAGGTTTTCTTGATTTTAGCCGGCAGTCTATAAGAAATATTTAATTTTGGATTTCTATTGGAGCATCATATCTTTCCATTGATTAGGAGTTGCCGATAAATTTTCTCAAATACAATAAAATATTAAGTGGAACTCAACTGTCTGAAACCCATAATCAATAAGAATTTTATCTGCATTTGGTCATTAGGTGAAATAAAATATGAATTTACCAGAGATTAAGTATAAGAAAAAATAACCTGTATTGTAGCCTAAGGTCAATTCATATTGAAGCCAAATCCCAACAGCTTCTACTAAACCTAATAAGAATTGATGTCCAGGGATGCTTAAGGCATTATAAACATCTCTAGTAATGAAATAAACATTTAATTAGGTTTATATTATGTTGTTTATTACAACATGAAAAGGACTTGTATTGTAAAGATTTCTACCAGAAGTGGCTTCTAGTAACTATGATTTTAAAAAATTCTCCCTGTATTTTCATTAATTGAATCCAATTTTATATAATCTACTGATTTCAGGCAACAACATGCTTTATCTTTTCATAAAACTGATAAAGAAAAGCTATTTCTTCTCATGCATCCACTTTTTATGTTCCTAATCTCATGCCATATTTCTTTTCTCTTATCACTTAAAAAAATTCAGCCAACCTCTTTTATATAAAGATTTTATTTTATTTTTTTAAATTTCTTTATTTACATTCAAGTTAGTTAACATACAGTGTAGTATTGGTTTCAGGAGTAGAAAACAGTGTTTCATCACTTACACATAACACCCAGTGCTCATCCCAACAAGTGCCCCCCTTAATGCCCATCGCCCATTTACACATCAGCCACCCACCTTCCCTCCAACAACTCTCAGTTTGTTCTCTGTATTTAAGGGTCTTATGGTTTGCCTCCCTCTCTGTTTTTATCTTATTTTTCCTTCCCTTCCCCTATGTTCATCTGTTTTGTTTCTTAAATTCCACATATGAGTGAAATCATATGATACTTGTCTTTCTCTGACTTATTTCACTTAGCATAATACACTCTAGTTCCATCCATGTTGTTGCAAATGGCAGGATTTCATTCTTTCTCATCACCGAGTAATATTCCAGTGGTGTGTGTGTGTGTGTGTGTGTGTGTGTGTGTGTGTGTGTGTGTATACCA
Source organism: Hyaena hyaena (assembly GCF_003009895.1). Lineage (NCBI taxonomy): Eukaryota > Metazoa > Chordata > Mammalia > Carnivora > Hyaenidae > Hyaena > Hyaena hyaena. Next base: position 2,235,893 of record NW_024080795.1, read on the forward strand.
CATCTTCTTTATCCATTGATTAGTCGATGGACATTTGGGTTCTTACCATAATTTGGAAATTGTTGATAGCACTGCTATACACACTGGGGTGCATGTGCCCTTTCAAATCAGCATTTTTGTATCCTTTGGCTAAATACCTAGTAGTGCAATTGGTGGGATGTAGGTAGGTCTATTTTTAATTTTGGGGGGGAATCTCCATACCGTTTTCCAGAGTGGCTGTACCAGTTTGCATTTCCACCAACAATACAAGAGGGTTCTTCTTTCTCTGCAACCTCACCAACATCTGTTGTTTCCTGAATTGTTCATTTTAGCCATTCTGACAGTGGTGAGGTAGTATCTCATTGTGATTTTGATTTGTATTTCTCTGATGATGAGTGATAGTGAGCATCTTTTCATGTGTCTATTAGCCATCTTGATGTCTTCTTTGGAAAAGTGTCTATTCATGTCTTCTGCCCATTTCTTCACTTAAAGATTTTATTTTAATTTTTTTAATGTTTTATTTATTTCTAGGGGAGAGAGAGAGAGAGACAGCGCGAGCTGGGGAGGGTCAGAGAGAAAGGGAGTCACAGACTGAAACAGGCTACAGGCTCTGAGCTGGCAGTCAGCACAGACCCTGACTCGGGGCTTGAACCCATGAACCGCGAGATCATGACCTAAGCAAAAGTTGGACGCTTAACCGACTAAGCCACCCAGGCGCCCCTAAAGATTTTATTTTTAAGTAATGTCTACACCCAACTTGGGGCTCGAACTCATGACCCCAAGATCAAGAGTCGCATGCTCTACCAACAGAACCAGCCAGGTTCCTCAAACCACTTTAAGGTACAGTGATGGCTGAGCCTTTGTTAAATTTAGTATCTATATAGATTATGTTTGTTTGATTATGAATGAGAAATCCACTCATTTTCTAAACATTATCTATTGATAAGAATTGATATGCAATTGATTCAACTGTAATAATCTGTATATTATTTAAATACCACCAAGGAGAGTAAAGCATTGTTAAGTCATGGTTTTAGTTATTTGGTGACATTTTATGGGATACGTACTACATATATATATATATACGTGTATATATATATATACGTATATATATACGTATATATATATATATATGTATATGTATGTATGTATTATGCTTGCAGAGGTCGCCTTAGGAAGGGAAGCTACTATGCTTGTAATTCTACAAGCCGCCACCAGGTGGTGCCCGATTGTAAATTGTGACCATCTGGGAGTCCCATGTGGGGATAACAGAATAGGTTTATAGCACTCAACTGAATCAGGTTTTTTTCCAATGAAAATTAATTATTAAAATGGCCAATATAAATATTCACTTAATAATTGTAGGAATATTGATACACAATTTAAAATAATAGTTAAAGAGATGAAAGTGCATAATTAATACCTTTCTCTCACCATCTTTATTGTTAATAACCTCATGTGCTTTGTTTTTTGTTTAAGGAAAAGTTTTCCTTTTAATCAAAATACTTTGTGTACTAAGAAGTTCTAGACCATATGCCTATCTACAGCTTCCTGAAGGTTTTTCTGCTTATAGATTTCCCTTCTACTGCTCTAGTTAATTGCTTTCCTGCTATTTCTAATTGTCCTAGATGACTGAAGTCTGATTTCTTTAGGTTTCAGGTGAACTATTTGTTCTTGGCATATTTTATATAGGAAAGAATTGTGTCATGTGTTTAGTACAATGTCTCACTAGGTTTAGCTCCTTTTTAGCTAGCAGTCTTAAGATTCTGTCCCTTCCCCCAATAACACAGATACTCACACATGCATACACAAACGTACACATGCACAGACACACCCTAGGTGCACACACAGGCACACATACCCCATACACACTGGTTTCCAGCAGTGTAATATACATGCTAGATATGTGGCTGTATCTTCCTTTGGTCTCTGAAAAATCCTGTGGTGGTCTGTCTTCCACCAGCCAGCTTTTATAACTCATTCTATCTCATGCTTTCTTTTTTTTTTTTTAAATTTTTTAATGTTTTATTTATTTCTGAGAGAGAGAGAGAGAGAGACAGCATGAGCAGGGGAGGGTCAGAGAGAGAGGGAGATACAGAATCTGGAACAGTCTCCAGGCTCTGAGCTGACTGTCAGCACAGAGCCCGACATGGGGCTCGAACCCATGAACTCTGAGATCATGACCTGAGCCAAAGTCAGACACTCAACTGACTGAGCCATCCAGGCGCCCCTCTAACTCCTGCTTTCTTTTGGACTTTGATGCTTGGATTGTTTTGAAAGCTAATTTGCATCAAATAGTAAAGATTATCTATTAACTTCCCTAGCAGGTTGCAGGCAGTTCTTTGTCTGCTTTGTAAAAACAGTCCATTACTGTTTCTTCTGAACATTTGAAAGCATTTATTTCAACTTCCCTTCCAGATAAAATGAATGGTTTTAAGTAGAGACATAGTGACTTTGGCTCTTATGATCATATATATTCTCATGCCATGAAAATTAAGAGTCTAAATCTGACAAGGGAGTACAGAAAGAGGGAGAAAGAAGGAATCAGACACTGATGGAGGAAGAGAGATACTGAGAGGTTGAGACTAAAACTTCTCCAAGGTATAGAACTAAGTATTCAACTCTGGTAATTAGAACTGAGCTCTTATGCTGGCTTTGTCACTGACTCTCTTTGTAACTGTGACCAAGTCATTTATTCCTTATAGTCCTATTGTCTTGTCTGAAAAATGAGGGAATTGGCCTGTAGGTCATCATTGCTCACATTGTGAGTCTGTGACTCAGGCTCATATTAAAGCAGAAATGTGGGGAATGCATCTTTGCTTCAGGTCTTGCTTAGGTTCATGATTGAACAACTCAACTAGCAATAAAAAGGACAGATCTTTATACATAATGAAAATGTATAGGTTCGTTCTCTTTATTTTTGTTTCCCGCATTTCCTGGACCTCCTGCTATCAAAGTAGTGCTCCGCATTTAGGAGACATTGGTAGATTAAACATTTTCATATGCACATTAAAGGAAAACTGGAGGTGTGTGATGGGTATTTCTTTCTTTCACTTGCATAGACCCAGTCACTGTGATTGACAAGAAATATTACCCTTGGATAAGAGTAAGTATTCTAAGAGGGCACAGCTTGCCATCTATATTTCTAGGAGTTTGTGGTTATAAAACAAGTGAGATTCAGAACTTAATTGTATGCCATCTCCAATGATTTGGGGATGTGAGATTATGTCCCCTACTAGAGTATAAGCTCCTCAAGAGAAGAGAATCTGTCTTGTATGCATTTGGTGTCATCCAAAGACCAAATGCAGGGCTATGGATGCAGCACACAAGTTCACGATGCACTTCCTCCCTGATACTGTAATAAAGTTACTGACTCATGGCATCTTCGCCTGATATGGTGATTTTGATATTTCTAGTCCAGCTTCCCATGCCATGTGATAGAAACCCAGTGACAAGGAGTGTAGTACCTAGTGAAGCAGTCCAGTATACTGTTAGACAGCTCAAGCTGTAGGGCCAACCCTTTGCTGTGTTTAGCCAAAATGTGCCTCTCTGTGACTCTGTAGTTTCTACCTTACATATCCTTCTACAGAAAGAGAAAACAGGTCAGCCTCTTGCCTTATTTTTTCTTGTTCATCTCAGAGTTCCTCATTTTATAAAGTACTTATAGAAGGAATTTGATGGCTTCAGCATAAATACATAACAAAACATTTAAAATTTTTTATAATTAGTTTAAAGTAACGGGATGAAGTTTGTCAGATTCTCATTTCCATACTGAACAAGATGAGGTGATTTATTTCAGAAGCACTTAATTACTGCTTACTTATTTTTTGCCAAGCACCATTGTAAGTGCTTTATAAATATTAACACATTTCCATCTAGAAAACAACCTTATTAGATAGATGCTACTATTGGCATCATTTTCCAGATGAGGAAACAGAAATACACATGGATTAGGTAATTTGCCCAAAGTCTTCTAACTAGTAGTTAAGTGATAGGATTATGAACAAGGCCTTCTGGCTCCAAAATCCTGTACTCAACTACAGTGCTATAGGGGGATAATTTTGATGGGTTTATAAAAAAGGCAGGGACATTTAATTGTTTCCCTTTTTTTGTTCCCATAAGTAAATACCCAGTTGTTTATAAAGTTTCCCATTTTTCATGGCACTTTACTTATTACGAAGTTAAATTTCCTTTTTAAAGATCTGGGGAAAGTGGAGCTCAAAGACGTGGATGGAAATAATTTATTCTGTTTGTTTTTGCCACCTTGAAGCACTATACCTTTATTTGGATTATATAAAACTTGTTCCCATTTAATTAACTGATGTTGCTAATATCTGGGCAAGTTTTACTCTAGCCTCTAAGGATGCTGTTACATCAGCTCTGTTTTCTGTCCCTAGGGCATCCCTTTACTGTTTTCCATCTAGGTCCTTAGCACTCTCCCACACTGGATTTATTTAAATGTTTACTTTGGCTAAAGTCAAGCCTGAACTGTCAAATAAATACTATAATTTGCTCACTCGTATTTTTTCATTGTCTTTAAATTCCCAACAAGCCATCTACCACATCTAACACCAGTATGATGCCAGTGTAGGTCCTGCCCCGAAGCGGTTCACAGAAGTAGCTGCACATACAAAGGGCTCAGGGAGGAGAGTTCTGTTTGACCAGTGCTTTGAGAGCCTGATAATCCCCTTTGCTTGGTGGGGGTGAGAAGCTGGCCTTAGGAGAACGAGTGGGATTTCTCCCTTTCTAAGGAGGCACATTCCATAATTCTATAAAACCCTAAAATCTGTATATTTAAAAAACAAATTTAAGTGTTTAGTGTTGAAATATTTGTAGAGCTTTAACATCCATGAGAATAGGAACCATGCCCAACACCTTGTACACAGTACTTAATACATATTTGTAGAGCAAACAAAGAAAAACTTTTTTTAAATATATGGACTCTTACCTCTACACAGCTGACAGTTCAAGATTTTTAATGAGTAACTACTATGTTATGCATATCGCCACCTTTGTTATTTATCTAATATTTAACTCAGCTAGTATTTATTGAGAACCTAGTTGTGTCAGGTACTGTGCTAGGGGAGGTAATGGTAAATATACCTACAGTTCTAGCAATTTTTAATTCAAATTAGTGTTGTTCTTGAATGAAATCATTGAGTTTAGGAGGTTTTAATAGAATAGTGTGGTTAGAAGCCATATTGTAATCTGTGCAAGATTGAGAGTGAGGAAGAGGAAGAGAATATTCCAGGGGGAGTATGTTCCAGCAATGAAGGCTTAGGAAGCCCTCCTTGAGAAAGAGGCAGAATTGAAATACAGAAGAGTCATGTGGCTATTTTAGGGGAGAGATAGAATTACAGCTTAAGAGATAATGGGAAATACCCAAGGGTGATGATCGAGGAATGGGTGATATCCTAAAGATATTACGGTTTGGCTTATTCGTCAGAAACCCTTGCGGGTTTAAAGAGAAGTTTTTCAAAACTGAAGGGTATATAACATCTGGTTTCCTAAAATTATGTCATCTGTCCACTCTGATTATCTTTTGGAAATTTGTTTGAAATTTTGAAATTAAAGTGTAACCTGAAGAGCTGCTGGCTTGTCCTTGTTTATGTCCTTGACCTCTAGTTATGTGACCCCAAGTTAGTCCTTAATAAATGTTTATTCAGGGAATATATTTATGAAAGAGAAATTATATCGCAATGCATTCTGCATTTGGATATGAGCCATTTACCCTGAGGGGTTAGAGTCTTTCATTTGTTTGCCAGAACGTAATGTGCTAGCCTGATCTTTCAGGATTACTTGTAATTCTAGAAATCCAAAATCTATATTGTTCCATAAGAGAGTTTTATTTGACTTTTGGCAAAGTTGATAACCCAAGTTGGGGTGTTTCAATGATTGCTAATGTGGAAGCTCCTTTGTTGCTTGAGGCTTGAATGTTTTTGGTGGAATAGTGGTATTACATGTGATTGATAATGCCATCCATATTTGGACCCTGGGAATTTAAGCTCCGTTTTGTGTCAGTGTGAAGTGAAGAAGTTTCTATTATTCTGAGAACCTTTATAATACTATTATTTTAAATAGAATCAAGGCATTTTGGTCTCCACTGATATATTAAATTATATGGCAGTCAAATTTAATCATATCAGTCCATCAGTACTCGGTGACACAGATACTATAACGTTAGCTTTAATTTCAGCCTCACCACTATAAGGCATACTTAAATGATTTCAAATTGACAAGCACAACATGGTAACTACAGTATAGAATTTCATCAGCTTTGATGGACATTCTGTTCACCTTAGTATAAAATATGAGTGTTCTCTTTAACTCAATATTTAGGCCATTACTCCTTCTCTTCCTCTTTCTCTTGGTCATTTAAGCTGAGTTGATTCCTTTTTTAAATTTTTTAAATGTTTATTTTTGAGAGAGCATGAGCAGGAGAGGGATAGAAAGAGGGGGAGACACAGAATCTGAAGCAGGCTCCAGGCTCTGAGCTAGCTGTCAGCACAGAGCCTGATGCGGGGCTCGAACCCACAAACCATGAGATCGTGACCTGAGCCGAAGTTGGACGTTTAACCAACTGAGCCACCCAGGCACCCTAGTTTTTCATAATTTCTAAATCTTGCTTCAAAATTTTTACTTTGATTTGGATCACTTTTTTGTACAGCATAAAAGCTTCCCTTCTGCCAGCTGGATGCCAGATTTCTAGACCACGTGTTTTCTTGAATGGATGATTTTAAACCCTACATATCAAGCACTTTCTAACTTATTTGCCAGACATGCATGAGAAGATATATTCAAAAACTCATGAGGAATTCAGGATCCTCTGGCTTCTGTGGATCAGCAATAATGAGCTTTCATGTTGTAATTACAGGAAGCTGAGAAGAAAATTGAGAAACTGGAGATTTTTTCATTAGTGTCCAGGACTCTATTATTATGACATCTGAGGATTTTAAATATTGAAAAACTCAATACCAATATTTGATGACAAGTGTAGACTTGAGATTTGTGACAGGTTTTGTTTTGAAATCAGACTGTGACACTGCTCCTTAATATTGCCTACTTCACAGGGTATTGGAATGGTTGAAGGAGATAATAAGTATAAGACACTTAACATAGTTTCTGGCACAGAATAAGAACTCCATAAATGTCAACGATTATTAACATTAAGGAATATCAATTGTTTAATAACCAAGAGCCTGCTTTAGAATACATCATAAAATGGGCTCAGCAAAGCGAATTTATCCTCCTCATTGTGTTTTTAGTGGTTTTTGGGTGAACCCTACTTAATCTTAGAATTTTTACTCAATAAAATTCCCCAGTAACCCAATTGATTAGAAATTGATGCAGAGAATTGGGGCGCCCGGGTGGCTTAGTCGGTTAAGCGTCTGACTTTCGCTCAGGTCATGATCTCGCGGTTCATGGGTTCGAGCCCCACGTCGGGCTCTGTGCTGACTGCCAGCTCAGAGCCTGGAGCCGACTCCCTCTCTCTCTGACCCTCCCCTGCTCACGCTGTCTCTCTATCTCTCTCTCCTAGAAATAAAATATAAAAAAAAAACATTAAAAAAAAATTGATGCAGAGAAGATCTTTATGGAATGTTCATCCTGGTCAGAGGACAGCAGGAGAAATGGGCTCTCATGGGTAGAAACGTAGAAAGTGAAGCCCTAACCAAACATTTGGTTAAAGGAGAAATATGTGAGATGGTATGTTTTGGCTAGAAGCAGGCTGTGGCCAGGAGCATCAGATGGTTAGAAGCAGGTAAGCTGAGTCTGATTCTAAAATATTTTCTAAATTAGAGAGGATCAGGTAGACCATGGTAGAAACACGGAGTGCAAAGTTTGGGCAGCCTGCAATAGAGAGGCAGCTGGGACGAAATCATATGTGCAAAGAAGGTGGTATTCCCTGAAAGTGAAAGATGTCAAAGCAGTTGCATTGGAATTAACGGTAGACACAGACCCATAGGGGTCAATAAATCTTTATAATCTCGGAGGCAAGGGACTGCCTTTCCCCAAGGACTCAAAGCTACAGAGAGTACCCTTCTGGTTTTCAGTAGTATGAAATGCCTCCACAGCCACAAATTAAAGTGCATTATGGACATGAGTTGCCAATGAAAGAAATTAAATGAGACAGGATGGTTGAGTTCAACTTCTGATCACAGGTTGCCAAGGTAGAAGATATGACGAAATTGGATCACGAGCTCTTCATGTGTGCACTAACCATTTCAGGCATTTTAGCCAAGTAAATGAACCTTTCTGAGCCTCCATTCAAGGTCGAAGTAATCAATAGGTTACTTTGTTCCTCACTGGCTTTGATAACTGTTGCGAGCTCATTTAGAGTTATTTGGAGTATTTTCATAATTGATGTGAACTTGATTTTCCACACCCTCTTCTTTAAAACCTGAAATCTGGATTTAAATTACACACCTTACAGAAGGAGGCACGGAAGTGATTTCCACCATCTTTTGAGGCAAACTAGAATTGAAATTGATAGATTTCACAGAATTGTTCTTTTTGAAGATGAATATTCCACTTCAGGGTTAAGGTGTTGCTTTCCATTTTCTTGGTATAATTAAACGAATTTTCTCTGTAAATCCCCTCTACTTGTTGAGGTTGACCTTGAGGAATAGTTATACGTCTTTCTTTAGTGTTAGCAAAGGCATTGACTGCTTGGCCAAAATACAATTCGAACATGTTAAAAAGCCATCCTGGTTTATATTCCTCTAAACTTTTCAATAAAGAAAGTTCCTTATTTCTAATTCAGCAGAAATCTCCCTGAAATATCAAGAGAAAAATGAAATTCTTATTTTAGTTAAAAAAAATTTTTTTAAGATTTTATTTTTAAGTAATCTCTACACCCAGCATGGTGCTCGAACTTACCACCCAGAGATCAAGAGTCACACACTCCACTGACTGAGCCAGCTAGACACCCCTTGGCTTCTTCTTATTTGAGAGACCTTCAAGGAAGGATACTCTCAGGCCTGTTTGGAGATTGGGAGAAACTGAACTTAAGATTCTGTCCTGGCTGTGCTCCCAGCTCTTCACTACTAACCCTTTACGAAAGCAGCCCGCTTCCCAACCAACTCTAGGCAATTGGTTTATAGAGATATATTTCAGTCAGGTGCATAATATGAATGAGAAATAATGCCTCTAGCAGAAGTAATTTCAGACACAAAGAATACAACCCGTGTGTACATGTGCCTAGAAAATCTACTTTTCCAGAAAACCCCCTTCAAGTCTACCAGAGCTTTTGACATTGATGTGTTAAACTACTGAGTCCTTGAAATCAGGATACATTTGTTCCTCTCCCAACATTTTCAGCCACAAAGCTTTGGCCGCTATTCTTTTACTAGTTTTATAAGCACTTCTAATAGGGCGCGGAGATTTTGTATTGAGATTGAGAACCTTAATTTATTGGCTATGATACCAATGATGAATTCAGGTAAGGAAGCCCTCACTAAATGCCTACTAGATACAGTGATGAATTCCTTTATACCATTAAATCGCTTAGATGCTATTTCTGTTTATTTCTCTGATAAATGGTCATCCTTATGTGACTCACAAGTTTGCCTAGACAGTTACTTGACTGTTTATAAGTATTAAAGGATAGATAAACATTTAGTGATAGCTTTTGATTATTGTTTTTGCAGTGTGTGTGTGTGTGTGTGTGTGTGTGTGTGTGCGCGCGCGCGCGCGTGCGTGCATGCATGGGCACAGACACACACACACATCTTGGCAAACAGGGAATTTTCAACCAAATCTTATCAGTGATTAATTGGCCTAGAAAATTCAATTGAATTCAACACAGTGTGTACTTTGGGAGGAGCACAAACACTTTCAAACCACTGTGCTGCTGGTTAAAGTCCTGTAGCAGGAATTTACAGGATCCCATTTTAGCCAAAAAGTTACTATGTAAATTTAACTCCTGGCACCAGCTAGTTCTGTAACAAAATGTAACTGGAAAAAAAAGTCCTCCTTGAAATTTCTACCACAGTCATTAAAGGAATTTCCATTATAGAGATTAAGATTGAAAAGTATTTGAGTCAGTTCAGAAAATAGGAATACAGTTACGAGTCCTTAATGACCAGAGTCAGTGACAAATAGGTAGTTAGCAAAATGCAAACAGGAAGCTGAACTTTTCAGTTTGTTTCTCTACCTACTTTTCACGCAGGCCTGACTTGAATCACTGCCTGTGAACTGGGGAGGATCACTATGAGCTTCATCTAGTTCCCTTTCATCTTTTGTTTTTCTGGAGTATGTCGGATGCATAAACTTTGCTCTGATTGTGTTGTGGGCTCCGTAAATAAAACAGTTTTTGAAGGGCACATCATTGTCACTACTCCATTTATGGCCACTAAGTGTCTACTCTGCTTGAAATCTTTGAGGGAGGCTTCCTATCTCCATAACGAACATACAGACACTCCTCAAGTGACTTTCTGGGTCCTTCAGCAACTACCCATCTGCCCACCATCCTACAGAAACCTGGCAACTAGTGTTCTCTTTCCTTGCCCTCATTCCCACAGTTTCTCTTTCCAGGAATTCTCTCTGCCCCACACCTCCCACCTAAGTCCTTCTCATTTTTTAAGGGCCAGCTCTACTTTCTCCTCTTTGAAAACTCTGGTGACTATGCCAGGCCTGAGTGACATTCTCCCCTAAGAATTCTCACTGCATTTGTTGTTAGTGTTCCTGAGGTTTGCTCTCAATTATCTACATTGTGTAGATAATTTTCTTTAACATTATGTTGGCCTTGCCTCCCCAACTCAATAGAGGCTTCGGTACAAAGGCAGAATCCTTTACATCTCCTGACTCCCCAGAAGCATGTGACACAAGCCTGTGCATACAGTTGGTGTACAATAAATGTTTATTTGTTGATTGATATTTTCACACGAACATTTTTGAAAGCCTCATTTGCTTGAACTTTAGGGAGTAATAATAAATATTTCTTTTTTTACTAAAAATTTTTTAATGTTTATTTATTTTTGAGAGAGCGGGAGTGCAGGGTGGGGGCAGAGAGAGAGGGAGACACAGAATCCAAAGCAGGCTCCAAGCTCTGAGCTGTCAGTACAGAGCCTAATGTGGGGCTCTAACCCACGAACTGTGAGATCATGACCTGAGCCAAAGTCTGACACTCAACCGACTGAGCCACCCAGGCGCCCCTAAATATTTCTTAAATGGTTAAAATGAACAGTGGATATGTTTTGTTGTTGTTGTTGTTTATTTCTGTCCCTCTGCTCCCCATCCATGGCCAGCCAATACCTAGATCCATGCCTGGTCATATTAGATGCCCAATAAATATCTTTTGAATGAATCTTTAACAAAATCATCCTGCATATAATTAAATGCCATCAGTCTTAGGACTCATTTTATATCTCACTCATCTCAAATGCTTGAGCATTATAGAACTTGAATTGCCAAATATGTTATATTCCCATTGTTCAAATCCAGTTCATGAGGGAAGAACTTTTAATGTCCCTGGGACTTCTGTCCCATGAACACAAGCAAAAAATTAACCAGTGTTGCTCAATAATAACTGTGTTCAGAATCCATGTTTTAGTGTATTTATATTAAATTGGATTTGTTTAAACTATTTAAATGGCATTTATTAGTAAATTCTCATAATTTCATGTATTATTGAAAAGAGGCATACCTTATTAAAAAAAAAAAAAAAAAAAAGAGGGAGCACCTGGGTGGCTCAGTTGGTTAAGCATCCAACTTTGGCTCAGGTCATGATCTCAGGGTTGACAAGTTTGAGCCCTGTGCTGTGCTGACAGCTCAGAGCCTGGAGCCTGCTTCCGATTCTGTGTCTCCCTCTCTTTCTCTGTCCCTCCCCCATTCACGCTCTGTTTCTCTTTCAAAAATAAGTAAATATTAAAAACGTTTTTAAATTTTTCCCTGATGAGGAGGGATGCTGAGCATCGTTTCATGTGTCTGTTGGCCATCTGGGTGTCCTCATCAGGGAAATACAAATCAAAACCACACTGAGATACCACCTCACACCAGTCACATTGGCTACAATGAGCAAATCAGAGAACTCTAGATGCTGGCGAGGATGTGGAGAAACGGGCACCCTCCTACACTGTTGGTGGGAATGTAAACTGGTGCAGCTCCTCTGGAAAACAGTGTGGAGGTTCCTCAGGAAACTAACACTAGAACTCCCCTATGACCCAGCAATAGCACTGCTAGGAATTTACCCAAGGGATACAGAAATGCTGATGCATAGGAGCACATGCACCCCAATGTTCATAGCAGCCCTCTCCACAATAGCCAAAACATGGAAAGAGCCTAAGTGTCCATCCACAGATGAATGGATCAAGAAGATGTGGTTTATCTATACCATGGAATCCTACATGGCAATGAGAAAGAATGAAATCTGGCCATGTGTAGCAACATGGATGGACCTTGAGGGTGTTATGCTGAGCGAAATAAGTCAGGCAGAGAAGGACAAATATCATATGTTTGCACGTATAGGAGGATTAGGAGGAACTTGACGGAGGAACAAGGGGGAGAAGAAGGGCGGAAATGGTGGGGGAAAGGGAGAGAGGCAAACCATGAGAGACTCTTGAATGCTGACAAAACCTGAGGACGGATGGATGTGGGGGGGAGGGGGGATGGGCATGGAGGAGGACACTTGTGGGGATGAGCACTGGGTGTTATGTGGAAACTAATTTGACAATAAAGTATTTAAAAAAATAAATAAAGTTTTTTTTAAAGTTTTTAAATTTTTAATTAAAAACTTAATGAAAAGTTTTGCACATAGGCAAAATATCCTTATTTTCACAGCCTTTTCTTTCGTACAGAAAACTCCATTTTCCATAGGATGCCTCTGAAATCTTCTGCGGTGCTGAACACTCCTATGCCTTAAAGAACGTGTGTTGGTGGACCACTCACCAAAACACGTGAGGGAAATAAAACTTGAAGCAAAATTGAAAGCTTGAAAGCTTTTCAAACTTGTCAACTTGCCAACTCAAGCAGTGTGTGGCAGGTGTGTCGTATATTCGTAGAGCCAAAATAAATGGTCACAAGACATTCCGAGGTAGCATAGATGTAAGGAAAGCTTAAGATGGAAGGAAAGAAAACATGGTTTTCATTGTTTATTCAGGAGGTTGATAAAATGCATTGGAAGAAATGCCTCTTCAGATATTGCTTTAGGTGCCAAATAGTATCTTTGTGATCTTCAGGACCCGGCTTTGGCAACATTTCATGTTCTGCGCTGGCTTGTGCAGGGAAGGGAAATGAGAGGAGAAGGCAAGGAAAGTGCAGGAAAAATGGCCTTGCGAACAGCTTTGGAACATGTTACTAGTTCCATCAGTTCCATCAGATACAAAGTATTTCTTTCTTTTGTTTCGCCATAAGAGCTAACTTCCATAAGAGAAGGTATGGATCTGTTAAAAGGCTATAATCTACTTTTTCAAATGAAGCACTTAATAATGAACCTAGTGTATCTATAATTATAAAGTGAAAACATTTATACTTTCCTTATGTCTCCTCTAGAATTCTCATAGATGAGCATTAATTAACAGTCAAAATGAACTCTTTTATTTCCAAAGGAGAGTACGTAGGGAATGTTTCTTCCTGGGGATCCAAGTGAAATCACCATCCGCCACTCCCAGTTCAGTTTCATCACACCGATTATTGGGCAAAAACATGCCAAAGATTAACCTACTCTTCGAAGATAATATAAATCAGTTGGGTATCCCAAATTTTTACTCTAAATCCAGGATAAGATCTTACTACAATCATATAACCAGGAATAGACCATTCTTGATGGAAACCGAATGCTCTAGATAACAGGATATCAGAAGCCCAATTTGAAAGCTAGAATTGTGAGAAAATGTTCCACTTTAGAGGTCCCATTGATTTGATACCGACAGAGGTGGCCAAAGCTCAGCCAGCCTAGAGGGTGTTCAATTGACAAAATTTGCTTGCCGGCATGGTAAACAGAAGGGCTAATGTTAAATTCCTGTTTACTCTTTGACCTTTCAAAATAGGAATCCCAGGGAAGGCTGCATGGCCAGCAGAACTAAGTAAGACATGATCTCAACCCTCAAGGAATTTACAGTTTAGTAAGGGAGAAAAGTTAAGGGCCCGTAATGAAGAAGAATGTTTACAAATGTGATATCTGCAATAAGACAGGCACAATATCGTGACCTAGTTAAGAGGGGGCTCCGGACTCAGTCTGCCTGGGTTTGAACCATGGCTTGATCACCTACGAGCTATGGGAAGTTGTACAAGTGAAATTAATACCTCTTCCTCTACCTCTGTTTCTCCCATCTGTAAAATGCGACCATAATACCATCCCCAAGAGGAATCCAGAGAGCAGTATAATTTTGAGGTCTTCCTTTTGGGGATGCATTTTGATGCAGTAGTAGTGTTTGAGTGCTCTTAAGTCATAGTGCTTGGTGTACCATTGATGGTGAATTAGAAGCCTATGCTGAAGTCAGAAGACTTAGTGGCTACCTCCAGCCCTTCATAAACTCTCACAACCATTTCACTTCTTGGCACCTTGGGTTTCTTCTCCATTTAAATGAGCGTAGGAAGCTCCATGATAGCTTGGACCTTATCCTGTTCAACATCTAGAACAGTGGCTTGCTCATAGTAGATGCTGGATAAATGTTGGTGCAGCACAACTCATAAAAATTAAGAAGATGTTGATACAATAGACATGAACATAATTTTGAGAAGGAATCATAAGTTCTACACAAAAATGACTGGTTTTCTTGTTTAAGATTCCCAAGAGAGGGGCACCTGGGTGTCCTAGTTAAGTGTCCAACTTTTGATTTTGGCTCAGGTCATGATTTCACAGTTGTGAGATCCAGCCCCGCATCAGGCTCTGTGCTGACAGTGTGAAGCCTGCTTGGGACTCTCTCTCTCTCTCTCTCTCTCTCTCTCTCTCTCTCTCTCTCTCTCTCTCTCTCTCTCTCTCTCTCTCTCTGTCTTTCAGTCCCTCTGCTCTCTCCCCCATTCATGCCCCCCTAAAAAAATTAAAATGAAAGATCCTCAAGAAAGATAAGAAATAAGAAACGATCTCTACTACATTTCTTTGCCGGGATCTAAGCATGAAATTTGAAGTCAGATCTTGCCTCAAGTTGTGACTCCACCACCTAAGGCTTTGTAACTGCAGACAAGTTGTTTAACATCTTTGGGCTTCATTTCTCTTATTGGTATTCCTGGGTGATCACCCCTGCTTTCTATTATTTTTTTAGAGCTCCCAAGATCAAGGAAATAAAAGCACTTGTGAACTAGCAAACACTAAGAAATGGTAGCTCTTTGTGTCCTACACATGAGTGCTCAGTCAGTTGGGCATCCGGTTTCAGCTCAGGTCATGATCTCATGGTTGGCAGGTTCAAACCCCATATTAGGCTCTGAAAGCCTGGAGCCTGTTTCGGATTCTGTGTCTCCCCCTCTCTCTGCCCCTCCCCTGCTCACACTCTGTCTCTCAAACATGAATAAACATTTTTTAAAGAAGCAAAATCCTATTCCTCTTACTCAAGGATAAGGTAGTGAAGATAAAGCTGTATTATCCCCGAAAAAAAGTTTATCTTCTATAAAATACAGGGGGAAATGACCCACTCCCCATCTTTTATACACAGACAGTGGAGCCAAGCTATGCAAGAGAACTGCTCTCTCTCAGCACACCATCAAACTTGCTTTAGCTGTTGCCCCTCACTTCTGTGCCATCTCCAAATCCAGTTCCAAGTCTGAAGTAGGACATGCGCTCGTTAGGACTGTTTTGAAGAACGGGCCAGGGTCCCCTCCGAGGTGACAGGCCATTTTTAAAAAAGAAGAAGATTCCTTTTCCCATTGCCCCATCTTACATAAAATCATGGCCAGAGTCCAATTTCTGTTTGCATTTTCTTTTCCAAAAGTTCAGAATTCAAATTCATTATTTGTTATCTGTTTCTATACTTGATGGACCTCTGGAGACCCTCAGTGTTTATGTTCTGAGCAAAATGTGTGTGTGTGTGTGTGTGTGTGTGTGTGTGTGTGTGTACACATACACCTTTTTGGTTATTTTTCTTTCAAATGTGTTCAGGAAGCCTATATCATTTACTTGTAGGATTAAATTTGAATCTATTTTTAAACATAAACTTATAAACTTACAGGATATCCTCTTTCAGAGTACTTTCCGTAATATACTAAGTCAACTACAGTATGGAAACTAAGTTGCTCTGGAAATTCCACCTAGTAACATTACTTAGAATTTGTGTCTAAAGAGAATCTAAGAAAGGAGAATCTAAGGAGAATTGGGGGTAGCCAATTCTATCACTCATGAGGCTATTTTTTTTTTGGTCATAATCTTTCCTTTGACTTCTTTTTAATATAATAGGTTTATTGATAGGTAATTCACATACTATCCAATTTACCCATTGAAAGTGTACAATTTAGTGAATGGGTTTTAGCATATTTAAAAATTGTGCAATTGTTACCACTATCTCATTCCAGAATATTTTCACCACCCCCCCAAGGAGACCCTCTGCCCATTAAGCAGTTACTCCCACTTTCTCCTCTCCCCATAGTCCTCACAACCACTAATTTGCTTTCCGACTCTGTGGATTTGCCTTGGGGATATTTCATATAAATGGAACCACATAATATATGGCCTTGGCAACTGGCTTCTTCCACTTAACATGATGTTTTCAAGGTATGTCCTATGTTGTAGTATGTAGCAGTACTTCCTTCCTTCTAATGGCAGAATAATATTCTCTTTTGTGGGTATAACATATTTTATGTATCCACTTTATCTGTTAATAGACACTCGGATTATTTCCACCTATTGACTATGGTGAATTGTGCTGCTGGGAACACGAGTGTGTAAATATCTGCTTTGAAACCCTGCTTTCAATTATGTGCTGTGTATACTGTACATACCAAGTATGGTATATGTTAAATGGTAACAGTTATATGATAACTGTTTAACATTTTGAGGAGCTGCCAGACTGTTTGCCACAACAGCTGCACTATTTTACATTCCCACCAGTAATGTATGATTGTTCCAATTTCTCCATTTTTTCTTGTTTTTATTATAGTCATCCTAATACATGTGAAACAGTATCACATTGTGGTTTTCATTAACATTTCCTCCATCTGGCTAATTTTTTTTTTAAATATTGTAAATATTTTCCTAGAGGTCATTTGCCTGACAACCTTAACCTTCTAGAACATGATCCCACAGGGAACATATTGCAAAAGGGCCCCCAAAGCAGTAACAGACTTTCTGCACGAAAGCCCTGCACTTTGACCCTTAGGCCCACATTCAGTGAGTAACTAACTCTTATTCAATATTCATGATTGGCTGTTATGTTTTCCAAAAGGGAACTGGACAATCCACTATGGCAGATACTGTGGCAGAAAGAGAAGTGACAGTAGAAGTGACAATTAACAATCTGCCAGTGAAGGAGAAAAACTGTAATACTTTCTAGGATATTTATGACCCCAAGTCTTTGACTAGAGGTCAAATTATGTTCAGTATTTTATAAGAAGGCAAAGCTACATATAACACATTTTTATTTTTTTAGGTTTATTTATTTTTGATAGAGAGTGACTGGGGGGAAGCAGACAGAGAGAGAGAGAGAGAGAGAGAGAGAGACAGATGGAGAGGAAGAGGGAGAGAGGTCAAGAAGGCTCCACACTCCACACGGAGCCCAACTTGGGGCACAACCGTGAGATCATGATCAGAGCCAGAATCAAGAGTCAGATGTTAACCAACTGTGCCACCCAGGTGCCCCTACGTATAATACATTTTAGAAAGG
The DNA here is from genome assembly GCF_003009895.1 of Hyaena hyaena. Lineage (NCBI taxonomy): Eukaryota > Metazoa > Chordata > Mammalia > Carnivora > Hyaenidae > Hyaena > Hyaena hyaena. The sequence goes on from NW_024080795.1 coordinate 2,253,619, forward strand.
TTTCCATGAAGAATGACTCAGAGAAACACATTTGCCCTTGAACGATCAGATAAGCTTGCATGGATTGTCTAAATACTTAATTTCCCCGTGATATCTAAAAACTTAGGTAATATTGACTTTCATCTTGAACGCAGAAAGACAAACAGAAAATTCAGATTCTGTAAAGACATTGTTCGAAAAACTAAATGTTTTCAAGAACTTTAGTTCTACTTTTTGGATGAAGTTGACAATTAGCTGGTTTGCCTGATACTCAGAGCTTACATTTACTTTACAAAATCCCTCTTATTTCAGTATGTGTTCACAACATAATGCCAATAAATTAACTTTTTATCTACTCTCTCAGCTGAGTTCCTGACGAGTGTTGCTAGTTGACACTGGGTTAAACTGCAAACCTTAAAGCTGCACAGGATTTGATGTATGACTGAACCGTGCTTTCTGTCTCACTCAGTTGTATATGCTGAAACTTCCTTCTGATTTGTTCCAATATCCCATTAAAGAAACTAAGGACTAATAGAACATACACAGGGGAAGAAAAAAAAAAAAACACGGGCACATGGGTGGATCAGTCAGTTAAGCGTTCAACTCTTGGTTTCGACTCAGGTCATGATCTCAAGGTTCGTGAGTTCAAGAGCCCCGCATAGGGCTCTGTGCCGACAGTGTGGAGCCTGCTTGGGATTCTCTCTCTCCCACTCTCTCTCTGCCCCTCACCAACTCGCGCTGTCTCTGCCTCTCTCAAAATAAATAAACTTAAAAAAACAACATCAACCCAGCATCTCTTCAGTAGATTTTTTTTCTTTATCTGAAGCATGTTTTACATGTTCCATCCGCTCCCCTACCACTTTGCCGTGGGTGTCCAGCGAGTTATGTCATGAGCATTTTATGTGATCACCAACAATTACATGTCAAATACACACACAGAGTTACCTCTAAGAGCAACTTAAATTTTCTTAGCAATTCCTGTTCTAGTTTTTGAGAGCAGATAATCAAGCTTTCAATCAGACCAGAGTAAAGCCAGTATAATGACAAGTCTTTAGTAGCTTCTGGAAACTAGAGACACACATAAGGGGCTGTCCTGTCCAGCTCTAGCATTTTCTGTGCAGTGAACCCCCAAATGAATTTCTGCCCCCAAACAGATCAGAATTAAACCATGATTTTTCCTTTTAAGTTGGGTTTTGCCAAGTCTTGTATTTCAATGGCAAATCTATGTGGCTGCCTCCTTTTACTCTACACTGGGAAATGCTCTTTTTATTGACAATAGCAGACTGTGCTATGTTGTACTGGAAGTATCTAGATGCTTCCTGGGTTTTTTTTTTTTTTGAATGTTTATTTTTGAGAGAGAGAGAGAAAGCAGTGGAGGGAGACACAGAATCGGAAGTAGGCTGCATGTTCCGAGCTGTCAGCACAGAGCCCTACGCAGGGCTCGAACCCATAGACTGGGAGATCATGACCTGCGCCAAAGTCAGATGCTTAACCAACTGAGACACCCAGGTGCCCCTAGATGCTTCCTGTTTTAAATAGGCTATCATACTTCTTTTCCAAATCTAGAGCTTAAAACAGAAGTGTTATATTAGCTAATTTTATTTTTGTTTTCTTACAGGTTTCTGAAAAGTGCCTTTTCTGAAAACTACTGCTTGGATTCCACTCTAGACCTGTCTCTTTATAACCCGTCTCCCTACCTGTCCCTCTCCCAACCTGGTGTGCTTGTAGTTCATGCTCAGCAACGTGCCCATTCTTTTTTCCCTTTGATTCTCCATTTTCACAGTCACTTTCCCTCCTTCTGATTTTGCAGCATTTTTTTTTTTTACAGTCCTAACATCCTTACCAATCTTAATCAATAAATCCAAGAAATAGGAAGAAAAAGTTTTCTCCCCTTGATCTGAGACCATTCCGCAAATTGAAGGGCAGGCAGCAGCATATGCTTTGTGCACAAATAATTGAAAACATCAACCGGAGAGCACAGAATTCTTTTGAAATTCTGCCAGTTATTTGAAGGAACTTCGGCAGAGGAACAAATTAAACACTCAATATCTTTACCTTTCTGGTTGCCTTCTTAGGAGTTGGTCTCTAATTTGATTTCTACTTACTCCAATATAAGTTTTATTTTGTGATTGGCTCTTTGTTTGACTAGACCAAATTTTGGCTTAAATGAAAACCTAAGTGCTAACAAAGACACATTTCACCAAAACAGCCTGTTAGCTCTTCACACTTAGCTTGAATTCATTTTGAACCTTTAAACAGCAGTAAAACTGTCCAAGAGAGGGTGCCCTTGATTTTAACGTTGCTCTCAATATGACGGCTGTCAATGTCACCCTGGTTCGTGACACCAAGTGGCTGACTTTAGAAGTCTGCCGAGAATTTCAGAGAGGAACCTGCTCTCGAGCTGATGCAGACTGCAAGTTTGCCCATCCGCCAAGAGTTTGCCACGTGGAAAATGGTCGTGTGGTGGCATGTTTTGATTCTTTAAAGGTGAGTCTCCTCTACATGCACATAACATTAATTTAAACTTATCGATGTCTGTGTGATGTGCTTTGAAAGTACTAAAGTTAATAATAGCATAGAAGTGATAAGTTTTGTTTGTTTTTTAAGACAGTATGTGGACTTTGTGTTTGTAGAACTAAGCCAGATCACAGCTCATCTCATTAAAGCCCACTGATCAAGATAGAGTTGAAGGAAAAAAAATTAAAGAATTTCTGTAGGAGTGAGAAATTGCAGCCTTACCATACTTTTACTTCTTCGTATATGGTTTAAATTTTGAATACAGTGATCATAATTCTCAGAGAACCTAAAGAAGCCCTTTACTGAATTATAGCTTATGACCTATGTTACCAAATATACTTGGCAGGAGCCAGTCAGCTTTCAGAAGACAAGTAAAGTCAGACTGAAAGAGTATGAGGTGAAAATCTTGCCATCCAGGAGGAAAATGTCTTTTAAAATCTATTTTAGTAATCATGGGGTGCCTGGGTGGCTAAGTCAGTGAGGCGTCCGACTTCAGCTCAGGTCATGATCTCGCAGTTTGTGAGTTCAAGTCCCGCATTGGGCTCTGTGCTGACAACTTAAAGCCTGGAGCGTGCTTCAGATTCTGTCTCCCTCTCTCTCTGCCCTTCTCCCACTTGTGCTCTGTCTCTCCTTGTGTCTCAAAAAAAAAAAAGAAAAGAAAAGAAAGTAAATACCAGCAATAGCACTCCTAGGAATTTACCCGAGGGATACAGGAATACTGATGCATAGGGGCACATGTACCCCAATGTTCATAGCAGCACTCTCAACAATAGCCAAATCATGGAAAGAGCCTAAGTGTCCATCAACTGACCAATGGATCAAGAAGATGTGGTTTATCTATCCAATGGAATACTACATGGCAATGAGAAAGAATGAAATCTGGCCATGCGTAGCAACATGGACGGACCTTGAGGGTGTTATGCTGAGCGAACTAAGTCAGGCAGAGAAGGACAGATACCATATGTTTGCACGTATAGGAGGATTAGGAGGAACTTAACAGAGGAACAAGGGGGAGAAGAAGGGGAAAAATAGTAGGGGAAAGAGAGAGAGGCAAACCATGAGAGACTCTTGAATGCTGAGAACAAACCGAGTGCTGATGGGGGTGGGGGGCTGGGGGTGATGCGCATGGAGAAGAGCACTGGGTGTTGTTGGGATGAGCACTGGGTGTTATATGGAAACCAACTTGACAATAAACTATTTAAAAATTAAATAAAGAAAATTTAAAATTTATTTTAGTAATCTCTACACCTGATGTGGGGCTTGAACTCACAGCCCTGAAATCTTCCTACTGAGCCAATCAGGTCCCCCAAATAACTGGTAGTTTTATTTCATATTTTTATTCTCCTTTGAGTAAGCTCTAGGCCGGGCGCAGTGTGGGCCTTGAACTCACAACCACGAGACCAAGAGTCACATGCTCTACCACTGAGCTGGCCAAGCGCCCTCCAGCATTTCAAAGTTTCTTAGTCAAATATATTTGGAACCTTTAACTTAAACATTGTTAGCAAACTAGGTTCACTTAATTTTCTTCCTGAACTGTGACATTTTATTAAGAATATCCTGTTGCCGGGGCGCCTGGGTGGCTTAGTCAGTTAGGCGTCCGACTTTCGCTTAGGTCATGATCTCGCGGTTCGTGGGTTCGAGCCCCGCGTCGGGCTCTGTGCTGACTGCCAGCTGAGAGCCTGGAGCCTGTTTCAGAGTCTGTGTCTCCCTCTCTCTCTGACCCTCCCCTGCTCACGCTGTCTCTCTCTCTCCTAGAAATAAATAAAAATATTAAAAAAAAAAAGAATATCCTATTGCCAAGGTCATCGAACCTGAACATTACATACTAGCGTATAAATGAAATATGAGGGCCAATGAGATATTATGTAGAATAGAAAATATAGGATTGGAGAACAAGAGAATGCACTGATTTTCATGTTTTATTCATAGTTATCTTTAAATTAAGGATAAAGATGCCTACATTAAAGCATAAAAGTAAAAAATGGTAATAGATTCCCGGTTTAAATGAATAAGATTCGCTACAAAGCCTTTGAGATTTTTTTTTGTCAAAATACATCAAAATGAATTAAGCTTAATAAGAACCTTTTCAATTTCTTGATATTGTTTTAGCCTCATCATGACCAGTTTTACCTCATTAGCATTTTTGTTTATGGCTCCATCAGCTCACAGAGACATATTCTTTTATGTGATCATTTCTGCAGAAAGCATTTTATCAAGTGACATCCTACATAATTAGTTACTGTAACTTATTTTGTGGTCACCAGTTTTTGTTGCAGACCCTCACAGTTCAAGAATGGAAACTTGTTTTTTTTTTTAATGTTTATTTGTTTTTGGCGGGGGAGGGAGCAGGGGAGGGGCAGAGAGAGAATGAGAGAATCCCAAGCAGGCTCCACGCTGTCCCGACTGGTGCTGGAAGCATGAAATCATGACCTGAGCCAAAATCAAGACTGGGAGGCTCAACCGACTGAGCCACCCAGGTATCCCTGGAAACTTATTTAAAAAAAAAAAGCAGTAATTTTTACCATTGAAAATGTCTGAATTGGTCATATTTGCAGCACATATTGTGATGAAAGAGCTCATTCTCTTTACACTTCGGTATCATTCAAGTTTCATCTATAATTATTTCATGTAGTATTTAAATCTCCTGCTGCACTACCAGGCAATGCCTTGAACCAAAAAAGAGCATGGAGCTGGTTTTGGCGGGGAAAGGAACTATCTTCCATCCAGTCCACCTAACGGGTCTGGCACAGACTAGGCAGCATGTATATGTTGTTTCAGGAGACCTGGGGTATGGTCCCAGCCTCACTGCTGTGGCTGACCTCAGCTACTCAATCTGATAAGGCTTAAGTTTCTTGATCTCTGCCGAACTTCCAGGATTACTAGGGAAATTCCATGACGTTACATAAATGAGAACTTATGTATCACTCTAAGAGTGAATTAAATGAAAGATTATTTTCTCGCAATTCACTAAGATGTTTGTTTTAGGAGTTCTTCAGAGCAGTTCTCTTTAGTTAGGGCTTGTTTTTGAAAACTGCCAACTCATGTTCCAAATGGATATGCTCTAATCCAATTGCCACAAGTGTCTTCTTAGTTCCTTACCATTTTTTTGTTTTGTTTTGTTTTGTTCTTTAGTTTACTCGTTGATAGAGAGTTCCTTGCAGGCTTTGCAAATTCTGTCTTTCCAGACGTGTGTTGGAGGGAAATATGTGATCCTCTTAATCACTGGTATATGTCAGGTCAGTTGGCCCACTTAAAGAGTGCCATAAAGGAAACATTTTGAGGAAAAATAATAAGCAAAGCGATTGTTAACAAAACACATACTGCACTACCACTTTAAATCTTGGAAAATGTTTCATTCAGAGACCACATAGATAATGGACAATGAATAGTAATAAGCCACTTAATTATTTAAATACAGTGTCTACTCACTGCATCTAGTGTTTTTAAAGCAATTTTTGCATTATATTAATATCTTGATGACCAATCACACAGGATGAAGATGATTTACATAATCCTCACATTTTCAAATCCTAATGAAAACTTTACTATTTCAAATACACAAAATCTTTCAAACAATTAATTAATTTGCCACTTAGATGACACATTTGTCACAGTCCCATGTCTGCACAAAAGCTTTGTGGTTCTCCACTTTTATATTATTCCTTCTCCATGATATGCATGACCGCTATACTAAGTTGAGGGTAATTGACCTATGTGGACTGTATGCCTATCATATCTATAATACACAAACAACATACCTCAGTGTTTATTGCAACATTTGCTACCCTCCTTGAGTTTGCATAATTGAAACACCTTTGAAATGCATCTGTGCTCTGTTTCTATTTCCATAAGTGGTTAAATAATTGAAGCAATCATTTGATGAGTTTTAGGCTGCTGCTTTTGGTTTCCTGTGTTGTGTTTTTGTAAGGATTCCATTAGGACTAGGCACTCTACCAGATGATGATGGTTCTTTGCCTTCATAATGGGCACAATAGACACAATGTTCTATACTCACCTCATAATGAGGAAATATTGTAAAAATAAGGAGGGCAAGCTTGATGGCTAATTGTGCATTGTGCTGAAGTGCTGGGCCCATCACTCCATGAGTGTTGAGTGTTCACTGATGAAGGTTGTACCATCTTCAGATAGAGATCTAGACTGTGCAGCCCATAGATTAATTTCCAGCTACATAAAAGAGTCTCATGTCATGTGGATACACAGCTGTTTTATACCCAATTGCCTAGTCTGCTTGGCACAATTTATTTCAAAATATCTTCAAAGTATTGCTTAACCCATTCTGTGCCAATTTCTTGATATGAAAGGTTGTCATTAATCTAGCTTGATTCTTTCAGTGAATGTCCCTTACATTTAATGCAAAAACATCACTAAAAGCATTACACTAGAATCTTTGTGATTATTTCCATAACCAGGACTGTTATCTTCATGTATTCTGCTTGAACAACATAATGATGTCTTGAACTCTCCCTTCCATACTTGAAACAGTGTGACATTGGCCACCCATTATCCAGGAAGGATACGAATGCTGTTGTTATTTCATTATGTAGATCCACACCCATTACATCTGCCCACTCTACTCCCCTTGTTTGAGTAATTTTGTAACAAAAATTTCCTGGCAAGGGCCTTAGCAGCAGGCATAGTCAGATGACAGTCATGTCAACCCGTCTACATTCCCAGAATATGAGAACTGAGTGCAAAACACACATAAAATAGCCACACGCTATGTCTTCAAACATCACATATGATCACAAGCATAATCCTGTTTTGACAAGCGAAACCTGTTGTGTGGGCATATGGATGTGAGTCCATCCTTGTAGGTCAGATGGTCCTGAGTTACTTGTATATTCTGTACCAGTATCACTAGTCAAAGCAGTTTTCACTAGTTGAAAATTTGACTGAATATTGACCTCATCCCTGTACGCTAAAGGAAAGCTTACTGGGAGCAGAAGACCCCTGGCAGCATAATCCCAAAGGTCACTGGATTATGCAAGACTTAGAACTGTGGATCAGAGAGGTCTGACTCCACTACGAAGATACATAGATAGCACCTGTTGCCATGAGACTCAAGGAAAATAACATTGTACTTAAGGATCTCTACCTTCTGTACTACTGACCTTGAAAAGGCAGTAACTTAGGCAGGTAGAAGGCTATTTTGGACATTTTAAACACTTCTGTTGAAAAAAAAATGGAGTTATAATTAGTACCTAAACAAGTACATATTGCTAGCTCAGCCTAACTTTTTAAAGTTTTTATTCTGAAATAATTTCAGGCTTCGAGAAAAGTTACAAAAATTGTACAAGGAGTTCCTGCATACCCTTCACCCAGCTTCTGGTAATGTCAACAACTTACATACCTTACATAGCCCAGTCATCAAAACCAGGAAATTAACACTAGTACAATACTATTAACGAAACTAAAGACCTTATTTGAATTTCACCAGTTTCCCCCCAGTGGCATTTCTCTGCTCCACATTCCTATCCAGGATCCCACATTGCACTTACTTGTCAGATCTCCTTAGTCCCTGCCAATTTGTGACAGTTCCTCAGTCTCTCCTTATCTTTCATGACCTTGACACTTTGGATGAGTACTGGTCAGTTATTTTGTAGAATGCCTCTCAATTTGGGTGTGTCAAATGCTTTCTCATAATTTGATTAAGTTCATGCATTTTTGGCAAGAAAAGCACAAGGAAGATGTGCAGCATGTCCGAGAGTGCATGATGTTGATGTATCTTATCACTCATTATGTTAACCTCAGTCATTTGACATGATGTCTGCTGGGTTTCTCTGCTGTAAGGTGATCAGTTTTCCATTTGTGCAAATTGACAAATTTCTTCATTTATTTGTCATCTCCTACAACATGCTATTGATTATAAGGGGCATGCTAATATCTAAGCTGTTAATATGAACGAGTGTCCATCTTAGAAGTGATGGGTAATGCATTTCTAAATTACAGTCAATTAAGAAGGGGATGGATGGGAAAATAGACCAAGGGCAGGATTGAAAAAGAAGCAGTGATGGACCACAAGAATGACAGAACACTGGAGAATGAGAAGCCCAAGAAGTTTTGTGATGTGTGTGTACCTGTCATGTGCTACTGATGGGTGACCCTTGTGCTGAAGTCAGTGCCCCAGCCACCTCTAACTTATGATCCTCCTGCATCGGGAAACAGGTGTTCTGCCTTTGTTTCCAAAATAAGTAATATTTCCTCTGATTTTAAAAGTTATCCATCTTTATGAAAAGGAATAAAAATACAAAAGAAATCTTAAAAATCATACACAAGGAGATAATAAAAATAAAATGTAATGAAAGGTAAAAAAAAATGTAAACATCATCCCCACTACACTGATATCATCGTTAACATTTCTAAGTGTTTCCGTACAGTCTTTCCGTCTTTTATATGACTGTATATATGTCTTATAAACTCTGTCTTACCCACTACCTCCTCATAGACCTCACTCCCTCACACCCTCCCCCAGCCATCCTGGAGAAGCAACCTCTCCTTATCCCTCCTGCCAGCCCCATGTTCTTCCCAGGGTACCAAAAAACAAACCAACAAAAAATCTGGATACTGCCTGACTTCTCATTAAGAGACTTTTAAAAACTATGCCACTTATTGGGGTGATTTTTCTGGTCAGAAAATAATAACATCATTTCTATAAAACTTTAATATAGAAACAAAGACTTTTTATTCTAGAGAGGGAGAGTGCACATGAGAGGGAGGAGGGTCAGAGAGAGGAGAGATAGAATCCCAAGCAGGCTCGGCACTGTCCGCGCAGAGCCCAACACGGGACTCAATCTCACGAACAGTGAGATCATGACCTGAGCCAAAATCAAGAGTAGGATGCTTAACCTACCAAGCCACCTAGGCGCCTCAGAAACAAAGACTTTTAAAAAAGCAAATCTATTACTCTGTTACCTGATGAATCTCTTCAATATGTATGTCCTTTCAAAATTTCTTTCAAGGACAACTTTCTTTAAAAAGAAAAAAAGGCTTCAGTCATTCCATGGAATTCCAAAGGCTTTTTACAACTGTGAAAAAATAATATTTTAGAAACACAGTTAATGTAAGAGATACCATTTTTCAAATATTCAGCCATCAGAAATGATGCTTATGTGAAGTATGCAATCATATTAATGAACCTTATCTCCTATTGAATGCCTCCTATGTTCCAAAAGCATCCCCCTTGCTGACTCTAATCCTCACCACAACCCTGGGTGGACTTTACCACTGGATGGACCAGGTTTTGCCAGCCGTGTGGTCCTGAATAAGTACCCAACCTTCCTGTCCCTAAGTTTCCTCAGCTGTGAAAACAAAGAACCTACTAGCACCTACCTCTGGAGTTACTGAGCAATCAAATAAGACAATCCACATAAGGCACTTGGAACAGAGCCTGGCTCATCATAAGCACTCAAGAAATGCCTATGTTCACCAAGTAAATTCTGGGTGCCCTGGCAATTTAAACATGAAAAATGAGGTGCAACCATGACAGTACTCAAAGAAGGTGTAAGTGAACACTTTGATAACCCTGGGGGTGGGGGAGATCTTCTAAGTATGCTATCAGAGACATAGACATCAAAGCAAAGAATTATTGGAACCGACCACACAATAAAAATCATGGCTGAATGACAGAAAACACCAAGAAGTTAGAAGATAAACAATAGTTTGGGGGAAAATGTAACTAATTTGACATACAAAAAGGTCTCTAATATACAACAAACTTTACAAATTAAATAAATACAAACATTTGACGGTATTTTCCTAGAAAAATAGGCAAAGGATAGGATCAGTCAAGCAAGACAGCTCGATGTGGCCAATTTATGCATGGGGACATTTTGATAAGCCCTAGTCACATAGCTGCTGTGATTTAGCCATAGGTTCCAGCTGTCCCCATCACAGTGCACTCCCCCACCCACCCTCTCTCCCCAACCTGCAGTCCAGAGGACTCTCGCTTTGTATTTTAGTGCTATCTGCATTATTTACCATTTCTTTTTCTTTTTTTTTTAATGATTATTTTTGAGACAGAGAGAGAGAGAGAGTAGGGGAGGGGCAGAGAGAGAGGGAGACACAGAACCAGGAGCAGCTCCAAGCTCAGAGCTGTCAGCACAGAGCCCGACCCAGGCTCGAACTCACGAACCACCGCAAGATCATGACCTGAGCTGAAGTCAGGCACTTTACCAACTGAGCCACCCAGGCATCCCTTTACATTTTCTTTTACAAAAATGTTACTTCTAATTAAGAAAGAAAGAGTGAGAGAGAGAAAGGGAAGGAAAAGAAGAACAAGAGAGAGAAAGAAAGAAAGAAGAAAGAAAGAAAGAAAGAAAGAAAGAAAGAAAGAAAGAAAGAAAGAAAGAAAGAAAGAAAAGCAAGAACCTTTTAGACAGCGTTAAGTTCCAAGGGGAAACTAAAATCTTTATAAAAGATGTTTTATGATATTAAATATAATGTTTGCATACTTGAATCCTGAGGAAAAAAGTTGAGACTCTAATTGACCATTTTCTCTATAGTCTAAGAAAGTAAGACTAAGGAATCTTTTGCACTTCAATACCTTCCTTCTTACCCTTCCCTCAGTGTCATATAGGTAGGTAGGTAAAGGGATAGACTGATAGGTGCAATTTATTCGTCCATTCACTGGATAGGTAACTTACAGAGCACCTGTCGGGTGCCACGCATTGTGCTAGGCACAGGAATCTAGCAGTGAACTAGAAACGTCTCTGCCTCCTTGAAATAGGCAGTCTAGTTGGGGGAGGGGTGAACAGAAGGGAAGTTGATATTCAGGTGAATGACGTATTGTCAGGTGTGAAGAAAAATGAGGCAGGGAGAGGGCACAGAGAATGACAGAGGCTGTTGTTTTGGATTAAATAGTCAGGAAGGCCACACTATCTAATGTGGTGATACTTGAGGAGGGGTGTGAAGGAGGTGAGTGAGTGAGCTATGAGGATTTCATTCCAGGCAAAGAGAACAGTAACAGCAAAGGCCCTGAAGCGGGACTGAGCCTGGTGTGTTTGATGAACCTTGAGGTCACCAGGGTGGCTGGAGCAGAGGGATGAAGGGGGACAGCGGTAGGAGATGAGGTCAGAGAGGTAATAGGGGAGTGAGGAGACTAGCTGGGGCTGAGTGCATCATGGCAGAGACTCAGACAGCATATCCCGTGTGGCCTCAGATGAGGAAGGATGCTGGAAGCCTGCGCTCGGCATCACTGACTCTCCTGCTGTGTACCTTTTTCCTGCTGCTTTTGCCCTGTACTTTTTGCTGTAATAACTCTTGGCCATTGAGTCTTGTAAGTCTTCTGGCAAATCACCAAGCAAAGCTCTTCCATACATTAGTCTTTTTCATACATTATTTGCTTGATGATTTTTTTTTTTTTTACTTTTTATTTCTTAGAAAAATTTCATGAGTGTGTTGTTTCCCTTTTTATTTTTAAAACTGATTTGGGGCGCCTGGGTGGCTCAGTTGGTTAAGCATCTGACTTCAGCTCAGGTCATGATCTCACGGTTCATGGGTTCAAACCCCGCATCGGGCTCTGTGCTGACAGCTCAGAGCCTGGAATCTGTTTCAGATTCTGTGTCTCCCTCTCTCTCTGACCCTCCCCTGCTCACACTGTCTCTCTGTCTCTCCCAGAAATAAATAAAAACATTAAAAAACATTAAAATTTTTTTAAATGTGATTTTTGAATGGGTAATATATTTCAATAATTCAAAAAATATAATATTCCATTGCTATTAAATATATAGGTCACTTATATCATCATATATGTGATATATATTATCACACCAATTGATGAATAGATAAAATGTGTTTTATACATGCAATGTAATATTATTTAGTTATAAAAAGGAATGAAAAGTTTTTAAAAAGTTATAAAAAGGAATGAAATACTAATACATGCCCAACATGGCTCAACCTTGAAAACATTACGCTAAGTGAAAAAAGCCAGTTCAGAAAGACTATATATTGTAGGATTCCATTTACATGAAGTATCCAGTGTCAGCAAATCCATAGACAGAAAGCAGATTAGTGGTTGCCAGGGACACTGGTGGGAAGAAGAGAGGAGTTAAGGGAGCAGGGGCTTGTGACCACTATTGGACACAAGTTTTCTTTGGGAGATGATAAAAGTGTTCTGGAATTAGACACTGGTAATGGTTGCACAACTTCATGAATACACTAAAAACACTGATGTGTACACTTTATTTTTTTTGTATGTTTTTATTTTATTTTTGAGAGAGACAGAGTATGAGCAGGGGTGGGGCAGAGAGAGACGGAGACACAGAATCTGAAGCAGGCTCCAGGCTCTGAGCTGGCTGTCAGCACAGAGCCCGACGTGAGGCTCAAACCCACGAACCATGAGATCATGACCTGAGCCGAAGTCAGACGCTTAACTGACTGAGCCACCCAGGTGCCCCTCTGATGTGTACACTTTAAAAGAGTGAACTTTATGGTATATGAATATCTCAGAAAAGTAAAAACAAAAGTACTAAGTATAAACGCTATGCAGTGGAAAAAAATAAAGGGTAAGCAGTGAAGTTTACATCTCCTCTTTTCTGCAGCTAACCTGTTGACTTCCCAACTAATGTATTTAGGTTTCTCTCTCCCATAGATATTTTATGAATATAAATGCAAATATACACATACCTATTCTTACTTTTTTACACAAATAGTGGCATACTGTTCTTATACTTGCTTTTTTTTTTTTTAGTTACAATGTTAAAAGGATAAAAAAAGATATACCATGCTGACATTAATAAAAAGAAACCTGGAGGTGCTATATTTATGTTACAAATATGTATTCATTTATATTACATTTATATTAAAGATAAAAATAATTGTACACAAGTACTGGGCTCTAGTTACTAAATCTGTTACTCCCAAGCATATGTACCTACTTCATATTGATGCTGATATTGAACAAATAGGTGGATAGACAATAGATAAAGATAGCCAGGTTCCTCATCATCAGAGAAAAGAGTTAAAAATAAGGAAAAGGAGAAGGCTAGAACAAATCCTATGGTGTGGATCAGAGTGGAGATACTGGTATGTTCAATTTCATATGTACACAGAGAGATACAGAAATAGACATGGAGGTGAGTGTATGCATGGGTTATTGTACATGCTTATATCTCCTAGCTCTAAGGAAGACCTACAAGCAAGGACACCCCAATAATAATATGCACACCTAGCAACCAGATCTTGGTTTCTGATACCATTTTCAATAAAGAGATCAGGGCTCCTTGGAGTCATAACTGATGTTGGATCAAGGCAGGGAAAATTAAAGATGACCCTGTAATGTCTTGTGGTGCCAGAAAGTAAGTGCTCAAAAAAGAGAGGAGCATGACAAGGGGACATAGGAGCCAGCCTGAAGGAGCTCATAATGGCCAAAGTGTTAAGGCCATGAAAAAGCAAGGAACTGTCACAGAATGGAGGGGGCTAAGGAGACATGGACAAGTTAATGCAATGTGAGATCGTGGATTGCATCGTAGAACAGAGAGAGGACATTTGGGGAAGAACTGGTAAAAATCAAATTAAGTCTCTAGTTTAGTTAATATTGTACTAAAGTTGATTTCTTCATTTTGATAACACTGCTATGTATGGTATGTAAGTTATTGACATGACTGGAATCTGAGTGAAAGGTATGTGCAGACTCTCTGTACTATTTTTCCAATTTTTCCGTAAGTCTGAAGTTATTTTAAAATGTTTCTAAAAGTTAGCTTTTTTGTTCTTACACAATCATCTCCTGTCTTCTGATGCTCAGAAATACAGTTGGATATTGTTTCTTTTCATTTTACTTTCTTCTTTTTTCTCTCTTCAACTTTGAGTATGGTAAAGAGAAAACACTAAAATTCATGCAATGGCTGATCCTGGGACTGACCCCAACTAGTTAGATGAGTCAGATAGTTAAATTGTTAAGAAAGCCTTCATTCCCATGGCAGCACTTCACAAACCTAGAAAATCAAGAATTTCAGCTGTACAAGGAAGACCACTGAGTTCAAACTGTTAACATTTACAGATAAGGAAATGGGAGATGCCATGAGGGAGAGTAGATTGCCCAAGGTCACATACGCAGTTACCAGAGAGCTTGAAGACTCCAGTGTTCATTCTTCTAATCATTTCAGGTTTTTTCCCCCCTGTAGAGAAGAAGGAAATGGAGAAAACACCACTTGGATTATTATTTTACTAAGCCAAAATTATCCTGCCCTTACCTCAGTGAGACTGTGTCACATGACACTGGGGAGCACTGTCTGCAAAGGTCTGTGGTTCCCCTTCCCACTTTTTGTACTTCAAAAGTTCGGGGGAAGCCAACTTTGCCTTCCCTAGTCCTTCCCTCATTTCTTGTTTCATGACAATGCATTTAGATGAAGACTTTAAAGTTATATTTAAGTCTTTGACAGTTATTGGGGCTATACATTTTAGGAAGAGGAAGAGAGACTGGGTGGTTTTTATTTGTAGACAAAATTGTCTAACAGTGATTTACTTAGTTTATTTAATTGCTTTATTTTGTGGCTGAGAGTCAGAACACCAAGCTGTATCAACTCCCTTGTCTATTTTTTCCCCCCAAACCCTGCTTTGCTAAGTTAGTTAGCTAGAGTTGGGGATTATAACTGGCTGTGGATCATGTACATCTTGCATGAAACCCTCATGTCTGGTTCTGTTATATACTCATTAGTACAATGGCTAGCTAGGGAGGTACCTGTCACATTGCAGCTGAAAATATTGTAGTAGTAGTTCAGCCTTATTATGTGTTACATATTGGTTTGTAGAAATCACTTGGAATCTAACCCAACTCATTTAAAATAGCGTTTTATGGGCGCATAGCTCAAGATCATTTCTGTCTCCACTTCAAATCCAAGGTTGCCATTGGCTACCAGGTGAGATGGAACTTACAATATGGCCACGGTTGTATTTTTCAACCAGTTTGATGCCATTAAGACCAACCCCTTCCCACAGGAACCTTGATTAATATGAAAGAGCTGAGCATCAGAAGTTTGAAGCTGTCTATGTCAACTCTTTTGTTTGGAAGAAACTCTTAAATGTTAGAGAAATATACACCTGATCCTACTTGATCACTAAATAATTCTCTTTATGTCATGGAGCTGTGTGAAGTCATTACAGATATTGTCTTTTTCTCTATTGTAAATTTTTGTGAAATGTGGATACCAGGTACTTCTTTGCATCTGGAAATAACAATTAGTTTTTCAAGGAACCTAACTTTATTCATAGAACGTCATTTACTTACTGTTCTTTTTGCCCTTACAGATTAGCTTTCTGGTTGTCATGTCCCTGAGCTTACCCTCTTTTTCTCTGTCTCAGTTTGCTGCTTCATTATTGACCTATAGGGTTATGTATTCCGGAGGAATCTTAGCTGTCCGCTCTTTCCTCATTATCTCTAAATAATCTTTTCATTTTCTTCTGTATTTTCTCCTCTCCGTAATCAGTCTTCAGTTTCTTAAATTGATGTTTTTTGTAATTGCTGCTGTAGAATCCAGATTTCCCATCCTGCTTGGATTTTCAATGCTTTTATTTCTGTGCCTTGGGTTCTCACCACAAGGTCAAGTTTTACTGCTAGATGTAATTAGAAGTTTAATTTGCTCGTTTTCCTGTGTTTCTTGATATTGTTTCCTTAAGTCAGTAAATGATTCCATTTGTTCTTCGACCTTTTATTCTTTAAATCATCTACACTAGTTGGACTCAGCTATCTTGCCTCCAGAATAAATTATTTTTTTTCAGTATCTTGTTCATGATGAGTTTGTATAATATTGCTTAGTTTAATCTGTGATTTATTTACGTATGGTAGATATGGCTCAAGAATCCATCAATTTTTGCAGGTATGACTTGGTCATAGGCATTTAAGTGTTTGCTGTAAATTGCATTTTCTTTCTGTCATAAGTGGGCACATGTTTTTTGTTGAAACTCAGATTTTTATTTACCCACCAGAAATTGGTAAGGAATAAATTTGCCTTTTGCTCCTACTCATGTTCTTGGAGGCACACATTGGACAGTGAAAGAAAGCAGTTTCCACACTGTGAAAACCACCCATAAGTTTGAAAATGTAGGGGCGGGTGAGTGGCTCAGTAAGTTAAGCGTCTGGCTCTTGGTTTCAGCTCAGATCATGATCAGGCTCTGCACTAGTGTGCAGAACCTGCTTGGGGTTCTCTGTCTCTCCCTCGCTATCTGCCCCTCCCCCACTCATGCCTTCTCTCTGTCTCTCTCAAAAATAAATAAATTAACCTTTTGTAAAAAGTTTGAAAATGTAGAGTCCACAGCGATATAACGGTTAAAAATGTGTTAAATATGACAAATTCCCTATATTAAGACCTAGCCTATGTGTTAGCCATGATTTGCCAGCTAGCTATATACTAGTAAGGTTCTAATTTCTGTCTTTAGCTCACGGAAATGCAAACAAGAAACCTTTTTCTCTGGAACTTTAAATTCTTCAGCCATCTTTTATATGGTACACTGAGTAGGCAGCAAGCATTGTAGTATCAATCGGCTCTTGCTCCATTCCAAATACTTGCTGGAGACTCCATTTTTAAAGGTGACATTTTTTTTTAGACCAACCACATTGTCACATTGCCTTAAAATTTTTGTTCTTCCTATTTGTGAAAGATAGTAACACTGAAGGAACGCTTTGAGAATGTTTGATGCCTTCAGGAGCTCTGTGTTCTTGTTTGAAACATTTGACAAATACCTATCTCAGAAGTCGTTTCTCTGTTGTTAATGTTTATATTTGTCACATGCTCCATTAAACAAAATTTTTGCAGCTTAAGTACAATCATGATCTGTAGGGTTTCTGCAATTTCCTGGTTATTTTGCTTTTTCAGTTAACCAGAAGAACATTCTATGTGGGAAATCTTAATATCCGAGTAACTGAAAATTTTTGAAAATTTGTTGGTGTTTATTTTGCTAGTACCCCACGGGAGGAAGGATTTATATTTTTCCCAGCTTTACTAAGGTATAATTGATATACAACACTGTTTAAGGTGTACAACATGATGATTTGACACACGTATATATTGTGAAATGATTACCACAATAAGGTTACTTAACACTTCTGTTACTTCCATAATTACATTTTTTGTGGTGAAAATATTTAAGATTTACTGTCTTAGCAACTTTCAAGTATATAACTCAGTTATCATTCACTAGAGTCACCATGTGGTATATTACATCCCCAGAACTTCCACGTCTTATAACTGGAAGTTTGTATCCTTTGACCACCATCCCCCACCCCCCAAAATCTCCCCAACCCCTGGTAACCCCCATTCTATTCTCTTTCTGTGAATCCATCTTTTTTAGATTTCTTGTATAAATGAGATCATATAGTATTTGTCTTTCTGTGTCTGGCTTATTTCACTCTGGGTCCATCCATGTTTTTGCAAAGGGCAGGATTCCCTTCTTTCTCATGGCTGAATAATATTCCATTGTATATATTTTGGAATGTTGACTTATTTTTCAAAGAAGCCTTCAAAGTCAAAGCTGACTCTTGATCTCAGCTCAGATCTTGATCTGAGGACCTTGAGTTCAAGCCCTGCATTCGGCTCTACATGGAGTGTGAAGCCTACTTAAAAAAATAATCGTTTTGATAAATGCCAGTTTCTTGGGAGAACTACAGATGTAAACAAGGAAATATCCAAAACAAAGCATGGTATCAGCAAGTAGCATAAACAGAGAATGCTGCCTTGTAATAACATCTGAAATAAGGGCTCCTTGTGTGGCCTTGAGCAAGACCTAGGAATCCTACTACCTCTGTTTCTCTTCCTACAAGAGCAAGCAATAGCACTCAATTTGTAGGACTATTGGCTGTAGTTTTACCACAAGGATTTTATAAATGTCAAGGGTCATTTAATGCTGAAAGTCCTGCTAAATCCATTAAGAATTCTATATACATTCAATTCCCCAGAGACATGATTCATTCAACAAGCATTTATTGAAACCCATTACTTGCTAGGCACAGGGCTCTGTACTGTGCAGAATACAGTTATGGAAGACATGGTCCCTGCCTGACCTCTTAGTATGGAGCCGCTTGTGTTACGTGCCATAAGCCAGGTACAAACTAACTGCTAAAAAAGTCCAGGAGGAGAGGCAGGAGCTGGGATTACATGCAGCTGTGGTGTTGAAAAGTGCAGTCATGGGAGAGGTACTGTTTGAGGTATTCTTTGAAGGAAGGATAGGAAGATATTCCAGGCAGAGGGGATAACCTGAGCAAAGACAGAGAAGGAAAGCTGTGATGTGTGCAGAGGGACTTAAGTGTTAAGTTGGCCTCGCTGAAGCTAGAGCTTGTGTTGGCAGAGGAGTAGCCTTAAAAGTCAGTGAGGAGTTTGAACTTGATTTTGTACCTCTGAGAAATCTGACAGTTTTTAAGTAGAGAAATGACATCATCTGCCTCTGTGCGATGAATTGGTAGGGCACAAGGGATCGGTAAGTGGCGGAGGTGGAGGGGATGGCAGGGAGCGTCTTAGGAAGCTGGTGAAGTTTTGAAGGTATGAAATAGTAAGAACCTGAACGAAGTCGTGGCAGCAGGAAGAGAAAGCCAGTGATGGAGTTGAGGTGTTGCTGAAGTCAACATAGTTAATTAAGAGGGGGTTGACATTCTACTCCAGCCTACTGCCATTGTGTTCACTTGACTATCTGATTTCATTGAATTTTTTAAATGTTTGTTTATTTATTTATTTGGAGAGAGAGAGTGTGTGCACGTGGGGGAGAAACACACACACACAGAATGAGAGAATCCCAAGCAGACTCTGTGCTATTAGCGCAGAGCTTGATGTGGGGCTTGAACTCATGAACCATGAGATCATGACCTGAGCCGAGATCAAGAGTCAGAAGCTTAACTGACTGAGCCGCCCAGGAGCCCCTGATTTCATTGAATTTTAAGTGAAGGTCTGCTGTACATTTTTTGGTTTCACAATAGATACTGTCTTGTTTACCAGTGTATCTTTTGTGCATAACACATGTATAGCATATATTGCGAACTTGGAAAGTATTTGTTGAATGAAACACAAGCTTGTTGAATCACTCTGAGAAAGGGAGAATAAATATGGGCTCACCTGCAAGGTGCCCTGTTACGTCTCCTTTTGCATCTGTACTTCCATCGCCCATTCGGTTTTTACTTAAATATGAATGAAAATTGTATACGCCCATGTGCTGATTTTCTTCACATAACCGCATTTTAACCTAGATTTGACGGCTTACACATTGCTGACTTTTGCAAATTTAATTTCATCCCTTAGCATTATAGAAATGTTCTTTGGCCAAACGGTGTTGGATGCTCTCCAAATGTTGCATTTTCAATGCTTTTACCCTATATATGGATTTTTAAAAATTGCTGAGCGGCCACTGTTAAATATTATTGTAAAGTAATTAGTGTGATAATCTAGTAATATTCAAGCATTACTTTTTTTGCCTTAGAATGTTTGAAATAGAATTTTATACCAGATGGCTAGCTTGTAAATCAAAATATTCTTGGAAGCATGATTAGTGCTAATAAGGTCACTCTAAGTCACGTACAAGGTCATAATCTGCAGAAAAGGGTTTTGTGTAAAAGGTGACTACCTAGTCCAATAAAAAATATATTTGAAGCTTAATAAATAACTTACTCTGAATGTACAGTGATATTTTAAAAGTCTAGAGTTTGAGCATAGAAAGGCAAAGAAAAATTCTCGTAGAGAGCCCATGCACTGACATTTTTACATAAACTTAACTAGAGCCCTCAATAGGCAAAACTTAGCCTAAGTAATCTCCTTTGAAAAGAAATGGGAAAATAGTAAGAAATGGGAAAACGATTTCAAGATGTGTTTTTTAAAAGGTTCTCTAGGCTTATGAGCTATATCTTTGAGTCTGTGCAGTCAGTCCAGTCTCTTATACCTTCTCCATCTTCCTCTCCATTTCTGCAGAGTGATATCTGTTTTTCAGAACAGAGATCGCTGTGGGTGCGGTCGTCAGCAATGAGGATATTCAGGTTTGGGCACCTAACTCTATTTGCAAGCACAGGAAATGTGCCTGGAATATTTTAGAAAAATGTTTCAACAAAGAAGGAAACTTTAATAATTTTAAGTATTCAGCAGCATTCAGCTGGTGTCGTTAATATTTTTCAGTAACATCCATAATTGTGACTTGCATATGTTAATGGACCACTGAAGGCTAAAAAAAAGCTAAGACTCATTTCTCCTCAGTTTTCAAGACCTCACTCCGGTGGCACATGACATTTACTTCATCTTTGAGGTATTAGTGACAAAACATCATGTGACATTTACTCCATCTTTGAAGCATTAGTGATAAAACATATTTAATCATATTTCACTTGTTTCTCCCCCAAATTTCCTATTCTTCCACCAGAAAAATGCATAAGAAAAAAATGGCATTGCTTCTCAGTCAAAGATTGTTGAGAAGAAACTGAGGACTGACTGGTGTGGGGGGGGGGAAGGGGAGATGGGCATGGAGGAGGGCACTTGTGGGGATGAGCACTGGGTGTTATATGGAAACCAACTCGACAAACTATTTGTAAAAAATATTTAAAAAAATAAAAAAAAATTTAAAAAGAAGAAAGTGTGAGAGAAAGAAGGAAGGAGGGAAGGAAGGAAGCAGAGAAAGAAGGAAACTCAGAGACACCTATTGAGAAAGACTCTTCATTCTGAAATACTTCAGCTCAATAATACTGTATTTGAAACAAAACCAGACTGAAGGTATAATGAACAAAATAACATACTAATGAAAAGGGGTAATAGAGAAAGTTAGACTCCCCTGGAGAGCATTATTTGTGCCATTTATCACACATTTTCCATGATAAACTCCTTGGCTTTCCTTGAAGCAAACATGAAGAGCTGTGATTAACTGCAGCTCAGAGAAGTCTCATCCTCCGGATCAGACTTGCTCCTCCTTCTCAATAGCACCACTACCCAGTGCACGTCTGTCACTTTGATTTCTACGGCATGGCTTTTCTTTGATTTCTACTGCCATTATGTCAAGTGCTAGAGCCCCTTATGCCTCTGCAATCCCAGGAGGGATAAGATTTGTAAACTCCTCGTGGGCAGGTTCCATGTCCTATTCTTCTGTGTGTCTTCCACAGTACCTAGCAGTCTTTGTAGAGAGGTGCTTATTAACCAGTATACTTTCTTTCATCAGGCAGTGAGAACAATGTAGCTCAATCCGTTTTCCCATTTACTGTGGTTGCCAGAAAGTGCAGAGCTACATTTAGGGCCCAGCTTTAACAATTAACCTGAGTCTAGAGTTTTGAAGTTTTTCATATAATCCTTCCTATCTTCCCACCTTCCCCATTACATTATAACATGCTTACTCTTTAGGCTTATGATAACGATCCTATTGGAAATGTATCTTTCTTGTAAGTCAATCCCAAGTCTTTGGGGAAGGATGTAGTTGTATAAGTAGTGAGAACAGAAGGGAGCAAGAAAAAGGGCTAATTTTATGTCCAAATTTATGATTTACAGCTTATTAAGCTATCTGGTTTTCATTTAGATGTGTTCAGGCATTGTGGTCATTCCAGTATTGGAAACTGGAGGCCTCGGTTGGAAGTAGGCTCCCAAGGATTCTCAGAAGTAAACTAAATGCTGCTGAGAGTACCCACCATAAAGAAAAGGGAAAGTTACAAATACTTGAAACTCCTTAGATGGGTGTTTATTTTCTTCCAGTGAAAAGGAGGGAAAGTGTTGTGTGAAATGTACTGTTTCTTTACTGAATCACTGCACGTACAACTGATGAACTTTGTATTCGGTGCTTGCTTTGAGGTTTGGGAATCTATCAATACTTCAGCTTTTGATTATCCATGCTGAAATGCCATGGTCAGCATTGGGTTGTTTGCTTATTTGATGTGAAAAATATTTCCCTCCTTTGGGCTTTCTTTTTCCAGATGTCTTTGTGGGGTGGGGGGCGGTGAGGAGAAGGGGTAATGCTTCCAAATGAGTGTCCTTTCTGCAGTGAGTAAAGGTACTTCTTTCTTGGAGAGCTGAGAAGAATTTACTAGAAAACTCGTTGTCACTTACATTTGGGTACATAGCAAACGTTTAGAAATACGCTCTGGGGAGGCTTGTGGAGTAAATGCAAGCAACATGTAGCACACAGCTCTTACATACTCACCTTTAGAACTGATAGCACTACTCTGTAAACAGAAAATGAATGTTTTCTAAGAGTAATGGAATACAATTTCAAAAGCCCAATCTTTTAACTCCATGACCTGGACTAGCTTTCTTTTTATTTAATTTATTTATTGTTAAGTAATCTTTACACCCAACTTGGGGCTCAAACTCATGACCCCAAGATCAAGAGTCACACACTCTACCAACTGAGCCAGCCAAGCACCCCAGGACTGGCCTTCTTTTATATGGCAGTTAACATCGTTACTCAGGTCAGAGATGTGGAATTCAGATATCAAAATCCCTTTGATATGACCTTTTAGAAAGTGAGTTATCAGTAACCTAAGAAAATGCTTAATAAGTAGCTAAATCTATTGTTAGCTAGGATAGTTTTCCCATAGAGCAGAACTTCTCAAAGGGTTGGTGGGCTAGCAGCACCAGCTTCACCTGGGAACTTGTTAGAAATGTAAATTCTCGGTGTGCCTGGATGGCTCAGTCATTTGAGCGTCCAAATTTGGCTCAGGTCATGATCTCCCGCATCAAGCTCAGTGCTGACAGTGAGGAGCCTGCTTGGTATTCTGTCCATCTCCCTCTCTCTCTGACCCTCCCCTACTTGTGCTCTCAATAAATAAATAAATAAATAAATAAATAATACATAAATAAATAACCAAACAAATGAATAAATATTTTTAAAAAATAAATGTAAATTCTCAGGTCCCACTTCTGACCTACTGTATCAGATACTTCGGGACTGGGTCTCACCGTGTTTTAAGAAGCCCTCCTGGTGATTCTGATGAGCACTAGGTTTGAGAACCATTGGTTTAGAGAATTCTCGGAACTCTGCGTTGTTCCTTGGTGTTTCTACCTTCCTTTCTTTCCATTTTTCCAACAACCACTTACTTCAGTTATGGTTTATATTCAGATCCCATGGAAAGAAAATGGCGCCTGCTCTGGAAGGCTTTTGTATCTCTAAGAAACTTATTTATTATATTCCTCCTCTCAAGGAGCACCACGATGCTTATTAGCTAAGATAAGGCTCTGGGACATACTGCACGGAAGACATACTGTAAACCGAACATTGCTCAAAATTCTTTGACCACAGAGTCCTATTTTTGTGGAATGTGTAGAACCTCCTCATCGGTGTCTAAATGTATGAAACCAAAAATTAAAAAATGATTTTAATAATTTATCTATTATAATCCTTGGAAGAGATTAGTGACTTTTTTAATACCTCAAAAGCTCTGTTGTAGGTGTTGCTAGCTGCCACAAGTGGACTTTAAGAGTTCTATATGCAACAAGTATGGGGGCTTGCTTAAATATATAAAAAGGACATAAAATGTAAGGGCAAGAAGGTTTTCCCTTCTTCCCTTCTAGGTTCTTTGGCTGGTGTAAGAATGAAGTTGATATGAGACAGATTAACAGGAGAAAAACAAACAAAAGTTTAATAACATGGGGGAGACCCAGAACAACTGAGTAACTCCCTGAAATGGCCGAAGCCATTGCCTTAGGTACCATATTTACCCAATGACCACAGGAGATGTTGCGGTGGGGAGGCGACCAGGAAAATCACAATAAGCAAGGGTACAAGTGTTATGCAGAGTGAGGTCGCTGCAGATTGAGTCATCCTCCTCTTATAGGTACGGCCGGGAGGACACCCTCACACATAGTGCAAATGTCAGTGTCCTGTACAAAAGGGCGACTTCTGCTCAGTTTTCAGAGCTTCACCTGTGTCTGCTGTTTCTTAAAAATAAGCAGCTTAAAATAATCAATATGCTGGGGCGCCTGGGTGGCTCGGTCAGTTAAGCATCCGACTCTTGATTTTGGCTCAGATCATGATCCCAGGACTGTGGGGTCGAGCCCGCACTTAGTGTGGAGCCTGCTTAAGATTCTCTCTCTCTCTCTCTCTCTCTCTCTGCCCCTCTCCCCTGCTCATGCTCTCTTTCTCTCTCCCTGTCTAAAACCTAATACTAATAATCATTATCAATATGCCAAAGATGCATAATTTGGGATGGCAAAATCTGCTCCCCTTCAATATGTACCTCTCTATATATAATACACATCATATATTTACTAGTTCTTTACAATAGAAATATATATATATCCCATATTCAAACAGGTTTCATATTTACATGAGTCAATCTTGGCTTCAAAGAGGCCGGTTTATTGAGAAACGAAATAAGAAAACTGAAAACTTAAATGTGTATAAACAGTTTTATAACAAGATTCAATTTTATTATTTACCAATTTATATAAATAATATTCAAAATCCCATTGACCAATTACTTGCTAGTATTTTAGGCACCCTTTAACATCTTCTCTTGTAGTCTATTATTTGTTTAGCTTTATCCTCCTAACTTACCAGGAAAAAAATGACTTGCCTGATTCTTTTGATCATTTAAAAAAATTTTTTTATGTTTTCTTTATTTCTGAGAGAGAGAGAGAGAGAGAGACAGCATGAGCAGGGGAGGTTCAGAGAGAGAGGGAGACACAGAATCTGAAACAGGCTCCCGGCTCTGAGCTGGCTGTCAGTACAGAGCCTGATGCAGGGCTCGAACCCACGGACCGTGAGATCATGACCTGAGCTGAAGTCGGACGCTTAACCGACTGAGCCACCCAGGCGCCCCTTTTTTGATCATTTTAATATACATTATAAATAAAGTATAGCAGCAGTTGTGGCGATGTAAAAAATTAAAAAGTACCAAAGCATGATGCCCCAAATTTTTCGTATAGTAGAAGTTACTTTGAGTGTTTTATCCATGAGGGTTCTACAGTGAACGTGTGTTCTGTGAGATCTTAAAGTAAGAAGCCTGTGATGGTAGGAAAGCCTCTCTTGACTAGATAAACTGGTCTCCCAAGTAGGCACTGGCTTATTGCCAGTCGAAAAGGGAGCAATAAACTTTCTTGTTTCACTTATTTACAAGGATAAGATTAAAGCCTAATTTTTTCTTTTTCCTCTGGTGTTTCACCTGCCATACCACGGACCACTGAGCATGGGAGCAGCACTGAGCGTGTTTCACAATGTCCAGTTCTGAGAAGACAAGCGTCGTTGGCTTTTTAACATTGTATATAAATTCCGGCCTCAGGCACATTTCAGGCACATGATAATTTCTATGACTCACATAATCAAGGATTAACCATACAGTAATGCCGAACCTTTTGTGGGCAAGTGAAATGGTAAAGCATAGTTTGTAAGCTATCATTTTCTTTTTTTGAGACAGAGAGAGAGAGAGAGAGAGAGAGTCTCAAGCAGGCTTCACGCTCAGTGTGGAGCTCGAAGCGGGGCTCAATCCCACATCTCTGGGATCATGATCTGAGCTGAAATCAGTTGAATTAGATGCTCAAGAGACTGAGCCACCCAGGTGCCCCTGTCATATTTCTCATACTTAATTCACAGAAACAATTTTCATTCTGTTGTAAAGAACTAATAAGGAAAAATCACTGTAATATTTCTTTATACTTTGTACTGATTTTATTTACAAAGCATATGAAATTTCATTTTCTTCCTTTATTCTCTCAGAGTACCTATGAGGTATACAAGGGCAGGAATTAGTCCTCACCAAACTGATTACCATAACTGGAAAATAAGTTAGCCATGATCTAAAGATAAGTAGAATCCAGGGCACATAAATCCCAGGGTAGAACCCTTTCTGATAAAATACTGCTTTCATCTTAAATTTTAGATTTATTACTGCCCTGTCTAGGAACAGATGCATTCGAAGTAAAATGTATGAATAGCCTGTGACCTGATTCCACATGGTTGATTCATTTCAACACTGGATTTCTTATCCTTATTATTTTCCCTATCATACTGTCTTTAAAAATATGATTACACTTTTGGAGTCTGGATGCTCAATTGTCTTTTGTCTCTTAGTATGAGATCCTGATTCCCTAGGGTCATCAGCAAATACCTGTAATATTTTGTCTTTTAAAAATTTTTAGTGTTTATATTTGAGAGTGCAAACTGGGGAGGGGCAGAGAGAGAGAGAGAGAGAGAGAGAGAGAGAGACAGAATCCGAAGCAGGCTTCAGGCTCTGAGCCGTCAGCACAGACCAGGAGATCATGACTTCAGTCGAAATCACGAGTCAGACACTTAAGACACTGAGCCACCTAGGCGCACCTATTCCCTAGTCATTTCAATGAAATCCCCACTAAAACTGAGCTTTGGGTGGTGCAGACTTTTGTGAGGTGGTGTGTGTAGTGTATGTGAAATATCATTTGCCTGTGCTTGCAGTGGTACTACTTTGTGATGAGGTTGATCTTTTGTCATTGAACATTTGCTCTGCTCTGTGATAGTGTGCGAGCTACAGCACTCAGACCTTTGTGGTCCGAGTCAACCTGTTTCTAAATAGCACTACTGTGCTTGTCAAAAGTTCTTGTTTTAAGGTGGTGAGAATAGTCACGAAATGCACACGAGCAACTCTTTCGCTGAGCCCACTTCCATCTGCTCTGTGTCCTTAGGCTTTTGCTGGACCTTCGCTTTTCTCAGGCTAAGGTCATTTGTGCATAAGCTCCCTTAACTCAACTGCTGATGATGTGACAGTGCTCCCCCAAAACCAACTGGCAAAAATTCTGTTGTGCAAACATTTACCAAAAAAGCTGTGCTAAGAGAGGACGTGTTTGTACTAATTGCTCTGCTTTGGTAAGGATGAAAGACTTACTAATGCATACAGAGCACTTTGGACAGTGCCCAGCACATGGCAAA
The DNA here is from genome assembly GCF_003009895.1 of Hyaena hyaena. NCBI lineage: Eukaryota > Metazoa > Chordata > Mammalia > Carnivora > Hyaenidae > Hyaena > Hyaena hyaena. The sequence continues at coordinate 2,280,913 of NW_024080795.1, forward strand.
CACAGTAAAGTTAGCCATGATTATTCAGGGGAACATGCTGTGTAAAAAAAAAAAAACAAAAACTTTGGGCACTCAGTTACCTTATCTTATTCACTTCCAAGTTACTCAAGATCCCTAGGTACTGAACAAAACATCTCACTGCAATATCTATTATCTATTTAATCACTTCTGGACATGCCTAACAGCCAGTTGATGTACAATCGTTGTTGCAATCTTAGAGGGAAAATAGTGGCCCGGACAGCAGAAATATTTGAACTAGCTCATTCCTCAGTTTAACACATGCCGAAGGACCGCAAGGCGATATCAGACTGGTTAAGAATGTGAGCTCCAGAACCAGAGCACCTCGGTCCAAATCCTAGTTCGGCTACGTTTGTGCTGTTACTTTGAGTCTGTTTCTTCACCTTACTGTGCCTCAGTTCCTCGGTTAAACACTGACCCAGGGCTACTGTGCAGATTAAACGACACAAATGAACTTTTTTTTTTTTTTTTTCCAGAAAGATACGTCTTCTGAAGTTTTCTAATTCTATTCAGATTTTCAGGGAAGGCACAGCGAAGCTAGAGTAGATTTGTCCTATTTTATTTTTCCAGTAATTAAAAGGCACTGGCTAGACTCTCACCATGATTCTAGAAACCTTTTTGTGCTTCATATAGAGGGTACAGACTTACAGGTAGAGCATTGCCCTCCCCATGGCCCCCGAAGAACTCTTGTTCCAGCTGTTTAAACTGAGAGTACAATTAATAGGTCTTAAAACGAATTACCCTTTGCTGTTCTTTGCTTTGCTTTATTTTTGGCCTTGTTTTAGATTTGGAGATAGGCATTCTTTGGCAGAGATCATATTTCAACTTCTCCTGTGTAAGGCTTAGGAGACATTTACGGTTGAGGGATTGATTTATTTTAAAACATAAAACCTCCACTTATCATTTTATCTTCTTTAAACTAACCCTTGTTTGGTTCTTTAAATACTAGGAACAGTTTCTTCATCATCATCAAATATTAACTGCTCACTGAAAGCAGAAGGCGAACTTAACAAGGTTGCTATATTTACTAAGTTAGAGCGACTTACTTTAAGACCTATATTTTTTTTAAAAAAAGTAATCCCAGTAGTTTCATCTGAAACTTTCTCAATTCTGTTCACATCTCTGACGCACATTTTAGAATGAAGCTTCATATACTTGGTAGATATTCAGGCCACGCAAAATAGATCTTTATTTGGAAAAGAGAAAGCATTTGTATCAATGAAATTGCTTGTTTTTATGTCTGCAGAACAAAACCAAACAGGAAGCTGGCCTACGTTTCAGATACTTTAAAAAAAGTAATCACTTGGTCAAAAATGCCACTTGATTTAAATACGCAGTGCATTTACAGTTTGGAGTTTTCTTTGGGGGGTTGTCTAAAATGCCTAGAGTTATTTTTTAATAGTTTATTGTCAAGTTGGTTTCCGTATCACACCCAGTGCTCATCCCCACAAGTGCCCCCCTCCAGTTTTAATAACAAGTTAGCACAGAGTTTTCATTAAGACTTTTGGTGATAAAAAAATATATATTACATTGACAAAATGTAAGTTTAGTCCATGCCTCAAAGTATTTGAATGGCAGTGCATGCCACTAAGTAAGACTTCCTGCTTGGAAATTGCATATTTGGTATTAGGCTGGTATTTGGGTAGGTGTGTGTGGAAAATGCTTACTTCAGGTGGATACATTTGGCTCTCTTTGAGGATTGAAATACGATTTCACCTTTGTGAACTTAGCAAGATCCCATGAACAACCATTTTGATATCATGCTTTTAAATGTCTTCATCTGAAAACGGACTTAGGTTTAGCAAAAGAGGGGCTGATTTTCATCTTTGTGGCTGTAATTTCAAAATGCAAAGGTAAATCAATAACTATATGTGCCCTTTGCATAACCTCTGGGTGGAGGGATCTGTTGCTGGCTAGAGAGATGTAATTATTTAATGTGTTCTTAACACCCATTACTGAGCTCTGCAAAGATAAATTGTTTAAATCTGAACAATAATCAAGGCCTTTCCCACTTTATACTCATCTTGGAAGTTTGCAAGCTATTTGAAACTTTCATTCTTTGAAATTTTCTTTTTACTCAGGGTCAGGAAACTTAATTTTGGCAAGTGGAAACCCAAGGTTTAAGTTAAGTGTAAAACGAAGACCCTTAGGAATCGAGGGGATTGCCAAATACCTTCTTACTTCCCAAGTTTTAGGGCATTAAAACTCACTTGAGACCCTTAAGTTTTAAGTCATGGAAAACCTAAGGTAACTGGCATGGTTTCAAGGGACAGAAATCACAGTGTAGGGAAAGCCTTAGAGAAGTCTTGAAGCTGCCTGACTGAAGCATTCAAGGACAAGATAGAAAGCCGGGAAGATGATTGTGGGGTGTTTCTTTGTAGCAATCATAGGGAAAAATCGCCGTCTTGTTAGCTTTTAGGAGATCCAGGATAGGCAAAAATGTTAAATGTCGTTTCAATGGGACATTGAATTCTTTGGACTTCAACTATATTTTTCTATTTAGGAGAGAAATAAAAGTGGAAAGTGTGCAGGAAAATCTAACTAGGTCTATCAAATACCAAGGGACTTGGTTTGAGCTCTGGTAGAAGGGAGTATTAGATCAATCAGTATGTTCATAATGACAGTCTAATGAGATATGGCAAAAGGTGTTTTATGAGAAAAAGAGCTATGGTTTCTGTGATGAACCATGCTGGAGTCACAGGATTCTTTACTGGAGGACATATGAGAGAGAATTTTTCTTTCTTTCTTTCTTTCTTTCTTTCTTTCTTTCTTTCTTTCTTTCTTTCTTTCTTTTTCTTTCTTCCATTTGCTACTACCACCAAGACAAGAGAGAACTTTTAATATGCACAGTCTCCAAGAGAGAAATGTAGTATACCACTCTTACAGGAATTGAACCAGGAAACTCAGCTTCTGAGACTCCTCTCTTGGAAATAGTCCGTGGTCCACACTCTGGCGGATGCTTTCCAGCTTTACTCTTTCCCGTTTCTTTAACCTGTTGTACAATAAACATATAAACTTCCCCAGTGTGGTACAATTTTATTCTTTCTGACCTTATGAATTCTGAATCTTTGATAATTCCAACAAAGGCCTCTGTATACTTCTTTTAATGTTGAAGACATATTTGCTTTTATTCTCTTAATTTTTCTATTTTGAAATATGGAAATCACCTATGAAACTCTTATTTCTGTTGCACTTATGGATTATAAATGTTTTGGAAAATGCAGTGCAAATTAAAAAAATAGTTTTGTTTCAAAACAGCTTGTTAATAACGTTATAGAAAAAATATGAAAACGCTTAATGGAGTTTATTAAATACTGGAATTTTGGGATCAGAAATCATTCAGATTAGCAGTCCCTTGCCAGGCTTTGCTCCGGGACTAGAATGCATATAAAACATGGCTTCTGCCCTCAGAGAGTTTATAGACTACTGAATGCTCCTTATACCGGAGATTGTTGCATACTTACTAAGGATCACAGTATTTAAAGTGTGGTCCAAGGACTCTAGGGAGTCACTGAAACCCTTTCTGGAATCTTAGAGACCAAAGCTGTTTTCATGATTTTATTAGGACCTCATTTGCTAGTTTCACTTCCAGTCTCTCAAGAGTGGACTTTTCCAGAGACGACATGATAAGTGATGTTGCAACAATTGAATGCAAAAGCAGGTATGAGAAGAGTCTGCATTCCTAATGAATAAAAAAGAAATTCAGGACCATGTCTAGTAACTGATTCCTAAATGTTCCTAATTACCACTTTTGTGATACACATGCTCTGTAAGGTGGGGCCATTACGGATTGCCATTTTTTCCTGTCTATATTTTTGTGTTCACTAGAATTAATCATGCCCCTTTACGTGTCCCAGTCTTTTAATATGAGTAATCAAGGGTTGGCTAAAAAAAAAAAAAAAAAAAATCTATGCAAATAATGGTTATTCATGCCATTTGCTTGCATGTTTCAAAGATGTATCTGCATAGATCTAATGGGTGCGTATCAAAACGTGATGCTTAAGCCGTCATTTCCCCCAGCTTGTATGGATGACTTTTGCTTGAATTTGAGTATTGCACAGACAAGGCTGAAGACCAGAAAAAAAGTTAACCCACCCTCGTCACGCCTCCCGCTCACAAATAAAACTTGCCAAACATAAAAGCCTCATCTTCCTGTAATAATTTATATGTTCCAAAAATGTGTATACATTCAGAATCGGGAGCTAAGCATGGTAGTCACTGACCATTCCCCTCTTCATCCTAACCTAAAGGAGGAGCCCCGGGCAGGCACAAAGTTATTTGAATATACTGTTGCGCCACTGTGGGTGGGAAAGTAGAGTGGCTGACAGGTAGGGAGCTGTGTGAAGCTTTTGGTGGGAGGAGCCATGGATTAAAAAATTGCTTTCTCCAACAGCCAACTTCCTTAAATTCCTTGCAGCTGGTCAGGTAAGCTGGGACAGAGAGTGCCTTTGCTTTGCTAGGGGCAACTGAAGGCCCAATAGAGCCTGGGCTGGTTCCATGGAGGGAAATCTTTATATCCTTAAGGTAAAGGGGGTAAAATGGGTTTTTGAGGACTTGACTTTATTTAGCTCAACTAACCAGGGTAGAAGAATGGATAGAGAGAGGGTTGCCAGATAATACATGAAATGGAAAGCGTATTTATCCCCCCAAAATTGTTCATTGTTTATCTGAAATTAAAATTTGATTGAGAGTTCTATATTTCCATTTGATAAATCTGACAACCCTGAATAGGGTTTTAGGCAGAAGCCCGAACTGGGGAAGAAAGGGTGAAAGCAAGCCGCTGGTGTCCTCTTTGTCTTGGGTGTGTATCACTAGGGTAGGTGACTACAGGGATGTCAAAAAACGGAGGTGCAGCAACCCTAAACAGCCCGAGATTTGACCATGGGCCGAGAGAGACCTCCCTTCATGTTGTTTCGTCACAGAGCCTATGCTGCATGACTTCATGTGTATTTTATTTCTTGGAGTAACAAACTGAACGTCATGATGTTTTCTTTCCTTTTTTCTGTATTTTAATGATATTTTATGTCAGCAGCCATGGAACTAATTCAAAGACAGCTTCCATGAAAAGTTAGCATGAGAAAGGCCTTCTGACTTCTGGTAATTTGGTACCAGTGTGCTTTCATTGTCTTTGGGTTTTGATTTGATTCTGGTTTCGCTGTTTTGTAAACAGAGGGGGTGCATTCTCGAGGAGCTTATTATTGAACAGATACTCAGTTAATATTTTTCTAACGCAACTAAAGGTATTTGATTAGACCAGGGCGGGAGATAGAGGAGAGGGTAGGAAGCAGATTTGAGGTATGGGTGAGGCAGGCTTGGTTTCACTGCAAACAGCCACTATGATTTTTAGTGTTGTTTTCTCCTCGAAAACTTTCACAGAAAAATTTAAGCTCATGATTATTCAAAAATAAACGCTTAATGTGAATGCACCTGAACGGGAGGTCTTGAAGTGTAGCAGGAATGTTCTTCTTGTAAGAAGGCAGCGTATGCAATAGATACCCACAAGGAAGCCTCGTGTATTCCGCCTTTGTCTAAGTAGCTTCAGGGAATTTGACTTGCAGCTTGTTCAGAGAAATATGAGGTGGGGTGGAGCAGTTGATGAAGCCAGTTTATTCTAAGCTGACCCTAGAAATGCAGTGTTCCCCATTGGGCAGGCTCAGATGCTGATTAAATATGAATCTGCTGAAGATTCCTTTATTCAGCTCTGTGGGGCCCCATGTCCTGGGGGTTCTTGTGGCTACAGACCCCTGGAATTAGACCAGGGTTTGTGTCTGTGTGCCTCATGGGTTCCTGACACTTCTGGTTCACTTATACTGAACTTCCAAGATTTTTCAGCCATGATGGTCACATACAGCCCAGAGTATATATTCAGAAGAAAAAGTGTGTGTGGGGGTGGGGGGGGAGATGGTATAAATTAGCCATTTTCTAGACCTGAATAGAAATAGCCAATCATTTGGGACGGACAACCAGGAACAGCCAAATTCATATGTTGGCTGTTGATCCCTTCTTGGAGGAAGAAGGAAGAGCTTAATGGAAGGAAATAGCAAGAGCAGCGATTAGGTTTCTGAGGCAGACTTAGTGTTATTCCCTATAAAATCATTCTCACAAAATTTTTTCATTCGTTCGGCAAACTTATGGAGTGGCCACTATTCATCATGCAGAGAAACATCCCTGGAGGTTCAAAGATGAAGAAGATATCGTCCTACCTTTAGATAAGCTCAAAGTCTAATGGGGAGATAGGCATGCAAACAATTTATCGATGTACACAGTGATAAGTGCTATGATAAAACTGAGTACAAGGTGCAGTTGGAGGCACAAAAGAGGGGGGAGGTAAAGGAGATTGGGGGTGGGGAGATGAGTCCAGGCAAATTTTTACAGAGGAAGAGTCTTTTGAACTGAAAATCTATATTGGGTAGTAAGAGTCTGGGAACTTGCCTCCTGTCCTTACTGAGCTGCTTGTTAATTAGGACAAGTCACCTCACTTTGGCTTTTACTTTCTTAAGAAGATAAAGGCACACAAGATGTTCCGAAAACTCCGGATCAGTCCTAAATGTCACAGTCTGGTAATCAGGTTATCTTTGTGGACTCTTTCAGAACAAACAGTAATCATTGAGCCTACTCCCTTCATCTTTTGGAGGTCACAATTTGAAAGCTTTCTTGAGGCAGATAGTCAAGAAAATTCTTCTGCCCTCCTCCCAGCCTCTTACTTATTCAGTCTTGGTGTCTGGTTTAGAACCAAAGTCATTGCCCTGTGTAAATGGGATATCAAGAAAACAGAGTTCAGTAGCATAAGGAAATGAGACACAGTGCTGACTGCAGTGGAGGGGGGCGAGGTGCTGGGGTGGCCCTCTCCATGGGGGTCTGTGTTCAGCCTCATTAATCTTGCCTTTGATATTTTCAGGAAATGACTTATTAAAGACTTTTTATGGAAAAGATTTCTCATCTGCATCCCAAATTTAAATTAAAAGCTGTATGTAAGATTTAAGGATGTTCTTTATGCATTTTTATCAATGTTCATAAATGGTATATTGGAGGAGAAAATGATGCAGAATATATCCATTTTTAGAAAGATGGAACCCTACGAAGAAGAAAGTGAACAGTTAGCCATTAGTATGCTGACATCGGGATAATACCCAGTTTCTGTTGATGTCCCCTCACTTTCAAGCTCTTTTAGATTGTTCCTACCCTTTAATAGGTCTTGATGGTCATAGGAACCTGGCAAACCTGGGCATGTGGTCTGTAATTCTCAAATAACTGTTACTTCCTCTGAGAGGCCATGTCTATGCATGTAAGTATGTTTCAGTGGGGCACTGATCAATAGGGTTTTTCATTTTAACACATGATCATTAAAGTGAAATAACATATCTTTTTTTCATCGAACAAGTCATCTACTCGTTGCCTTTATTTGACATGCCACTTTAACTCTTGGTAGTCTAGCAGAGGTGTGAGATGTCTTTGAAACGATAATCCGGGTATCGTTGCATTTGAGAGGACATTCTTCCCCCCATAATCCCAAATGTGTCTGAAGAAGCCAGTCATTCTGCCAACAGCTGTTTCTGTTAAGATACTGTGGCTGACAAAGGGTAATTTTCAGCTTCCTAGGGTCCTTTTCTTATTCTGATGGATGGTAGAGCTTTCTCTTTGGAACATAAAAAAGTACATTTCACAGAGTTTTTCTACCACGAAGTGCCTGGGAACCCTTGGATCTGACAGACTCACTCTCATAACTCTCGAGACTTAGGTGGGATTTGAATCTCTACAATGCTACTTTTCTCTCTCCGTCAAAGGCTTTGTACTCATTTGTCAAAAGCCTGAAGGTAGGAAAAAGGAAGTAGATTGAATTGTGGAGGTCTTATAAATGCTCTGCAACTTTTTCCTTTGTCTGTCATCAACTTTTTGAGGCAGATGCATTTCTGAAATTTCACCGGCCATTTTCTCCCCCTGCTGCATTTTGGGTGCAATTTCAAAGCGAGTAGATGGGAAGGGGGGACTGGAAGATTCATGGGTGTAGTAGCACGTCGTTCAGCAGAGAACCACTTTCCCATGGAATCACTTTGCTGTTTTCTTAACTCGGTAACATAGTGAAAGACCAGATGAAAACGGTTTGTTTTTAAGGCCAAAGGAAATGGGAAAGAAGTGAAATTCAGGCAAGCATCAATAAACTTGCATGCTTAATGTCTGCGATGCTTCTTTAATTTTCCATGTATATTTGGGGAGGGAGGGAGAGAATGAGTTCTCTGTCTTGACTAGCCTTAGCTGCTGTTTCTCAGATAGTGCCAGCTCTGCTGGCGCATGGCAACTGTCACAGAGACAAGACCTATAGAGTCCTTTATGCCGTGGTCTGCTTCATTGCACTGAGCCCATGGCAACTCTGAACCTGTCGGCCTAGAAGGACCTAGAAGGACCAAGCCTAGAAGGCTTGGGACACCATTGAGTCAGCTTGGGAAACCTGAGGGGTGATGTTTTTGAGACAAAGATAGTGTCTGGGATATTATAGACCCAATGTGATAGGATATCTTGTGATCCATTCAGAATGCTTAGCTGGTGTAAAGAAAACAGTGGAACGTTTCTAGTCCCTAGCCATTGGTTTTCCAAAGGCCAAGAACAATAGGTCATTACAGACTGTGCTGGGTCATCCCTCCCCTGCCTCCACCCCAACCCATCCCAGCTTGTTTACCAAAGCCTTAATCCCCTACAAGGACCAAAAGCACACGTTAGCCAATGTCAAAAACAAAGTTTATCCCCCCCCACTCTCAACTCCAATTAAAGTATTTTGACCTATAATTATTAAGTTTGGGCCTCTTGAAGAATGAATACATACAGAGGGCATTTGTCATCACCAAATGTTATACATATAAATATGTCATTCTGAGTTCCAGAGTCATTTTGAAAAAACTTAAGGGGCTTGGTTTTCTTTTGAAATGTTGTGTTCCACGGATGACATTGCTATTACATTATTTGGTCTCTGTCATCTATTGTTTGGATAGAAAAATGCAGATTTTTTGGTCTTTTATATGCCTTCTTTAACATAAGCAGCAGTCTCTGATGAGGTAGTATTGCTATACATTTGCATTGTTATAGAAATAAATTATGGACTCTGCCGTTCAAAACAGAATGCTTTATAAATCAAGTAAAATCTCATAACTAAGATGAATAAGTAGTTTTAAGTCTTATGCTGCCTCATATCCCATACTTTAGTGTTAGAGCCCAAGTTGATGTAATTATTAAAGTATAATTCTCTTTTCTTTTTCTGTTTCTGTGTACTGTTTTTGCTTTGTCCAAATGTCATTAGTTTTCCAAGACAAGGTTTAAGAAAAGTTATTATATGTAAAGGACACTAATCTCAAAGCACAAAGGCAGGCAGTAATTCTTTATCTGTGGGTTGGCAGGAAAAGTGCCAAATACACCGTGTTCTCTCCCTTCCTGGCTTCCCCCCTCTCTCTGATTGCATTCAGTGTAATCGAGGTTAAAACTCTAAATTGTAACAATGATAAAATCCTAATGTATTCCTTTTCTTTTTATTGTTTAAACTGATCTATTGTTTGGAACTCTTGAATATAAGAGACAGCCCTCCTTATAAAGCTGTTTCAGAAGGGATTACAAACTGTGTTCCGTGTAAACGTCTCTGGTTGTGTTTGCCACTAGTCTGGAACAGCTGTCAAGGTGGGTTTGCAATTCCAAGGCGATCCTGCTCGGCCTGGGAATTGGAGCCGTGGTCCTAAATGGGACAATGTGAGAAAAGCAAAACTAGTCTACGGAGAAAGAAGATTGGGAGTTCTTTAGACCTGGTTAGGGGGCAGGATCTCCAAATGCAGCTGTGGTTAGTGATGGCGAAGGACTGAAATTCAGAGGAGGGAGCAGACGTAGGTTTGGAGATTTACCATCTGAGCCCAGTGCGGTGATAGATGAAAGGTTACAAGAACTTCATTTCTCCAGAGAAAAGCGATTAGAGAGGAGAGCAGAGGATTTAGGACTGAACCTTGGGGAACTCTTAATGTTAGGGTGTGGGAGAAGGAAGAGAAACCCGAAGTATAAACTAGCATGCTTGGCTGTGGAAGCCACCAAGCATCACTGCTTCCCACGGGGCTGTTAATTTGGAGCCAGAGGACCTCGGTTATACTGGGTGGAGGGCGGAGAATCTGGGGGCTGAAATCCTTGTGACTTTGCTTTGGTGCAAATTGTGATACGTGTGAAAGGAAGCTGTATATTTTTCTTGTAGGAGGCACATGAATGGGGGATAAAACCCCACCTTTACTGTGGTTTTTAGCACATTGTAAGGATTCCCAACAGTCCTTTATATGTGCCAAAATGCTGTAGCTATTCCTAAGCTACTTTTATGAAATCAGAAAAATCTTAGTACCAACAAATTCTTCCTTTTCCAGAATATGCAGAGGAATGGGAAGGTACATTGAAACTAAGATATTATTTGGGGCGCCTGGATGGCTCAGTCAGTTAAGCATCCGACTTCGGCTCAGGTCATGATCTCATGGTTCGTGGGTTCGAGCCCCGCATCAAGCTCTGTGCTGACAGCTAGCTCAGAGCCTGGAGCCTGTTTCGGATTCTGTATCTCCCTCTCTCTCTGACCCTCCCCTGCTCATGCTCTCTCTCTCTCTCTCTCAGAAATAAATAAAACACTAAAAAATGAAATTAAGATATTATTTGATTTTATAAATCATTTAATTTGGTTAACAATAAATTGATCATTGGAAGAAACGAAAGGACAAAGCTGACAGAAAACAATAGTGGCTCCTGGAATTTCTCAAGCTATGTGTCAAGTTATACTCAGCTTCTTGCCAGAAGTAAAATGATAGAGCCCCTTGGAGGCTGTGATCTGGTATTTAAAAGGCCTGTTGCAGTGCATCTGGCTTTGTGTTAAATGTAGCTCTATAAAGTTTTGAAGGATGCACCTCAATTCGCAGTGAAATTCTAGGAATGCTTTGGTGACGAGATAACTAAATATGGAGAAGTGATTGTGGACACCATTTAGGCATGTTAAGTAAGGAAAATTCATAGCATGTGTTAAAAACACTCGGTGAACTGAGATGCCTGGGTGGCTGTCAGTTGAGTGTCCGACTTCAGCACAGGTCATGATCTCACAGTTCGTGAGTTGGAGCCCCATGTTGGGCTCTCTGCTGACAGCTTGGAGCCTGGAGCCTGCTTCAGATTCTGTGTCTCCCTCTCTCTCTCTCCCTCCCCCCTTGGACTCTCTCTCTCTCTCTCTCTCTCAAAAATGAATAAACATTAAACAAAAACACTCAGTGAACCAACCCATTTCTCCTATGGATTCAGGCAGCTTAGCACTCTTGACCTTAGCACTCTTAGGTCAAAAAAAAATGCCCTTTTTCTTCACTCCTCTCTCCAATAAGCTCATACACTGTAAAAAAAAAAAAAATAGCATTGTGAGAAAAAAAAATTGCTGGCAGTTGTGCTTGTCTTAAATGGATTATGGTGGACCTGGTAATGTGATTGAGAGAATCACTAGCATCTTTGTATAGTGCTCATGAGTTAAACAAATACAACAACAGGTCACATTTGATGATGTGATAAATCCCTGTCCAGTGACGTCCTCTGCTATCATGTAGTAGACACCATAATGAGCAGCCAGGTCAACATTTAGGCAACACCAAAGACATATTTGATTGCCCAGGACTGACATCTTATCCTGTCTGGAAGTGCTTAAACACATCAATAAGACTTTGAAAGAGCTGAGACTCCAAAATACACTTTGGTCTCAATTACCCAAGTGATCTAGGACCATTGCTTCTGGAACCTGAAGAACAACATGAGTGCCAAGTATAAAGATTTCTTCTTTGATGAACACAACGTCAGGGGATACCAGGATGTTTCTCACGTTGTATGGATTCAGGAAAAAGAACTTTAGAGCCAAAATTGTCCAGAATGATGGATCTAAAATGTGTAAGGTATATTTATGTGTATATAGTTATCTAACATTTTCCCTCCATTTTCTTGATTGCTTGTAGATGTAGATCCAAATCCCAAATCTTACTTAATTTCACAGGCATGATTTTATATCTCACATCAGGAAACTTTTATTTAAACCTGTCATGTTGTGATGGTATCCTAGTATTCCTGATATTTTATGTTTTGCCCATAATTTAATGCATATCAAAGTAGGGCAGAGTAAAGTGCCTATGAGAATGAGTTCTGGAATCTGATTACCTGGGTTTTAGTTCTGATTTTGTCACATTTTTAACTGGGTGCATTTCTCTTAGTCTCCTCATCTGAAAGGTGAAGATTACAAGAGTGTCTATCGTAGAAGGTTGATATGATGACTAGATGAGCCAAGGATGTAAAATCCTCGTACGGGAGCTCCCAGGGGCTTGGAGCTCCAAAAACTTGTTATTTTGTTGCCAGCTTTGTACAAATATCAGCCCGCATTCCTCAAACTCTTCATTATTCATTTGTAGGGTCGGTGTGCTAGAGAGAACTGCAAGTACCTCCACCCTCCTCCACACCTAAAAACGCAGCTGGAAATTAATGGACGGAACAATCTGATTCAACAAAAGACTGCCGCAGCCATGTTCGCCCAGCAAATGCAGTTTATGCTCCAGAATGCTCAGATGGCATCACTTGTAAGTCACAGCTATGTCTTGGAAAAACTGCATATATGCTTTTGTTTTGTTTTGTTTTAAGAATATAACTCTGCATCAGAATAACCTTGCCGGGCCTTCAGGAAGCTAGTTCCAGAAGGATTTAGGATGCCAGCTAATGTATTCATTGACACTATAAAGCAGTTGTGAACATGAAGGGAAACTTTGGGTGTGTTGGGTTTAAAACCTGGGTTGCATTTACCATAAATTTACCTTATAGAAGAATATGAATATTAATATTTTACGATGAGGAGGTTTGATGATTATTACAAGTAAACCGTTGAATTCTGGGTTATGAATTGAAATGGCCTTGCTCTTTGATGGTGGTTTTGTTCCTTTTTAATAGGCTTTCTACTTTGAAATAATTATAGATTTAAGGAAAAGTTGCAAAGACAGTACAGAGAGATATTACCCCTGACCCAGTGTCCCCCACTCTTAATTTCTTATGTTTTCATGGTATATGAAATAAAGAAAGCAACATTTTCCACATTACTGTGAACTAAACTCCAGAATTTATTCAGACTTTATTAGTCTTTCCATGAGTGTGTCGCATTTCTGTTCCAGTGTCGAATCCAGGGTACCACAGTGCATTTATTTAACTGCAGTCTCCCCTCTCTCACCTGCTCTGTGACCGTTTCTCGGTCTTTCCCTGTTTCCCATGACCTTGACATTCTTGAGGAATCCTGGCCAGGTATTTGATGGTGGCTTAACGTAACCCAGCCACAGAGTTTCCCTTTGCAGAAATTTAAAAGATTATGCTTTCATTCTAGACCAGTGTCTAGTGTTTTTGTGGATCAATGAGTTGAAATGGATCCTTTAAAAAGTGATTTTGCCCTATTGCAGTTTAGTCTGAGACCTTCCGGGAAGAATTGGGAACTGTCCCTCTTCTACTGAGCCCTTTCATGTCTCAAGTTTAGTTCAGTGGTGTCCCATTCCCTTAAACCATTATCTAGATACTAATTTGAAAGCATTTTGTTGTCGTTATTTGTTACCCGTTTCATCAATGACTATGTAATAAACTCACTGAAAGCTGAAAGACATACATAATATTTGGATGTGACGAAAATGTGGGGTTAGGTTAACCTGGTCTCAGCAAAGCTGAGCCCTGATTCTCAGAATTCAAGGAAATCAGTGTCGAGAGGGCACCTCTTGACTGGTACATCTTTATAGATAGTTAACAAAACAGGTGGTGGGGGCATTGATGAGTCGCTACAATTTTGCATCACGATCCTCTTTTTCCAGAAGGTCCAGACAAATTTACGCAAAATTAGTAGATTTCATCTCCTATAATTATTAGTTTTCCAAAAACATTTGCTTTGGAATGCAGTGGTGATAAATTATATTGATAAATTAGTTCCCAGAAGGTCATCAGTGAGCTCTCTCGAGCTCTTCTTTGACCTTTAGTAATACTTCATATTATTGAAGTCCTTCTCCAAACTTTTTCATTAGCTTTCACACACTAAAGTATTTCCATTTTTTGCTATTTCTTAAGGGGTAGGGAAGAGAATGTGTTCTAGATACTGAGAATAGTATGAACAGAGCCACAGAGAAATGAACATATGTGGTAAGTCCAGAAAATGTGAGTAGAAGGGCAATAAAGCAAGGGAGCTTTTCACCCACCGCTATTAGTACTCTTGGCCTCTTGTAGGATGTCCCAATTTCAGGCTGAGCAAAGAAGAGAGGCCCAATTGTATCACACACCTGAGCCCAGCATTTTCTATAGAGTGGGAGCATGTGGTTTTCTTTTATTTTTTCATAGGTCAAGGGACAGCAATGGGGCATCAATCAAATGCCCTGTTTCAGGAAATCAGAGAGCAGGGTCTGGGATAAAGCAGGAGTAAAGGCAGAAGGCAGACTATTTATCTTCTATTCAGCCTCCAGGAGAGTCTTTCCATTCCCCATCTCAACCATTCATGCATTATTGATCATGCTGGCTCACCCTGGAGAATAGGGAGTGGCTTTTTTTAGAGTCCAATGAGAGATCCATTGAGTTTTCTAGCCTCTTGTGCTTTCTAATTTGATTCTCCATGCTTTCTATAATAGAATACATTTCCCTTTTTTCTTCAATGAGGGGAATTTCAGATTTCAGGCTGCAGAATATGACTGATATGACTCACAGGAGTACAATTTATTTTATAGCATATTGTAAGATACAAAACCTTACTTAGAAGACCCCAGGGAACAATTGGAAATTGCTTTTCTACCTTGTAGATTATTTAACAATAGCTGTTGTGATGTGATAAACTGATAAAAGATTAATTTCTGCAGTTATTATGTATACAAAAAACTAACCCCAAGATGATTGATATGATCCTATTTTGTGGTCTAGAAAGCTTTCTAGGCGTTTTGTAATTGCACTAGTGTGAGCAATTTTAAGTGACATTTGCCAGTCTGATTTGAAAGAAGTGTTCTTTATTATGGATCTTGATATTACTATAGAAATAATATATGATTTTACTTAATTTTTCGTGGACCTATGCTCCCCAAATATCTCTCTATCCTTTTGAACCCCCCACCACCCTGGTCATCTGATTCTTTTTCCTAAAATAGTCAAGCTTTTGTTTAAATTTCCAATGTCGATATTTTTTTTCCAGTCCTGGTATTTGTATGGTTGCATATTAAGACCCATTTGGCATCACTGGCTTGAACTTCAGGTCTTTCCACAAAGCATACTTTGATCTGTTTCTAGGATACCAAAAGAGCACATCTGCTTTTGGAAAATTGAGTATGGTTTGCTTATTATAAGCCCCCAGATAAAGGGAATGTCAACCTAAATGAGATGGTAGCTAGAGAACAGATTCTGTTCAGTGTAACTGAACAATGAATAAAAGCCACACCTAGTCAATTTGGGTGGAATGCTTGCTGTAGCAGGCAGGTTTGCTCACTGTATTTAACAGGTCTGAATTGACATTTGCTAGTATAAAATTCTACCTCTGAAAGCTTTTGTTGGCTTTATTAAGGAAGTTTAGCAAGTGAGAGAAAGGGTGTGACTCCCCAGTGTTTTTCAATGCAGTTAAGAGAGAGAGTTTCTGATGTTCACAGCAAAAAATCATGTTTAAGAACTCCCCCTGGCATAATTAAGAGGCAAACACGAGCCCCATAGAAGAATTTTAGGGAAAGCAGGCACACTGGATTTGGACTGCTCTCAAGCAAAGCTAATGTCTTAAAATTTCAATTTCACAACGATGAATTTTCAGTATGGGGAGGAAGGATTCTCACTGCTGGATGTAACGTGTGCCTATAGTCAGTGGAGATGATGTTGTAAGTCTATTAAAAATATTTCTGATTTAGACATTTTGCATAATCTAGACCTGTGTGTGTCTAGTAAACTCCTTTAGTTTCTCTCTCTGAATGTGGTGATTCACATGGAAGCAGTTCTTTACACGCAGGTGAACTTCACCCAGTCAAGTGTATTCACCTGATGATTTATATACAAGTTATTGGTTCAGCCATTGGGATGTGCCAAGTCCTCTGGTCGGCTGTAAGCTTTTCATGGCTTGCAATCCTGTGGCCAAGTTATGGTGTTCCAAACCACAGAGCCTATAAACATGGGTTCCTCTCCCAACTTTTCTTTCATTACAGACAGAATCATCTGATGTCTGTCTGGACACCCCCCGCCACCTTTTTACATCAATTTTATAATTCAGTTTAACAAAGATGTTTCCCATAAACAAGCTTATATATTTATCTGACATTAATATAGTAAGGAGGGAAGGTGACGTAACATGTCAGAACCAAAAGGGGAAAAAAATAGGAAGTTCCAGTAGATAGAAGGAAGGTGGAGACACTGATAACAAATAATATCTAGAGTCCAACGTTTTCAATGTTTTTCTTCCTTAATTAAATAGGAGCGATAAAATATTATATTATTCCATTCTGAAACTTTGGACTGGGACAGTTTTAAGTGAATAGAATTGCAAAAATAATTTGCTGACTTTATAATTTTTGAAAACATTAAGTAGTTAAAAGACAAATATCCTTCCCTCACCAGAATACATCGTACATTTAGCATATTCACATCAGAGTTAAACACTTTTTCTGGTTCACATAGTTCGCATATAGTTCATATGGTTCGCACACAGAACTAACCTTTGCCCAAAGTATTTGCTATCTCCCTATTGTCATGGCTCTTTTGTTAAAAATTACCATGAAAAAAGGTAGGCAAGCCCTTTTGTAGATTTAATGGAAAAGGAAACCACGTCCGTATTGCAGATGACCAGTCTCATGATCGGTACAGAAATTACAATGTATTTTAATGAAAGTTCTTCAGGGGATTTTTCAGCTTATCTACTCTTGAAATGATGCATGATGACATTGAGCTCTTTCATCTCCATGTGCTGACATCTAAATGTTTTGTAAAGTGATTTTTGCAAAACGTTTAAGTCAGCGACGACAGGCATTATGTAATTATCGGGTTAATGTGCTCTTAATATAATTATGACTGTCATTATCATGTGAAGTTCCGCATTGACTGAGGTTGACCACATCACATCACAGGAGTGTGTGGAGTCATACCATGCAACCAGCCCCCAATTGCATCTGGATTTTACCACGTTTGCAAAAAGGTTGGACAAGATTTTACTTTTAGGTATCACAGCTGAAGCCCAACATTATTTGTTCAACAAATTGTTCCCAGGGGTAGACTTACCTTGAGGTTAGTGAAGGCTCAGGGCCCCTCATTTGCATGGGCTCTATCCAAGGCCCTGGGAGGAGCCCTAGCAATGCGTGTACCATGCGCTTGTGAAGTTTGCGAAAGATATCTGTGGAACCTTTGTTCTTAAGACACCCCCCCCCCACCAACTGCCTAAATAAACTTCACACCCCACAGATCCTGGATTCACTCCTGATTGCATTACTGGACCAAAGTAGAGCCCTTGTTCTGGTCCTTTCCCTAGGCTGTGCCTGTCACACAGCTTGAAGGTCCTTTTTATAGTCCTTTTTTATAACAACAAATAACCTTTTAAAGGTCCTTCTTTATAACAAAAGAAGTCACACCAGCAGTCAGTTTGCTGCCTTGCCCCAACTCTATTGACGCACAGTGTGAAATCTTGTTTTTCCAGAGACTACACAGAAGTGCTACAATTTTGCAGCCCAACAGAGAGCATTTGTACATGATATCTTTTGCAGTGCCCGGTTCTTCAGATAGTAACTAATCCCAACATTCTTCTGTGTGCCTCCCTCATATATTCCCACGGGATAAATTCAACGTAATCTCCTCCCAGCCCATTGTGTGTCCTTCTCCTCTGGGGCTGGTTGGCTCAGTTGGTTAGAGCTTGGAGCTAATGAGACCATGTGGGCCTGTTAGCTTCTCTGTTCTTGATCACAGCCTAAGCTACAGCCAGCCACTTCAAAACTGCTTGTTGATCATCAGTGAGATGAAAGCAGGAAGTTTGGAGGGCACTGTGAAAATCTTTTTCCCTGAATGGAAGATAAAACAACAGCAAGAATCAACAAAATCAATGCTTGACAGCCTCACCTATTGGGGATGATTTTTTTTCTTCTTAGCAAAACCAACCCCTTGCTCAGATCAATAGAGTTCAGTAGAGAGTCATCAGGAGACCTAGTGTAAAGCCTGTGGTTGCCCCTGGTACCTGATAATAATCTTAAACTGGTCACCCACACAACCCTAATTTGCCTTCACATCCTTTATGCATGTACTGAATATTGTAAACTCTCCTTTCCCTAGTCTCTGCTCTTACGCCACTCTGTGGATACTAGTCATACTAACAATTCACTAGTCTCCTGGAACCACACGAAGGAAATTGCATCTCGGGGTGCCTGGGTGGCTCAGTCAGTTAAGCATCTGACTTTTTTTTTTAGCTTATTTATTTATTTAGAGACAGAGCGTGCGCGTGTGTGTGGTGGGTGCAAGCAAGTGAGCGAGCGGGGGAGGGGCAGAGAGAGCAAGGGAGGGAGAGAGAGAGAGAATCCCAAGCAGGCTCTATGCTCAGCAAGGAGTGCAATGGGGGCTTGATTCCACAGCAGTGGGATCTTGACCTGAACTGATATCAACAGTTGGATCCTTAAGTGAACTGAGCCACCGAGGCCCCCTAAGTGTCCGACTCTTGATTTAATCTCAGGTATTGATCTCAGGGTTATGAGTTCGAGCCCCAGACTGATCTCAGCACTGGGCATGAAGTCTACTTAAAAAAAAAGTTGCATCTTTTGGTTTATAGTATCACAAAGCCATTTTTTCAGAACTCTATGTTGGATACCTTCTGATACTGATGATTTAGCCACTCCAGTTTAAAAATGCACACATCGCAATACTTGTGTATGTGTGTATGCTTGCATGGGCACACACGCGTGTATAAAGTATCCTGTGCTGCTCATACTGTTTGACCTAGCATCATACATCTGTGTGAAAAGACAGTATGGGAGTGGCCTTCTGCTTAAAGTCATCGTTGGTAGACAGCAAAACTGATGGATTGATGGATTTATTCAATGTGTCTGCCACCACCTCTGATCCCTGAGTGTTTCTTTTGTACTGTGATGTTTGAATTCGATTTTTCTAACTGGTAACCCTAAAATTAATCAGTGGCTTAAGAATCTCTTTTCATTCAACTCAGTACATACTTACTGAGCATCTGCCGTCTATGATCTAACAATAGTAAGATGGTGAATTAATGTTTTTGTGCTACTTTTAATTTCTGATTTCTACCTGATCCTCCATATTTTTTTATACCTTTGGCCTTTTCTTGTTTTTCTCTGTAGAGTTATCTTTCTATTAACTATGCAAGGTTTTGTTTTGATTTGGGTGGTGGTGGTAGTGGTGGTGGTGGTGGTGGTGGTGGTCGTGGTGGTGGTGGTGATGGAGATTTGTCAAACCCTCAATAATTATAATAACCCTTAACATCCACGTACCCTGGACTTGCATTGAAATGCTTATAGTCTCCAGACTTCCTGTGGGTTCTCTGCTTTTCTCAGCTCTTGTCATCCCTCCCTGACCCATGTTTTGTTTAATACCCTTTGTTAAAATTGGGTAACCACATGAGTTTTTCATACTTTCCCTTTCCTGGTAGTTACTTGAGTGCCACTATCATTACATGTAGTTCACCAACATATAATTTTTAGGTCAGTCCTTGTTCACTTTCCAGAAACAGAGTCAAAATTGCCTTGCACATCTAGAGAAGTCACTTGCTCTCCTGCCATGTTCGTTACCTGTGAAATTGTCTGGCGTTACGCAGACCTGTGTTTGGGCACTCCGTCGTAACTGCTGGCCTATTTTGCAGCTTCTTTTCCACCAAATATGGGCAGATCCAAACCATGATGATTCCCCCCTCACATGCTATGTTTTACACCTTTTACACTCACAATAATCTATTGATCCATTGTCTACCTTCTGTGATTAAGGTCAGAAAAGCCCAATGCACATGAAGACAACTATTCACTTTTAACCATTGAATTTATGTATTTTTTTTAAAAATGTTTTCTTTATTTCTAGGAGAGAGAGAGAGACAGCGTGAGCAGGGGAGGGTCAGAGAGAGAGGGAGTCACAGACTGAAACAGGCTCCAGGCTCTGAGCTGGCAGTCAGCACAGAGCCCGACGCGAGGCCCGAACCCACGAACCGCGAGATCATGACCTAAGCGAAAGTCGGACGCTTAACCGACTAAGCCACCCGGGCGCCCCTGAATTTATGTATTTTTGGCGTTTTGAGGGGAAGGGATTGTTTGTTTCGGTTTTTTGCCTAGCTCTCTCTTGGGCCACAGTGACTTTTCATTAACAAGTATGATTAGTACATAAACACCGCTATCAGTTTGCATCTGTTTATAAAGTCAACTCAATTATTGAGGGACCAATTAACTAGTCTGGCGGTTATGCAGGCCTCCTCCAGCGTACCCTTTGGCCACCTCAGTCCCCACAGAACATCACTCAGAAAGTGTGAAGATGACCAAGCAAAAACTGAAAGAAATTCAGTTGTGCTCCATGTGAACAGTAAAGTTTGGGAGAAACTAACTTACACATTTCAAAGTGCCTTGGGACTAGCTAAGGACAGAAATTCACATAGTAATGGTGAGCCAGGCTTCCTTTTATACTCTATAAATGTTTGTCAATGAGCAATAAAATTAAGGTATTACAAGTGCTAATAAAAGTTAAGGAATGTTATTTTTCTGGTATTAAAATCGAGTCAACAAATTATTACCAAATGTTTGCCATCCTATAAAAGGAAATGTTTAGTCGTCCACCTCCAGACAGGAGCTCAGAGAGGGAAGGCCTCAATTATGTTGACTTCAGGCAAGGACTGGCCTAAGTGACTTAAAGTATCTTGCATTCATCCAACAATTATTGTAACAGACCTTGAGTATTACTGAAGTAACTACAAATAGATCTAAGCTGTTGGGGAGACACAAAGATTGATTTAGCATAGCACTTCACATCTATTTCTTTATACTAGTTTGAGGGAAAACCCACTTCAAATAATAACTCAACATTCCTAAAATGTATGTGTAAACTAGAAATATTCATTTCAGGCATAGTTTTTCACTGAATTCTATGTGGCTTCTAAAATGTTACCTTTCACAAGATTCCATCTATCTCCCCATTCTTAGTCACTGAGTACTTATTGTTCTATAAATAAAAAGTGAAGAATCCTAATTTTAGTACCAATTAGGAAAATATTTTAGTGAATATTTTAGTATTGGTTTCTAAAGCCAAACCTTTTCAACTTGCAGAATCTTGCCACAAGTATTAAATTTATATACATATACATATAAAATTAGCGCTTTACCCCAGAAATTGATAGAGCGCTTTACTTTTTTAGAACCCTCTAGAATGGGGGTCAGCAATTGTTTCTGTAAATGACTAACTAGTAAGTATTTTAGGCTTTGTGGCATAAGAGGCAAAGTCAAGGATACTGTGTAGGTACTTCTCCAAAAAGAGAGAAAGCAAATATGTCCAACTTTTCGTTAATACAGATCTCCTAATGAGAACAGTGGAATTTATTTAAGGACAGTGAAATATGAATTTCATATACTTTTCATGTGTTATTAAATAGTATTCATCTTTTACTTTTTTTAACCTTTTAAACATGTAGAAACCATCCTGGTTTGCCCTCCTGACCATACAAACACACGTGGGCCCAATTTGGCTCAGGGGCTGGAGTCTGCCTCCGCTCACCCTACATCACAAGCACTTAGACAGTGACTGGTCCATAACCCAACTCCAGTGGGAATTCTGTGAGGGCTTTAACTTGCTGAGGAAGTTCCATATTCAGAGTACACAGCTTTCAGTGAAGTCCAGGAAGAACGATCAGGGGCCACTGTTCTAGAGGCTATCACTGATTTTTAGGAGGCATTTTGTAAGACCCTGGTGGTTCCTAGGTACTGTGCAATCATTCTTGGGAATTCCTACACTACCAGCTAATGCCGTTGGAGACGTTGGGAGTGAATAACTGTCTAGGTGACCTTAGTATTCATGAATTGGTGGTCTCCACCATTCTTGTTGATTTTATAACACTCGGAGAAAGTTGAAATTCCACGCCTCTGGTTCTCAGAGGAAAAAACCGTCTCAGTCCTCAGTTTGTTCTCAGTATTCGAGAGTCTTTTATGGTTTGCCTCTCTACCTCTCCCCCACTATTTCCCCCCTTCTGATGGGTGTGGGGGGAGAGGGGGGAGATGGGCATGGAGGAGGGCCCTTGTGGGGATGAGCACCGGGTGTTATATGGAAACCAACTTGACAATAAACTATTTGTAATATATATATATATATATATATATATATATACGATTAAATTTTCTCTGAGGACAATAAAAAAAAGAAGAAAAACCGTCTCATATTTTCAAATATTTAGTAAATAATTTAGGTTCGAGTGGATATCTGAAACAGATTTAAGCGTCCGGACCATTTCAGGCTATAAATAGAAATCAGATTCAGCCAGCTAGGAACTTTTTTTTTTAAAAGGTTCTTTACCCCACAGATGGGTTCTTGTTAGCTCCACTGGCAGGCAGCGCTGCAGGAGAGGTATAGGCAGGATTAAAATTGCTTATTCAGATGGAATGTGTGAGCTTGCCAGCAAAGCTGAGCCCTTGAAATGTGCAGATTCAATAGAGTACTTACCCTGGGGCAGAGGTGGTAGAAAGAAGACCAAAATGTCCTGAGGGTTGTGCATAGAAACACTTGCTACTTCTCAATACACAATGTTAAAGAATGAAGTTTTTACTCAAGGAGGAAATGGTTACAAAAGCTTTAATACTCATTTCAAAACCTAAATATGGCACAGTATAGTTTGTGGCAAAACCTGAAAAAAATCCAAATATTTTCAGCAAGCTCCTTGCACTTTTTATACAGACGTCTAAGTAATTTACAACTTCTTTGCATACACTTGAAGCATATAACAAACCTAAAAATGTTAAAATATATCCCAAAGAAAGCAGAAGTTAACCAGGAAAATTTCCCCGAAAAAGGAAGGAAAAAAATCACAGAAGTTCAGAGCTACTGCAAATATGAAGCATCGCTTATGTGCATTAGGCTTACATCTTATTAACTGATCAGAATTTATTAGCGACTAATGATGTTTAACCTGGAAAACCCACTCACCTGCAGTTCTTTCTTTTAATTCACTAGTTTTCAAAGAGATTGTAATAATGGTTCTTCTCACTTCTGTAAAAGACAGTGGCAGAAAGTATCCAGGAGAAACAGCATGGTGACTTCAGTGAGAAATTTACTATGAAAGTCAGACAGAAAAGAGAAGGAAAACAGAGTACTGTTGTGTGGTTCAAATGCAAAGTTTTTACAACGAGAGATCCTTATTGATTTTGAGACAACCATGCACCATCGAATTGATAAACTGTGCCTTATCGTGGAAGCATGCTTGGGAGACGGTTTCAAGAGATTTCCATCTCATTATATAACAGAATATCACATCAGCTAATTCCTGGAGCTTCATATCTCACTCAGTGAGAAGTATGGCATGTCCTTACAGCCTGACATCACAAATGCCTAGTTGGGCTGGGTCAGCCCTAGACAGCTTGTCCTCAGACCTTAAAGCCTCTCCCCCGGCTGTGTCATCATGTTTCTGGGTGCCTGGTGTTGCCCCGTCCACCGACAGCTCGTGGCTGCCATGCATTCTCTGCTCACCCTAGTGAGTCCTGTCAGTTTTCAGGGGTCAAGTTCTTTCTGTCCTTCCTAATGTGCCAATTAGCTACTTTGAGAAAGTCATCTACAGTCGAATGCTATTTGGGAAGCCCCTTCCTTCCATGTTGGCATGTGATTGGTTTTTTTTTTTTTGTTTTTTTTTTTAAGTTTATTTATTTATTTTGAGAGAGACAGAGACAGTGCAAGTGGGGGAAGAACAGAGAGAGGGAGAGAGAGAGAATCCCAAGCAGGCTCTGCCCTGTCAGCACAGAGCCTGATGCAGGGCTCGAACTCACAATGCTGTGAGAGCATGGCCTGAGCCAAAGTTGGATGCTTAACCGACTGAGCCACCCAGGCGCCCCTGGCATGTGGTTTTTAATGGGCTTTGGGGAGACGGCCGTGCAGGCGAAAATTTCAAGTCAGACTAGGGGGTGGGTTGGTGAATATATATATTGCCCCTCACTTCATACTCCACAGCCTCCCATTCTACCTATACTTAGAGGTGTCCCTATGTGATTTAGCAGAAGATATGGATACAACTTGACAGGGTGAAAGATTCATTCTTTATTTAGTGAAAGAAATAACAAGAAAGAACACATGCTATTAATAATACACCGAGAGAAACCACCAGGTGCACACCAAGACACTATCTCTACCTTACAGAGTCCTGTTAGAAATCGACTGCATTTAACCACGGTTTGTTATTAATTCATTAAATGCTTCCATTTCTTTTTAAACCTTATCACTGATTCTATCAGTCATTTACTAAGAATGAGGTACTACAGTAGAGAAATGAGAGCTATCAAAGAAATTAGAACCATATTGAGAAGAAAAGATTCCCACATGTGGAACAAGCTGGAAAATAGCACATAAAGTGATAAATTACATGGTTACAGATAATAAAGGCAATACATATATCAAGCTCTCTGAGATTAGGACTTTCATAAGAGAAAAACCCGTGAGGGCCCTTTGCATTTCTAATGCTTTTCTTGACAAGTTGTACTCTAGTTTATATACCTTCAAATCCTGTTACCTTATTTCTCCCTGCCAGCAGGGATCCTTGGAGCATTTTTAGGGCCTCCTTTTGAGCTATGGATATCATCTGGCCCCCTAGGTGAAGACGAGGCTGGGCAAGTCAGGTTCATTTGTGAAACAGAACCTCTAATTTTTAAAAAATGACCATTCCAATCTCATTTTAGGTGGACAGCAAGAAGTTGTTAGACCTTTCACCTTGTATTGATCTACCCCTTGCTTCCTCACTCCTTGCTATCTTCCGTAATTGATAGTGGGCCAAAAAGAGAAGTAAGTTGGTGGTAGGACTGGTGGGAACTTTCGTAGGACCGGCAGCCTTAGGGCTGGGCGGTGCTGATGGGAAAGAGGAAGGAGGAGGGTGGAAGGGAGAGGCTTTCAGGAGAACCTGAGGTCAGCCTGCAAGGGCCATGCCTGTGTAAGGACACAAGGCAGATTGCCTTTATAGGTGATATCACTGGCGGCATAAATCAGAAGAAACAATGGTAAATTGGGATGTGGCTTAGGCTCTTTGAAAGAATGCCTTCTTGTGTAATACTAGAATCTATTTACCTCTAATGGCTTTTTCCCCCTCTTTTAAACATGCAGACTTCTTTTCCTGTGAATCCACCACTTGCAGCTAATCCTGCCATGGCTTTCAATCCTTACTTACCTCATCCTGGGATGGGCCTGCTTCCTGCTGAACTTTTACCGAATGCACCTGTTCTGATTTCTGGAAACCCGCCTCTCGCATTGCCAGGAGCTGCTGGTCCCAAACCGATGCGCTCAGATAAACTGGAGGTATTGATGTAGAAATATACAAATACCTATAGGGTAGTATAAACTAATGCATAAAGCAACATTCTCAGGGCCCAGCATTTTGAATGCTTTCAAAAAGTACACCTGAGTTTTTAGCTTAGGACATATAACCTCAGAAAAATATTAAACGTCTCACTACTGCCATCGTAGCTACAGATATAGCCACGGACTGTGCATCCCCTTTGCTATGGCACAGGAGGGCTGATGGGAATGTTCCTTTTACCCAGGCTTCGGCTTTACAGACTGGGATCACCGTATTGTTAATGAGTCTCTACTTGCCTGAATAATCCAACTAAGAAAAAAAAGTAGACTAAGTCTCTATGAATGCAGAATGTTACATGAGTATTGTAGTGTCCAAACCTTTTTCTCCATCTTAAGAATGATGGACTAGATAAAGAATAGCCCCGCTGCCTACGAAAAGGCAATCTAAAAGAAACTTCAAACAGCTTTTTGATTTATGGAAGTCCTTCAGTCTTCCCTTGTCATTCTTCCTAGATTGAAATAAATACCGAGTCCATTTCACACAAAGTCAATTCCATTGGCTGACGTTAATGCCTGGCATTTGTATCATAATGGAATCTGATTGTACATGTAACTCAGTTGTGATCCACAATTTTGCCAGGAAAAACTGCATTGCTGTATGACAAAGACTCATCTTGGACTTTAGCAACATAACCCCTTCTTGCAAATTTGGCTAATTAAACTTCAGGCTGTGAATTATGTGGAAGATTAAAAAGTGGTTTTCTTTTTTTATTATTTTTAATTTTTTTTTTTATTTATTTCTGAGAGAGAGAGAGACAGCATGATCAGGGCAAGGTCAGAGAGAGAGGGAGACACAGAATCTGAAACAGGCTCCAGGCTCCGAGCCAGCTGTCAGCACAGAGCCCGATGCGGGGCTCGAACCCACGAACCACAAGATCATGACCTGAGCCGAAGTCAGACGCCTAACCGACGGAGTCACCCAGGCGCCCCTAAAAAGTGGTTTTCAACAATAGTGTTAAAAGACAACTTTCCTTTGGGGATAGTGGAATACTTTTTTTTTTTTTTTTTCCCTTAGAAATGTCTATGTTGACATCTCAGCATGAAGTTGGCTTTACATTATCCTTCAGCTTTTTACATTTTTCCTAGATAGATGACAAAATCACTAATACTCTTGGCTCTTAACATTCACTGGCAAAATAAATACAAGCTAATCACCTCCCAGGCATCCATGTGATATGTGTTGTTGTTATTGTAATTTAAGGTTTGCCGAGAATTTCAGCGTGGAAACTGTACCCGTGGTGAGAATGACTGCCGCTACGCTCACCCTACAGATGTGTCCATGATCGAGGCAAGCGATAATACGGTGACCATCTGCATGGATTACATCAAAGGGCGATGCTCCCGGGAGAAATGCAAGTACTTTCATCCACCTGCTCACTTGCAAGCCAAACTCAGGGCAGCTCATCACCAGATGAACCATTCAGCTGCCTCCGCAATGGTAAGGACAGGCCAGGGGTTGTGGACTGTTTAGGGGTAAATGTTAGTACATTCCTCAACTTGTCTAATATCCATATAACCATAATCTTGAATCGTCATGAGCGGATCTTAGTATGAATTAGCCAAGGTTATAAACTAGAGAAAACCTATCTACTCTGCTTCATTTGCTAAAATTTTCTAAACATATGAAAATCTTTATTGGATGCTCAGTCAGTTGAGCGTCCAACTTCAGTTCAGGTCGTGATCTCATGGCTCGTGAGTTCGAGCCCCATGTCTGGCTCTGTGCTGACAGCTCAGAGCCTGTAGCCTGCTTCAGATTCTGTCTTTTTCTCTCTCTGCCCCTCTCCGCTCACGATCTCTCTCTCTCTCAAAAATAAATAAACGTTAAAAAAATTGTTTTAATTTTCTAAGGATAATTATTTCAAAGCTTTACCAATGATTTCAATCTACTGTGCTTTTTCTCCCATGTTTAGGAAAAGAGTAAATTATATAACTTAACCAGTAAATTATTTTTGAGTAGTTTTGATAGCCTGCTTAACTAATCCTAATATCCTAAAAAGACGGGAAGTTGCCTCTCTACCCTGTGAGCCACCTTCATGGACACTTTGTCAGTAAGGTAGCAGGTGGGGAAAATATATGCATAACACTACAGTGTGATAGGTTGAGAAATAAGAATTATGATTAGTTAAGTTTGCCATAGCTGTCAATTACTTTGATAAGCTGCTTGTAATTCATTTCTTTTTCTGATGTGGGCCTTTCCTCATGCAATAGGGTATAATAATCTCAATAAGGGACAAAACCCTGAGGAAACCTCATGTTTCCTGGCCATGGAGAAAAAAGCACCTAAGGATCCTGAAGCCCATGACAGGACCTTACCTTTTCATAAAAGAGATAGATTTACATTAAAACCTTGGTTTGGGAGTATAATTTGTTCCAGAAACCTGCTTATAATCCAAAGCACTCATATATCCAAACGAATTTCAAGAACCATTGGCTCAGTTGTGATCATATGACATTCGGTGTCTCACAGTACTCGTATTGCAAGACATTGCTCGTTTATCAAGTTAAAATTTATTAGAAACGTTTGCTCGTCTGCAGAACACTCACAGAACAAGTTACTCGCGATCCAAGGTTTCATGTACTTTCAAACATCTGTACTTGTTAAGAAGGTTTTCCTCATTGAGTTGAAGTTGATCTTGCTGGAACTGGAACTTACACTTAAATTTTATTACATCAAATAAGTCCCTATGCCATATGAGTGGGACTTTCATGTCTTTTTTTCTAAGGCAAATACTCCAAATTTCTCCACACTTTTCTCATAGATTCAGGACTTGCTTCATCTCCCCTCTTCTCTCAGAACTGAACCCATCACAGGGCACCTGGGTGGCTCAGTCGGTTGAGCGTTCAGGTTCTGCTCAGGTCATGATCTCACAGTTCATGAATTCGAGTCCCGTATCAGGCTCTGTGCTGACAGCTCAGAGCCTGGAGCCTGCTTCAGATTCTGTTTCTCCCTCTTTCTCTGCCCCTCTCCTGCTCACACTCTGTCTCTCTCTCAAAAATAAATAAACATTTAAAATTTTTTTTAAAAAAGGAACTGAGCCCATCACTTCATGAAAGATGTGAGGCACCAAAGTAGAAGAAACTTATTTTTTCTCCTGATCTGGAAAACAGTCTGTTAATGAATTTTAAAAAGACTTCACCAAATGGTTTTTGTCTTAAATTCTTTTGAAGGAAGGGATTTTAAACTCTGAAAATAGCAAGGTATCCAGAATGTTCACTGCAGATTTTAAACTTCCAATTTTTTTATTACTTCCGTCAGTGCCATGGAGTTCAGTAGTAGTGTGGGCCTATGATACAGAAGAGGAATACAGTTTCCCGTAAAAATAAAGGTTCTCCTATGCATGGGATGTATAAGGAATGGCTTGCTTATGCCATTTTGTACCTGTTCCATGCTCAGTCATGGGGCCTTCATATATGTGTCCATTTCTCATGATTTGGGTGTGTTTGGTAGGATGCATATAAGTCAGTTCCAAATCTCCATGTTGAGAAGTATTATCTAGTAGGCCTTCATTTGGTACTTGTGGATATCAATATAAAATTCCTTTCTAAGTAACTGGCCAGAGCAGAGTCTTCGTAGTGTGGCCAGATTGGCCCACAGCAATTGGTTTGCGGTAAGATCAAATAAAGGCTTCCTGAAGAAATTTACACTTTCTATATTTTGAAGGATTCAGAGCTGAAATGTTTCATAAAAAGAAAGATTTTTTTTTTTTTTTTACCCTCTCATGTGCATAGCTCAGGTTGACTTCACTGAAAGCAACATGTATGCATTTAAAAGCAAAAGGCATGAAGGGTAAATATTTAGTTTCCAAAAAAAAAAAAAAAAAAGAGAGAGAGAGAGAACTTCAGACTTCATTATCCACAAGAAAAAGAAGGTCATGGCATACCCCTTTTTGGCATATGGAATTCTTGTTACTCAACAGAAGTGTTCCTGGCTCCTTAAGAATTTGGAGCATACCTCATTATTATCGCTGGGACATGTCTTTTAAGTCATGTGCAATTTGCTGAGAAAAAAATGTAGAAAGTCATGTCCAACTTTCCCAGTGAATCTGATCCAGGAGCAAATTTGACCGAGTATCATAAGCACCGTGAGATTTTGAAAGAAATGTGTGGACATGAAAGGAGAGTTTTAATATCTAATACATTTTAGAATTAAACCTTACAAGGACTTAACGAAGCTGGTGGTACATCCCAAAATGCACAGCGAGCATGTATAAATTGAGAATTGCGCAAATTTTGCTAACTGCCCATGTTATTTGGATGAGGTGGGTAGTGAGGAAGAAAATTATTTACTTTTCCCTTACATGGTAATTGGAAGAAGCACAGTTCTAGAATTTGGACCTGAAGTCCTTATATAAATTCGATTTTGTTTTATGAAGCTACCGGATCAAACTCTGACCTCCTGCCATCTGTTTTATCACCTGTATACCATTTGCCTCCTAGATCCACGTTGGAATTTTAAGTGGCAAAAATCTCTTTCCTCCCATATCTGTTGCTTCTGCCCATATTATTGTAATAGGTTAATGGATGGACATCCCGGAGATGTTAATTTTAAATTATTATTTGCTGTTCACAGCTTTGGGTCACATCTTGCTCAAATGATGAGGGCCTTTTTTATGTGCTTAAATAAGTGAAGTTGAGAACCAGTTTTCTTCCCCTTTTCTGTCTATTTTCTGTCTCAGGCTAAGTACTCATCTAGTGAATTGCTCAATGGATACCCTTGCAAAGGGTTCCTGGGCCATACCTTTATCCAGCTGCCTCTTTGTTTGCCTTGAGGCTGTTTTGTTACTTTCTTTGGCGCTATTTATTATTCCATCTCTCCCTCACAGGCCCTTCAGCCTGGTGCACTTCAACTGATACCAAAGAGATCGGCGCTTGAAAAGACCAATGGTGCCACTCCGGTATTTAACCCCAGTGTTTTCCACTGCCAGCAGGCTCTGGCTGGCCTGCAGCTCCAGCCACCGGCATATATCCCTGCAGGTGAGAACAGGGGCTCCGGGCTCCGCGGGTTTCGCTATGGTGTGAATGTATAGAGAGCGCACGAGCTGCCAAAGAGCTTTTTATGCGAGGCCTGTCAACAGGTGTTTTGGTTGGAAATCAAATCAAACAAGGCAGTTATACTTGATCTGCTAGTCTAGAGAACCAGAGTTTTGCTATGATTCCTGCAAATGAATGGTTTAAAATCAAACTAGGCCGAACGGTCAACATTTTTCTTTTTAACGTGTCTTAGTGTTTGCTTCTTAAGATCAATTCACTTTGTTCAGTCTCAAATTAATTCCTTGACTCTTAGGTATCCCTTTAGAAGACAGTGGTCACCCCTCAAAGAAATGTTTCCCAGTTTCAGCATTGCAATAATATGTAGTCTATAGATCTTTGATATGCCAAAGATAGTTATAATAAAACTACCCTTGAAACTTATAGTGTCATTATAAGACCGTATACACAGTGTATATATATATATACATATACATATAATATCTTATAACTATACTATATACTGTCTTATAACAACACTATAGGTATAATTGTCTTATAACTATACTATATACTGTCTTACAATGACACTATAGGTATAGTTGTGTGTGTGTGTATATATATGTATAAAACATATAGTTTAGCCTTGAACTCTTATAGCAGTTCTTATATATAAAATTGTATAAAAAATATAGCAGTTTATCATATTTTCCTGATACTATGCAGGATATTTGGTTACCTTCTACATTCAACTATATGTAATAGCATAACAGTTTTGTACCAAATTGAATATAAAATTTTGTTCAAATAAATATCATATGTGAGCAGAAATACCTTTCTTGCTATGGTTCAGTACTTTAAGAATGAACATATAATGTCTTAGGAATAAATTGAAAATCCTGATCAGTGAGAGTACAGTAGATTATGAAATGACACTGACATGCATTAAAATTATTTTAGAAAGCCTTATTAGTTATATAGGCATACTAAGAACAGGGTATTTTATTATATACCTGCCCTTGAAACAACCCATTGGTTAATTGATAAATTAATCAGCTAATTAATTTGGAAAGAAGACCTAAAAAAAAGTCTTTATTCTTTTAGCTAAACACAGTAGTTCTTTATGATATCATTTTAAAAACACAATTTTTAGACATTTTTTTGCTGGACTTGGCTAATTTGAAGTCTAAGATTTAGGAGCAAAATGTCAGGAGAAGCCCTTTCCTCTTAATCAATAGCAAAATGAAAACCTGTTGGGCTGAGCACCCCCTCTTGATGAAAAGCCTGTTTGCCATATGTTCATAGTCCAGTCCATGCTTGTGAGGAAGAGGAGGCTGTGGTAAAATGTGCCCAAAATAAAAATGTAATATAGGTGGGATAATTCCTTTAAAGAAGAATTAATGTTCGCTTTTATACCTAAGAATCTAAGAATTACTTTGATTACCTGGGTTAGTGATCTTAAAACTGAGCTATAATTGTAAACATGGGAAATTACTGGATTTGCATGTGCTTATTAATTAATATTGGAAAGATATCTTTCTGGTTAAAAATTATTTCTCTCAGTAAAGATTTAATAATGAAATCTCTCTCCTTTACTTTTCACGCTTTTCTGCATGGTGTACAGGGCCCATAATGTGCATGGCACCCGCTTCAAGTGTTGGTAGGTTTTGTACAAACGTTCTCAACTTTTTCTAATCTGAAAAAAAACTGTTTTTCTGTCATGACTGTGAAAGAGATGAGTGACTGAGTGATGTGGCTCCTGGGCTACTAGCTTGTGGGGGGGGGGGCATTTGGAGTCGGGGCACAAAGAAGAGAGAAAACAGACAAGGTAAAGCAGCTTGAAAATGTTACTGGAGTCTACCTTTGCTATAAGGAAAGCTGAGCATATTTGTGACAAAAGTTTCAAGAAGCTGTTTCTCTCTCCGTTTCCACCACTGTCACTACCAGATCCTCCCCCCTCCTACTGTTCTGATGCAACTATGTCATGACAGGAACAGTTTATATGTACACATTGAGTCACAGCAAAGCAGTTGCATTGCTGAGCATAAGCAGGTTAGGGCACCTCATTCCAAATAAGAAGAAAATAACACATTTCTGCGCTTCTGTATTTTAAAGCTGATGTTTTCACAATATTTTGACATTTTCTGAGGACTTAAGATTTAATATGGTGCTGTTTCACGTCTTTGCAGAATCTCAACACTGCTACGCTCTGGAGACCTAGTTGGTTGCCACTGTGGCCAAATACTAACCCTGTCTCTATTTGCATCCTACAAATTGCAGCTGAAATATTTTGAAACATTTCCTTATCTAGCCGGAGTGGGCACTTTTGTTCTTAGCTTTACATCTGTTACTAACACACTTTAAAAGATTTCAAATGTATAATTTGTAAAGTATCACAAAATAACCCCCCCTCCAAAAAAAGAGTTTTTCATGAGATCTAAATAAATCCAATATTCAAATGTTGTGAAACGATGAGTTAAGCAAAGCGAGAGCATTCTGTAGTGTTCTGGGATGAATTCTGTAGTGTTCTAGAATGAAGTGCCATGTGCATGGAAACCAGGCCCAACAGAACCCTTTCAAATGACTCTTTGGGAGTGTGTGATTTGTAACGATCAGTTACATGCAGGTCTTTTAGTTAGTCACCAACACAATCCGGGGTCCATCTCAAGACCATTTTTATGGGCACCCGAGAGGCTCAGTCCGTTAAGTGTCTGGCTCTTGA
Organism: Hyaena hyaena; assembly: GCF_003009895.1. NCBI lineage: Eukaryota > Metazoa > Chordata > Mammalia > Carnivora > Hyaenidae > Hyaena > Hyaena hyaena. Next base: position 2,314,172 of record NW_024080795.1, read on the forward strand.
TTTTGGCTCAGGTCATGATCTCACGGTTCTTGAGATCAAGCCCTGCATTGAGGTCTGCACTGATGGCGCAGGGCCTGCTTGGGATTCTCTCTCTTTCTCTGTCCCTCCCCTGCTCATACATGTGCAGGTGCACACATACTCTCTCTCTCATGCACAATAAAAAATAAATAAAAGCCCATTTTTGTATCACCAATACTGAAGAAGATAAGAAAGTGACTTGTTAATTTTACAGGAGTTCCCAGCTCCTATATGTTTCTGTTACAGGAGTTCCTAGCTCCTATAGTCCATGGGAACCAGGCACAGACCAGGAGAAAATAGCTCTGTGTGATACAGGAAGGAACTATCCCATCCCACCCCACGCCACCATCTCATATCAATCCAGTGCTATTCATCCTGTTTGAGAGCTTGCCACAGCTTGACCTTCATCCTATTGGTTGCCCAGAGTAGATGGAGAACCCAAAAGAGATTGGCAGGTTTACTGAAATAAAATGGAAGGCCGTAATGACAACCACATAGTAGTAGCACTCGCTAACATAGCAGTGGCAGGGTGTGAACCCCGGCCACTGAGGTGAGCCCTATTACTGAGGGATTAGCTGTCCCCTGAAGGAAGTAAAAACATTTCCACGGATACTGACAGGATCATCATACGCACATGGTTAGAATAGACTTCCGCAAGTTGGGCAAATGTGTCTCTGTCTTAACATTTTGTGACTCTGCTCCCCTGTCTTTTCACCTAAGAGCTCTGTGTAGGAATGCAAACTGCATGCTTCAGTGGCGCTTCTTCCTGTATAGTTGCTATGCTCCTAAAGGGAAAACAAGAGTGTTTTTAGAGTCGGATGTGATACAGTTAGGGAGGTCTATAGGTAACAGGTAACTGACGATATATGTAAGGGCTAAGTGCAGGATTTCTATTAATCACCATTTAGGGCACATCTATGGTTTCTGTGACGTTGTATATATTGATTTTCCTCTCTCCAGGCCATTTACTTGCTCTGTAGACTTCCAGAAACTCTGAATCCAGTGGATATAGACGTGCATTATTATATATGCATGCTCACCATTCACACATTAATTCCTTAGTTTGCTTTCCAAAATGAGCTAGGAAGGAGAAAAGCATCTAAAAAGCTTTCAAAATGAGATAGAGGCTAGAGAAGGCAGAAAGAGACCATCCTGAAAGAGATGTTACAGCTGTAATAATTGGGATGAAGACAAGATTTTGTCAGATATTTACTATGAAGCACCCATGTGTTTGTTTGGTAAAACCCTAGATTTCCAAGGGATTTACCAAAGCTGCACTTAAAAATCTGCATGCACAGTCCACCATGTTCTTCATATTTGTTCCCCTAACAGACACATGCCCACCAAGTGAACTACCTTTTTTGGTTTGTTGTTTGCATGTAGATCAGGTAAGTACAACTATAGCTCTCCTGCACCTACAAATGTCGTGACGATACTCAGGTCTATATGTTAGTGAACCCAAACACCAATCCGCGCTTCCACACTCACATTTCAAATGTGCAACCCAGCCACTTGTCTGCTTCACTAGGTACTTCTATAGACAGCCTTGGTAAAATCAGATTCTGTCCTATACACTCATGGTAGCCCTTTCTGAAAACGGGGCCTTTTACGTCAACTATAGCGTGATTCTGCTAAAACAAAAACAAAACAAAACAAAACAAAACAAAAACAACTAACTGGTTGAGTGGTTGAGAATGATTCCATTTTCCTTAATGGTAACTATAATTGGCTTTCCCCTTTTCTCTTTTTAAATTTTTTTCCCCTTCCACGCTGTGTTGCTTTGCACTGACTGTGATTGCATGTTGCACCCTGGTGTATCCATCATGATGATGTCACATGGCTTGTTGCTGTGATACCTACCACACCCCACTCCATCGTGTATGTCATGGCTGCATAAATTCTCCACCCTCCCGTGTGTTGCTTCCATGGTTTCCTACTGAAAGTGCCCATGATGCACGGTGCAACACCTACCACTGTGTCTGCAGCAACACCACCTGCCACCAGCGTTCCCTTCGCTGCAACAGCCGCAGGCAATCAGGTTTGGCCATTTATTTTACCTGTTCAGATAACTACAGTGTGTTGGTAAGGCACAGTATATGCTTTTTGGATTGGCGAGAGATGATCCAGATTCCTATGTGTTTGTTAAGCAGTTGTTACATTTAGATTTTTTCTCTTTGCGTATATTCTAGCCGGATGTATGTGCCATGCATCCTGAGACGAATCCACAGTTTTCTCATTTTCAATCAGTTACCAGAGGTTGCTCTTGATATGCCATAGCCATGATTGTTGCTGTCACACCAATCCTCAAATCCATATACTGAGGGTTTCTTAAATGCTTCCTCATTGGTCAAGAGAAGAATTTATTTTCTTTTACTACCATTTTTTTTTGGTCATTGCGCTTGAACTTTCATTTAGTACAGTCCTCACCTTTACCTTCAGATCTGCTGGAAAGAAAGCAAGATAACACATTTCTTTCCAAGGCACAGAGATCCTTATCATTACCCAGTGATGACATCAGAGATGTCATACTGACATTATGATGTGCTTGTGTTGTGATTCCCATTTCCTTTAGGTACTTACAGGCAGAGTCACAAGACATATTCTAAACTGTGGGAGAGTCTTGAAATTGTAATGAGATACATAGAATAACTGTCGTGTAATGTTATGGCTGATTTGCCTTGTTAAGGTGGTAACCATGCTTCAAGACTGCACAGTCCACAGCTGCTTCCATTTACAAGTATGATAACCACACGGCACATAGAGGATTAATCCATTGGGGGAACAAACCACATTCAAATCTGTGCTCTGTGAAATTAACTATTAGTGGATATGGTTAATATGTCTAAATTTTTCTGTGAAATAGATTATGGTTATTAATTACCATGCCCCAACAGTGAACAAAATAAATGGAATTCTCTCGAGAAACTATTTTAATCTAAAATCTTTTTTACTACTATAGATACCCCCATTATCAATAGATGAACTGAATAGCAGCATGTTTGTTTCACAGATGTAGAAGTTACCAGTAGAACAGTAAGTTGCTTTAAGTATTAATATGAATAATATGTATAGGTTATATCTTTTATTTACACAACTGCATTTGCTAAGGGCTTTGGTTAATATTTTCATTGCTAGACATTGCTTATAACTTAGAGCTTTATTTAAGCATTCTCAATTGTCCAAATTGAAATGTGGAGAGCAAATAATGCAATTTTCTGTGAAAAATGACAGCCAGCACTGTTATTTTCCCAGTGCGCTTACAAATTCTGAAATGTTTTCCTGTTGTTAAAGGAGTATGATTTATCAGCCCAAGGCACAGATCACTTCTGAATTTTAATCCTTTAACACTTTTCTAGCTTCATTTTTTTTGTTAGTGTTGAATTAAAGCAAAGTACTTTTGTCATAGTTTGACTAAGATGAATATCTTAAAGCCAGTAAGCAGTAGGCTGCTCCCAAGATGTAGAAAGTAGTGCTTTTAAAGTCTGCCATTTTGTGTTGCTTTCCATGTAAGTCTATCAGAATTGCTCCAGCTATTTTGAATTTTGAGTGACATAGTATAGTAATGTAATCATTATTTTCATTCAAATCATGGCTTTTTCAAAAAGATGGGCTCTTGTTGGGTTCCCCTTTCCCCAACCCCCACACCCTTAATCTCTTTTCCGGGTCCAGAGCGGTCCTAGCACCTTCTAAATTTGATCAGTCATTGACTTGGAAAATGTGACTTTTCAAGCCACTTAAGACTCCTAGGTATCTTAATTAGTTAATAATTGGGACTGATTCAACAAGTGTACCAATTCTGAATGGCATGTATTAGTCATTGAAAATTTGAGGTTCTCAGAACTGGAGTGTTTGATCTAGTTGAAGGAGGTGATGGTTCTGTTGTCTTGGTGGACTAGTTCGCCAAAATCTGGCCCCAGACACTAACTCTGTCCTGGACAGAGCCAATAGCTGACTGCACATTCGATAAACAAGTCCCTTCAATCATAAGGAATGTTTTAAAAAGACACCTTTGAGTACATGGAATAACTAAAGTAGCTATACATTGTAATTGTTTTCAGGGGTACCATTTGGGATAGTGGCAACTTGGGAATAGCACCAAACATGAGAATATGGGCTTTGCAAACACTTGCCCGATTCTCATGGGCTGCTTTCTTTACATCAAGGTAAAGAAAAAGTTGTCAAATATAATGAGCTTTCCAACAGTACGTTTAAGAATCGTGATTCCTTTCTGCTAGATTCCATTAGAAAACTTAGAGGTATTTGGCACACCATAATCACCTCAATATGTAACAGATGTTGAAAACTTCCCCAAAGTTCAAAACTATAATTTTGTAAAATACTATATACCTTGATTTCACACCTTGGCTATTTCTGCATGGCTCCAAAACATTCAGATTAAAAGGTTTAAAGTTTGGTTAACATTTGCGTATTTCAAAATGTTTGGTATCAAACATGTTTTCTCAATATATGCTTCTTGAAGAAAGTAGAGAGATGGGTGTATGTTCATCACAACGTTTAAGCATTGTGTGGATAATGCCTTAAAAACTGAGTGCATCTCTTTTAACGTAGGGCAACTCTGTACATTAGCACTCAGCAAGAACGAAAAACTGTCATGGTATATGACTCTTGATGACCGTTTCCGACAGCCCCATTTCCACAGATGTAGAACATGGAACTCAGGGTGGGGAATATATTGGCAGTTCCCATACAGAACTGGCACGAGAGCCAAGTGTCCTGACTCCTGCTTCAATAACCCCTTAATATCTCTCACTATTTCTTTCTTCTTCCATTTCAGTCGAAATTCTGAACAACAGAGTTACGGAGTATCAGGATCTCTCCATGAGAACCTCCATATGGCCTTTCTATATATATTCTCACAGGTCTTCTACCAATACAACAATAAGTGTGGTGCAGTCAATATATTAAACAAAACACACATCCCAACCACCAAATTCAAACAAAATAATAAAACATTAATCAGTGGAGATGTTAAATCACAAATAGAAAATGAATAACTATCATTTATTTATCTGAATTATTAGGTAGAACATGACCGTAATGTTTTGTACTTTGTTGCATTATTCTTTGTGATTTTCCAATAACAAATACGCTGAGTGAATCTCTACAGTGGACTGTTGGCTTACTGCGCATTCTTGGTGGATAAATGTTCATCTGTTTTGAAGTGTTACCTTACTGTTTTGTTTACACAATAGTCTATTGGGTTGATTTAGAATGTAACAAATGTATCCAATACCATTTTCCCCAATATTGTATTGAATTGTATTGTGGTGTGGTATGATGTGATGTGTTGTGTTGTGTTGTGTTAGTTAGGTTTTTACATACTATTGTATTTTCCTCTAGATGTGTGGTGTTTGATTTCAACGAAAAAATTACTAACGGGAAACAGAAATATCTGTGTTTGAAAAACATGACAGATTAATATTAATATGCTTTCTCTCTCTTTAGAACATTTCTGTAGGTTTCTTGGGGCAGACTTTTAAAAGGCCTCAATTCTGAGTGTGCGCAAAACCTGTTCATAAACATGCATGTGTATAATTTGTACCTGCAGATTTGACCTTGCATAATACAATCACGCGACTAGTTTTTTTGCGAGAGAGAAATAATTACCTGCGTAAAACAGGGAACTTCTTGAAATATGAAGCTCTAACCTCACTCCTTAAGAAGCTTGCAAAATTACAATTTACATGTAAATGAATTTCTCCACATCTATCCTAAAAAATTATATAAAGTGCCCATTACTTTTTTGTGTGTGTGTGTGGTTCAAGGGTCCTGTCTCCTAGGTTGAACATCTAAAGCTGAGCCATTTGTCAAGTTCACCTCGAAATTGGTAGTTGGAGGCTTAAAAGTACACCAATTGTAGTAGAAATGGGGGCATGGAGATAGTTTTTACATACATTTCGGAGGAAAGTGTGTAAAAATCATTGTAACGTAACCTTTTACACAAGTGCCATTCTCTGAATACAAATGGCTCATGTTCTTTAGACTCGTCTTTTTGAATAATAAGTAAGATGCAATCTCGCAAAAGTCAGGGTGATTGAGAATTGATTCGAAGTGAGGCTTTTGTCCCCCAAATGGACAATCTTCCAACCGATCACAGTTGGAGCCTGAGTATAGGTTTGAAGAAATGGCAGGGTGGTAAGGGGGAGGGTAGGAAGGCATTTAAAATTATTCTCTGATTTAGTTAAAACTTCTAGGAGAGCTGTCCACAATTGTCTTTAGCTTCCATTTGACTGAATTTCTAGTTCTGCTGAACACTTCAGTGAGGGAGCAGGCGTCTATGCCAAGTGCTGCCCTTCCCAGACGTGATTGACAAGTCTCTCCTTTCGTAACCAAGCCATTTCTTTGTTTCTTTGTTGAGATCCATTTGTTTTTATATGTATTTGAAAAGCATAATACAGACGTTTTTAGCACCCTTTGGATGAAACAGACCAGCTGTATACTCCATAGAGCTGAGCTGAATTCACATTACTAATATTTATGAAATAATTTATAACCAAGTAAAATAGGAATTCCTATGGCATGTGACATACCTCCTCCACTGTACTCAGTTATTAATGTTACTGTTCTTATACAGTGCTGAAACCATATGATATTTCATTTCTACTTGGATTTAAATTTTTCTACTGAACATTTTTTCTCTCACTAGAAAGCATGCAATTCCTTAAATTTAATACATATAACAGGTTTGTTTTCCTTCATGAAAATGACCGGCACAGAGAAAATTCCGATTTTCAAAAGCTGGCTAGCAGCATTTGAATCACAGAACAATGAAGTTGGCAAAACGTTCTCACAATTGATGAAACTGAGGCCCAGGGCATGTGACCTGCTCAAAGCTACCTACCTGATCGGTGGCAGTCAGACCCCGAACCACTCTCCTGACTTTCTGTTGTTCCTCTGTTTCACGTTGTTTGTACTTGGGAACATTTGAGACCCCATCCCGAAGCAGATCAAGGTAGTTCAGAACAAAAGAGCAAAAATATCTGTTTGGTAGGTGACATCCTGTTGTTCTTCATTCTCAATCCAAAAATCCTGATCATCGGTAATTTCAAGACATTGTCATCTGTTAACAGTATTGCCTGGGGTTAGAGAACAAGAGGTGTCCTGACTTTTACCTGTTGATTCCTTGAACCACTTAATTTCTGTTTCCCAAAATCTTAACATCCTTAGAGAAGAAAGTAGTGTACGCCTTTGTGAAATGACTTGTGTGTAGATCCGAGTTTTGTATAAATGTGCCAGTCCCTCTCCAGAAGGGCAGAGCTAATCCCACAAATCTGGAAAGGATACACCTGAGCCAGTTGTATTCCTTAAAGGGGTTAGAAATGTTTTCAGTGCAGAATGAACTCTTTTGTGTCGTTCGACCTTTCGCGGCAACGCGCTGTCTCGTTTCACCTTTGAAACTCCTGGCAAAGATATACATAGACAAGAAACCTAGTAAGAGGGTCCGTGAAGGATATATATTCAGGGTAGTTGTAGATTTGGTGCCATAATATTTGATAATGGCTGGCATTTTACAAGTTGCTTTGTAAATGAATTTAAAGAAAGAAAACTGAAAGCGCTAAAGTTTGTATCAGATGTGAAAGAACTTTGACAAAAAAAGCAATTTTAAGATAGCACTCTTTAAACTAGTTGTGCAATGTCTTATTCAAATTATGTTTATTCAAGAAAAGAAAAGAAGAAAGGAAAGTCATTAGACTATAAATTTGCAGTTCATAAGCCAAGTCACAAAACTAATCAGTGACTCTAAATAACGATTTACTGGATGAATTGTATATATTAAATTCTAATCACTTGTGATTCTTAGTTAACATTTTATAAGCTTTGTATATGACAAGGGCTTCTATTCTTATTTATCCAAAATTATTGTCTTTGTCCGTTTCTCTCAGCCTTTTGCAAAATTAGGCAAGAGTACTGAAACTTGGATAAAACAGGTCAGGTATACAGAAAAAATAATCTAGAGGTTATCTGTTAAGAGGGTTTTAGTAGTATCAAAAAAAATTTTTTAAGGCACTATGTGACCATAAGTATATTTTAAAGAGGGATAAAGATTAAATTAAAACCAAATGGATTCATAAAATTACTATTTAAATACAGTATTTACTTTTGCAATTGGAGCATGATTCTCTAACCAGCTGTTGCATTTCATCTCACTTGTCTAGGCTAGAGTCTAATTTGTAGTTCATTGTCATGCAAATAGCCATCTTCTCCCTCCTCCATCCACCTTCACCATCCGTTTTTTTGATCATGTGAAAGCACTTTGATCTTGCCGTTGAGTGTTGTCCCACACCACGGGGCTGTGTTCACTAAGGTATCTGAGTTACTGTAGCCTGTAGGGTAGGTTGCTATGCACAGAATGATTGGAGACTGGAATCCTCTTTCTTTTTTTCTCTCCTCCATTTCTTTGCACATTGAAATAGAAGTAGAGAAATCCTGTTTCCCAATTCTGTTGAGTAGATGTCGGAAGATAGGGGCCTAATTTTTCATTGTACCAGTACCAGAATGAATAGTATCGAAAAGTGTATCACAACTCTTTTTGCAAACTTACTTGACTGCGTCATCAAACTGTAGGTTTAATTATCCAATCTAGGTCCTGAGCACCAAGTCACTGATGGGTGCCATGTTTTCATTTTTCTTTTTAGTTTTTAAAGTTTTCATTTTACTACGTTTTTTGTATCTAAGTAATTAATGAATTTAATTTTGAAGGAGAGTTAGAGAAAGTTTGATTTTACTACATGTATTCAACCCACCTAGATAGGTTCTACACTGACACAGAAGCATGACAACATAGAGATTATAGTCCATAGCTATTCTTTACAGCTCACAGTTTAAGAACAAACTTAACTTTATATACAAATAATAATTTTTAACTAATTATATTTTGTCGTTGCTTTAGCAACAAAACTACAACATGGCTACCTTTAGACACTTTTTTTAGGGAATAATTTTACTTGTAAACTATACATGGTTTTTGACAGTATGAGCCTGTAGAAGACACAGCTCAAACCTTAGAGAACAGATCTAGCCGAATTTTACTTTAATCCCAAATTGCAATGCAAATGCTGAATGTGTGTCCTTGTATGACTTTTGGATCAAAAAGTTTACAACACATGGATTCTAGAGTCAGCTTTATAGCTTATAGAATTTGTTGTGTGGATAGGGTTATTCCACAGTATTTCAACTTCAAAACACAATTACTGCATCTATAATCTATTACCTGACCTTGTTCATGACATTATGTTTTCCAAATTACCCTATGCAGGAGGCATAGCTATCATGGCAAAAATTCTCTTTTCTGGAATCACGTACTCGCATAAATATATCCAAATGAGGATTGAAGAATGATGAAAGCGTATTTTGAAATGAATTCTTATTTGGAAAACCATACATAAAGATACTGTGGAATGACCCCTTAACAGTGTTTGAGAGGCATATATGCTGCAGCAAACTGATGGTCTCAGTTAGGGTGCGACTGTGTGAGACACACCTTTTTTGCACTTATGTACATAGTCCATGAACGCTATGCTTGGAGCTTTTGTTTATTAAATATAAGAAATCTGTGATAATAGTGGAAAAGTTAGTAAGATAGAGTTATTTCTAAGGCCTTGAGAAAAAGGGGGATTTTGCTAGAAGACGTAACCAAAACATGATGTTGCTTTGCTGTTGCGGAGGCTTTCTGGTTTGCTACAGTTCACTGGAAGAAAAGACTAGTAACAGGTTAGCTTCAGCTAACAGCACTGACAGAGTGACAGTACTTCATCTTCTGGCAACCAAGACCAGTAGCAAAGATTGTTTGTTTTTTGAATTTAACCGCCATTGTAAACACACACACACACACACACACACACACACACACACACACACACATACCAGGCAGGTTTCTGGCAAAGGTTTTCTTGTTTCAATGGTTACAAGCAGTAAAACACCCTATATGTTGCAAGATGGAGAGTTCCATTTTGATCAGCAGATTCCATCTTTGACAGAAAATTCCAGATTGGAAGGTATCAGTTACACTGATTAATACCCATTTAAGTGACAATCAAAATGTTAACATTCACTACTATTTCCCCCTTTAAAATCCAGGTCCCAAAACCAAATTGGCAACCATTGACAGGCTTAATTTAAGAATTAAGAATGGCCAGCTTGGGGCATTCTGTTCCCTCTAGCAACAACAACAACAAAAATACTCCTGGCACTACTGTTCAGTGGAAGCTGTTTTCTGACTTACCTTTACAAGACTAGAAAGTGCTTTACTATGTCACACAGCCTCCTACTGCTTTATCTAACAGAAGAGAACCGGCCCATATTTTACATATGGAGCTGGAAAAGAACGTTTTAATCAGACCATCTCTGGCAATTTGAGCTCCCCTATCACCTACCACTCACCATTTAACTTTTTGTTGCCTCCAGGCAATGAGGTTAGAAAAGTTTAAGGAGGGATGATCTTTGGTACTTTGAGTCTTTCACATCTTGGGGTGTGTCACCCTTGCCTTGGAGAAGTTACCCACCCTGGGATTAAGGGAGTTGGTATCAGTGTCACTACCCATGTTGATGGTTCTCACAGAGACAGGAAGATACGCCAAAGCCAGAAAGCAACCAAGCCTTAAGGTTGTCCAACAGCTCAGGGCCAGTTGGTGAGCAATTTCTCTTTTTCTCCCTTCAACCCTTAATCATTTAGAGTCAGCTATACAACTAACAGCCCGACCATCTGACCAGCATTTCCACTGGCATAAAATATAAGCATTCGTTACTTCTCTAGTTAGGGACTCCCAACTCCAACCTTGTCACCAATATACTTTCCCAACTTACCCTGTGTTCTTGTGTTGACATTTCCTTGTGAATCTATAAGCCACAAGAATATATTTTCATAAGGTCAATAGACATATAGATTTTAAGTGAAGAAGAATCATCTATAAAATAGTAAGAACGAACCTAGAGGCATCACAAAAGATAACCAAGTAATTGATGGCATATTGTGCATGCTGACAGCCGTTGGGTCAAACTCTTTGGAGCTTACACGCAGTGGCTGTATCTCAGTAAGTCAAATTAGAGAATGAAATATAACAAAATGTGAATGACTTGAGGCCAAAAAGGGACCTCCATTATTAAACCCAGGAAAGGGTTTAGTTTGACTAGTTCATAGTTTCCAGAGCCTTCACTTGGCCTGGCAAGAACCATCCACTACTACTCCAAAGCAGGATTATTCCAGAGAAATTTGATCTCAAATTAGAGCCCATAAAGCATACCTGAAAGGAAAAACTGTATCACTATTAGAAGATATTGCAAAAATTCTCACTCGTCACCTGCTACATTGTATTACTTTAATTAAGAAAAATACCTCTGTAACATGACCTAAAAGTAACCCAACTTTACGCCATGCTTTTTTCTCCCCAAACACACAACCTAAAGATTTATCTGTCATACAACTGCATGGTTGCAAAGCTTTATGTCTGTATACAGATGCTATCTGTTCATGATGGAAACCAAATTATTCTGTTGCTATGTCTTTTGTGTCTAGCAGTTGAGAGAATGATCTGACCATCGGACTGTTGGGTTCTGGGTTTGCCCTTTTCAAAATAAATTTCCTTTTATTATTGCTGTTAGTGCTTTAATTATTTGCAAATGAACCATTTGTTAGCATGCCCCCAAGTTATAATCATTTAAATGTTAAGAAAAATGTTCCTAAATGTACTCTTTTTTAAAGAGCTTTCTGTAATGTTTATATAACAACAATCCAGTATAATGTAGAAAATGGAAGCACATATTTGGGGCAGAAGAATGTCCATTTTAAAATACCTGTGGATACGAAAATTATTAGCCATATGCAACAATTACAAATTTAAATAATGACCACAATTGTTCACAGATGTAAACTCTTCACCTCCAAAATGCAATAGTTCATTCCTTCAACTGCTATCAATAGGATAGATGCTTTGATTTTTTTGTTTTTTTTTTTCCCCCAAATTATAGTGCTCTTCTGCTTCTTTGTGTTTAGAAGTGTGCATTATGCAGTCATTTTAGTATGCTACTTCTGTGTTGTGTATTTTTGGTTCTTTTAATAAAATGTGTAAATGTCTTGGTTATGTCTTTTTTTTATGAATCCATATTCACACATTAGGAGTTTACTTAAAAGCTACTCCTGTTCTACTATATCAATCCTAATATTTGGTAATTCTAATATAAATTTTAAATTTGTGATTTGGTTCAAAGTTCTTTTTCATACATAGAAAAAAATTATTTCCAACTATACCTTCAGTATTATGAATTATATAGATAATACATTCATTGTATTAGACGTATTATTTCTCTGATATTGAAGTTACTAACAACCAGAAAGGCACATTTGTATTTTAGTAAAAGAAAACTAAACGTTTTGAGATAATGCTTACTTCTATTGTGCTTCAGAAATCCTGAGGAATTTTATAAGATACATTATTAGAAGTTTATATTTTCTGGTTATTCATTTCTATCTTGCATCTTCAGTGGAACATATGAGACCAGTGTTGTTCGTTTCATTTTTTTCAAGATGGGCATCAGTGGTTTCATAACAATGAGATGCATGAATTTTTCCATCAAAATGTTTTCTCACTTAAAATTGGTTTTCTCCAACAAATGGCACTGGAGTGAACAGATAATGATTTTTGTTCTTTAAGAAAGCAAAATATAACTTGATAATACTTTATTCTGACAGATTTCTAAATACTTAAAAAACACTAGTTGGGAATTTCTCCACATTGGCAACTGTTTGGTAGTCAGGCCGGTAGAAAATTCAGGTGAAGAGGCTTTGACTGAGAGGCTGTGACAGATTAAAGTATTCTTCACGTGTCTATAACTGTGCAAAGAGCCAGGGAGGAGGTCCAGTGTCAGCTGAATCATACAGAACTAAGCGCTCCCTTGTCCCTTGAGCCCTGCTTTACTCTTTCTGAGTGTGGCACTTCTCCATAAGCCGACTTTGAGCCCTTGGGTGTGTTGTACATCCTTCTGTGAGTCTGTGATAAACCCTGCATAAATACCAGCTCACTATATAGACATTTACAAAAGGTCTTTGGCCTCTTCAGAATTCAGTTTGTCTACCTACCTGAATGACAGGTAAGATTCAGGGCAGGCATTCCCAACTACAATCAAAATGGAGATTCTGTCGGCCAGAGGGAAGTTAACCCACAGGCAAAACCGGAAATAAAGCTTAGCTTGGTGCTTTTAAACCTCTTTGTTCAGCATCCTTCTAAGCGTCTCTTTTTCTCATCCCCCATGGTGGCTTCTGGTTTCCTAGAAGCCCCAGGTAGCAACCTGTTGGGCCCGCTTCTCCAGACAGATCTGGACTTTTCTCCTTCAGAACTTCCCTGTTGGGCATCTCAAGCTACTGAGGGCAGCTCAGAACTGAGATCAAGAGACGGCTCACACTACAGTCTTGGACTGGCAGTGCTTATGTGCTGCCCCCTGAGAGTGTTTGTATTTTAAAAGGCATGACTCTGGGCACCTGGCTAGCTCCATCAGTAGAGCCATGCGATTCTTGATCTTAAGTTCGTAAGTTTGAGCCCCACGTTGTGTGTAGAGTTTACCTTAAAGATAAAAAGGCATGACTCCAGTGGTCAAATATCAGACAGCCACTTACTTAGATGAGGGATATATGTTTTTACTGAAACAAACAGCATTTGGGCAGCAATCAAATTCCAATGGACAAGTGGTACCATCATTTACCACCTCAGGAAGGCCAAAAAAGAAGACTCTTATAATTTTGTTATTGTCAGGAAAGTTCTGCTATAATAATGAACCCGAAATAGTGACTAGATAGTAAACATTGCACAGTTCCACAGGCCAGAATCCACTCACGTGGTCAGCATCTGTAGTAAAGAGCAGGACACTGGATAAGCCTGATGCGTGATCACATTTCTGGAGTCGCCTCATACCTATACTTGCTAATATTCGACAGATGGACACCCACGCTCAGATTTTTTTTCTTTACTCTTTCTTGTCCTAGAAATGCTCATTTAACTGATCCCTCACAGATTTTCCTTTTAGTGCTGGGGCTTCTACAATTCCCGTAGGCAGGAAGACCCCGGGTCTGTGGGGCAATAAAAAAGCCAACAGCCGCAGTGATAGAAAGGATAGCCACCTGGATGGAAGGGTGAGGTTTGTGACAGAAACAGGAGGCCCAGTTCCCATCTTTACAAACAGAAGCCTGAAGTAAAGGCACAGCATTCCAAAGAGGAAATCAGTCTAAGAAGGAAGTTGCGGTCAGCGTAGCCCAGAATATTTGTGCTGTGCATGAAAATGGACTGTAGTGCAAAGACAGCCAGGGTATCTGGGGCAAAGTAGAAGAGATGCAGGAAAAATCATACATTTTCCTGATGAGAATAAGGGAGTTTTTCCTGCGCAGATGATTCCGTGCATTGCATGGATGTACAAGTACAAAGAGAGAAGTCGGTGAAAAATCACAGTATATCAGTGGTTGAACAGCAACAAACAGTGGCAACCGCACCTGTTAACACAGACAGCCTGTTTATTACCAACAGGACTTGAGAGAATTCAGAAGGAATCTGAGGAGTCCCCGCCATCAGCATGCCTCTAAGAGATGTTACGGCCACAGAAGGTGACGGTCAACTCATTGAGAATCAGTGTAGGTCTCAAGAAGAGAGTGGGGAAGAATAAGATCGGGACTAAGACTCTGCCTTTAGCCTTCATGACCTGAAGAGATGAACACTTCTTTCTTGGGGAAATTGGCAGTTAAGAGAGAAACATATCTGTGCTAATTTTATATAAATATATATATCTATATACATATATGTAGTAAGTGGTTATTGATGTGCCTTTGTTAACTATTTAATAAACATTACGTGTAGTTCAAAGTGTTTGGGTTCTTCTCAGTTTCTATTTACAAAGTCTCATGTTAAGGAAATCCATTTATGGGTTGTTAAACAAGGAAAAGCTGAGCTCACCGGAATCCAGGCACTCAAGGGTCACAACTTAGGGGTCCAGGTAGGGGTTACTAAGAAAATGAGGCATCTCTGTTAAGAGTAACACTTCAGTTTGGAGACTGTGCAGGGTCTCGCCGAATAACAAGCATCTACCATAAACTGAGCACCAGTTAATGACGGAGACCGCTATAATAAGCAACTCCTTCCTCCTGACGGCCACTGTCAGAGATACTGTAGATCCTGAAGATGCTTGGAACCTCAGGAGTCATTGGTATGAGATTGTGGGGCCAGAGGGGCACTCAAACCATTCAGGAAAAATGGCCCAGGAGTGTCAGACATGCAACCACAACCACTATTGCTGTCCTCTACTCTCCATATCCTGGAGAAATGTCCCTGTGGTAAAAAATAAAGATACACAGGGGCACCTGGGTGGCTCAGTCGGTTAAGCGTCCGACTTTGGCTCAGGGCATGATCTCACGGTTCGTGGGTTCGAGCCCTGCGTCGGGCTCTGTGCTGACAGCTAGCTCAGAGCTCAGAGCCTGGAGCCTGCTTCATATTCTGTGTCTCCCTCTCTCTCTCTGACCCTACCCTGCTCGCGCTGTCTCTCTCTCTCTCTCTCTCTCTCTCAGAAATAATTTTTTTTAAATGTTGAAAAAATATTTTAAATAAAAACTAAAGATACACAGGTCCAGATATTGCTAGGGGGATTAGGGAAAGGTCAATCTAAGAATAACCTTTGCGTAATAACGGTCTAAGAAAACTCTTAAATAGTATTTTAAGATTATTGTCATGTCCACAGTTAGTGCTATGCTACTTGACCCTTCTTCCTCCCAATCTACCCTCCACGTTACTACTGGGATCATTTTTCTAAGATCAAAAACTCATGATTTCACTTCCCTGATTTAAATTCCAGACTTCTTCACTGCCTTAAGGGATAAAGCCTACACCCCAACACAGCAATCTTCTGTCCTCAGGCCTTAGGTTTGGCCTCAAGTTTCCTCTTTCCCCTTGCTTTCTGTAACAGTACAACTCCGGACAAAGCAAACCACCGGTGGAGAAATATAATTAAAAATGAGCTCTTCCAACCCAACAATCCTCTCCACAAAGGTAGTAGTGAAAGAAAAGTGAATGAACATTAAGCCAAAATGGGTTGCACACCATAGGCTATCCACTAAGAAACTACAGAGCCAGAAAGGAATCACCCCCTTATCTAGCCAAGGAGTTACATCCCATTACAGACAGGTTTTCAAGATAAATGGTAACCAGTCCTCAAGTAAGAGAACTCATGGCACCTTTTGTCATTCATAATTCCTCCTAACTTTATAGTGTAACTGGGGAGACCACCTGTGTTGACTTTATCTATAGGAGAAACAAATGTTTCCTATCTTTACCTCAAAGAGATAGTTTTGCAAATTGGAGGGAGATTCCCTGAAGGTAGGCTGTGACCTCCCCTCAGGAATGAAGATCTGGGACTTGATTGCCCTTGATGTTAGCATTTCAAAGAGGTGGCTCCCAGGTCCTTGAGGAAGCATGGAGAATTGTGAGGCTACTTTAAGATTATCAAGATTTACACACACTTGAAAAGGACACCGAAAGAATTTTTTTAAGAAAAGGGAGAGATGAGGGAGAAGTCTCCACTTATTTCTAACAAGGAAAATTAAGCCTCTTTTTTTAAAAAGTTTATTTATTTTGAGAGAGAGAGAAAGAGCGTAAGTGAGGGAGGGAGAGAGAGAGAAAGAGAGAACCCCAAGCAGGGATGTCAGTGCAGAGTGGGGCTCGAACTCACAAACCAGGAGATCATGACCCAAGCTGAAATTCAGAATCGGACACTTAGCCAACTGAGCCACCCAGGCGACCCCCAAGCCTCTTATTTTTAAGTTGTGTTTGCCCTTATATCACCCATGTTTCCCAGATACATACCATGGTTTCCCATACATTTGTGCCCTTTTCACTCCAGTTGAAACACCTTCCCATCTCCTTCCTCCTTTTCTTGCAACACTCACTAGTCAAGGAGTAGATCAACTATCAAGTATTCCCTGAGGTCTTCTTTGGCATTACCAGATACCACTGAGATGCAGCTAATATTTACTTAGTGCTTATCAAACCTCAAATTTAGTTGCTTAAATTAAATAATGCTTAAATAATCTCAAAGCTCAGTAGCCACCTTCTGTACCCTTCTGATATTGTCTGTACTCCTCCTCCATTTAACTGGGCTTCTCAAAGGCAACAACGAGGTCTTGTTGATCTTGGTATCCCTTATGATGCCTTGAACAGTAGCCACACAGTAAATGAATGCATAATAGATTTTTGGAGAAATAATCAACTAGGGCATCAGAGCACTTTTATTATAAAAAAGAAAACTTCATTCAAATAAAAGAGATTTATGCAATAATAAAGGGAAATTTCACAAATTCCGACTGTAGGAAGAACAACTGGTCCTCGCAGAACTGGAAAGTTATCAAATAGCGTGTTTCTCCTCTTTCTCTGTGTACGTCTGTGCCTCTCTCTCTCTTCTCTTCCATTCTCTGTCTCTCTCTGTCTCTTTCTCTCTCTCTCTGTCTCTCTCTCTCTCCTCCAGTCTCTTACTTCTCTGCAAACCAGGTTTCTCTGCCTACTTGTCACACTCCAGTGATAGATCAAGGCTACTCCCAGAAGGGTATTCTTATCCTGAATCCATATCAAGGATAGCCTGCACAGAAGCACCTGGAAGCCTTGGAAAACATAGATGGCTGGGACCCACTCAAGAGTCTTTGATTCAGTAAATATGGGATGAGGTATGAGAATTTGCATTTCTAACAAGTTCCCAAACAATTCTGATAATCCGGGGACACGGTTTAGGAATGTTCTACTTGAGAGGTGCCTGGGTGGCTCAGTCAGTTAAGTGTCTGACTCTTGATTTCATCTCAGATCATGATCTCTCGTTACATGAGTTCAAGCCCCGCATAGGGCTCTGAACTGACAATATGGAACCCGCTTGGGATTCTCTCTCTCCCTCTCTCTGCCCCTCCCTCACTTGTGCCCATGTGTGTTTTCTTTCTTTGTCTCTCTTTCAATAAATAAACAAACTTTAAAAAAGGGAACGATCTACTTGACCTTCAGGCTTGGTTCCCCACAAACAATTGACATAGTCACTGGGCCCCAAAGCCTGATTCTCATGAGAGAAAATTTGATTGGTGAGTCAAATGTTCATCCCGGTAACATTCAGTGGTGTCCAAAAGGCTGAAGTCACATGGTACATATGAAAGGTTGCCTCTTGGAGGCTGTGGGCTGGGAAAGTTTTCAAAGGAGGTGGATCGCTATTACAGTCACCCCCATGGTTCCTTTTTAAGCTATAAGAATTTCCACACTGCGAGGCGCCTGGGTGGCTCAGTCGGTTAAGTATCCGACTTTGGCTCAGGTCACGATCTCGCGGTCTGTGAGTTTGAGCCCCGTGTCGGGCTCTGTGCTGACAGCTCAGAGCCTGGAGCCTGCTTCAGATTCCGTGTCTTCCTCTCTCTCTGCCCCTCCCCCACTTGTGCTCTGTCTCTCTCGCTGTCAAAAATAAATAATAAAACATTAAAAATATTTAAAAAAAAGAATTTCTACACTGAACTAACTCCTGGGTCTATAGCATTCACTGCTCCATAACCAATAAGGCCAACAAGGACAGAATGGCCTATTGGACATCTCCAGCCACTCATTTCAAAGTACATATTTACTCTCATCCCTAAACTCCTAATATCTCTCAAGCACGTGGCTCCCCCATCCAGTTGTCCAAGCCAGAACCCTGGGAATCACCTCTGACTCCCTGCCTCCATATCCAGTCTATCAGTCTATCAAGTCCTATCAATTCTATCTCTGAGTTGTTTTCTCTATCCTCACTATACCTGGTTAGTTGAACTTGACAGCCTGCCTTCAGTGTCGTTTTCCTCCAAGGTCTTGTTCTTCACAAGACTTCCCAATCTCATCTCTTGGGACAGCCGTTTGGGGTCGGAAGCAGCAAAAGCTAAGGCCTGTCATCTCCAGCTGATGCAGCTGCAGGCCCATCTACCTCAGAATGTCAAACAAAAATTCTCATGCTGTGTGTACTGTGATGGAATATGAACAAAGATTGGGAAGCTCTGATCTAAAACACAAGTTTGACTATATAACTCCTCTGCCTAAAACCTTTCAATCACTCCCCATAGGTCTTGGAATAAAGCCTAAACACACCTTACAACAGTCTGTAACATCTGGCATAGTCCAGTCCCCATCTCCGTCTCCTGCCTCATCTCTTGCCACTGCCTGCCTTGTACTTGCTTCTTCAACAGCAGGTAGATAGATATTTGTAGTGTCCAGAACATGCCCTGCTGTTTCATGCCTGCAAACCATTGCTCATGCTTTCCTTTCTGCCTGGAATGTCTACCCTCCCCTTTTTTTTTTTTGCCTGCCTAACATCCTTTGAGACCAGGATGGTCTCAAAGCACCATATCCCTCAGGAAAACATCCATGTCTGCTTCCCACCTCCACTAGTGTGCCCCTCTTTGAAACTCTCACAATACCTTCAGCAAATAACTGTCGTTGGATTTACCACACTGCATTAGAATATTGTCCGCTTCTCCCACTAGCCTGGGAGTGTCACGAGGGCAGAGTCTGTGTCTTATACATGGCAATATTTCCAGCACCTAACACAGTGATTATAAATTATTATCATACATCTCAACAACAAAAATTAAATGACTTTATTCAAAAATGGACAAAGAAAGGACTTAAACAGATATTTCTCCAAAGAAGATATACAAATGGCCAATAAACACATGAAAAATGCTCAACACAATCAATCATTAGGGAAATACAAAGCCAAAACTACAATAGGATACCACTTCACACTCACTAAGATAGGTATCATTAAAAACGGATAGTAGTGTTGATGATGATATGGAGAAATAAGAACCCTTGTGCATTGGCTGGTAGCCATGTAAAATGGCATAGTCATTATGGAAAAGGGTTTGGCAGTTACTCAGAAAGTTAAACAGAATTATATGAATCAGCAATTCCACACCTGGGTGTGTACCCCAAAAATTGAAAGCAAGGACTCGAACAGATACATGTACACCAACGTTTATAGAAGCATTATTTACAATAGCCAAAATGTGGAAACAATCCCAGTGTCCATCAACAAATTAATGGATGAATAAAATGTGGTGTGTGTGTGTGTGTGTGTGTGTGTGTAAACATATACATTTAATGGAATATATTTGGCCTTTAATAAGAATGAAATTCTAGTGCATGCCACAACATGGATGAGCCTTGAGAACATTATGCTAAGTGAAGTAAGCCAGCCACAAAAGGGCAAATAATGTATGACCTCACTTACATTAGGTCTCAGAATAGGCAAATACATAGAGACAGAAAATGCAATAGAGGTTACCGGGGACTAGGGGGAATAGGGAGTTATTGTTTAATTGGTAGAGAGTTTCCATTTGGGATAGTAAAAAAGGTCTGGAGCCGAATAATGGTGACAATTGCACAACATTATGAATATACTTCACTGAATTGTACATCTTAAATGGCTAAAATGGTAAATTTTACATATTACATATATATGTATACACACACACACACACACACACACATATATATAAAAGCATATTTTTTTAAATGTAGTATCATGGAGCACCTGGGAGCTCAGTCAGTTGAGTGTCCAACTTTGGCTCAGGTCACAATCTCGCAGTTCATATGTTGGAGCCCCACATCAGGCTTGCTGGTGTCAGCACAGAGCCTACTTCTGATCTTCTCTCTCCCTCTCTCTCTGCCCCTCCCCTGCTTGTGCTGTCTCTCAAAAATAAATAAACATTAACAAAATTTTTTTTTAAAAATAAATAAAAGTAACATCATGTGTTGAATGAACCAATCACAAAGTGCCCTTTTGTACTCTCTGGTAACTTTACTTTTGAGATTTTTTGCAGATCTCTTTTTTTTATTTGAATTTTAGTTAACATCCAGTGCAATATTGGTTTCAGGAGTAGAATTCATTCATTCATCACTTAAATACAACACCCAGTGCTCATCACAAGTGCCCCACTTAATACCTATCACCTATTTAGCCCATCTCCCACCCACCTCCTCCATCAACCCTCAGTTTGTTCTCTGTCATTAGGAGTCTCTTGTGGTTTCTCTCCCTCCCTTCTCTTTCTTCCTCCCTTCCCATATATTCATCTGTTTTGTTTCTTAAATTCCACACATGAGTGAAAGCATATGGTATTTATCTTTCTCTGATTGACTTATTTTGCTTAGTGTAATACATTTTAGTTCCATACACATCATTGCAAATGGGGAGATTTCATTCTTTTGGATGGCTGAGTAATACTCCATCGCATATATATACCACATCTTCATTCATTCATAAGTCATGGACATTTGGGCTTTCTCCATATTTTGGCTATTGTTGATAATGTGGCTAGAAATACTGAGGTGCATGTACCTCTTCTAATCTGTATTTTTGTATCCTTTGGGTAAATACCTAATAGTGCAACTGCTGGATCATAGGGTAGTTTTACTTTTAGTTTTGTGAGGAACCTCCGTACTGTTCTCCAGAACATCACAGATCTCCTAATGGTGTTTCATATAATTAACCCCCCCCTTTTTTTTATACTTCTCCTGTGGAGAATAAAAATAAATTATCAGATGTAGATTCCATTATAAAAGACCTTATAAACCAAGAGAGGAAAAAAATATGTTAGAGTTAACTCTCATTTTGTGGCAAATAATAGAAATTTAGTCAAATCAGTGCAGCAGCTGGGAAGATACCCCACAAAATAAGTATAAGGAATTTCTATTTCTCCAATTCAAATTGAATTTTCTGAGTCTCCATCTGATGGACTGATAGAGAATTTAAAACTTTTCCCTCTTCCTCCCACCAGATGCTTATTCAAGGTCCTTGAGGGTTTTACACAGTCATAAACATTCACAAAGAGGTATTCTGGTCTTATGTCCACACTATTCAGTATGTTCATTATCCAAGCTTACATGTTTCTTTAAAAGCAGATGATTCAAACATATTTTTGTATGCCCATGCTCATAGCAGTATTATTCACAATAGCCAAAAAGACGAAAGCAACCCAAGTGTCCATCAATGGATAAATGGATAGACAAAATTTGGTATATCCATACAATGGAATATTATTCAACCTTAAAAAGGAATGAAATTCTGACATGTGCTACAACATGGATGATCTTTGAGAACATTATGCTAAGTGAAATAAGACATTCACAAAATGACAAATACTGTATGATTCTACATATGTGAGGTACCTAGAGGTGTGAAATTCAGAAATGCAGAAAGTAGATGGTGGCTTCCAGGGGCTGGGGACAGGGTAATGGGAAAGTATTGTTAATGGCGACATAATTTCAGTTTTGAAAGATGGAAAGAATTCTGGGGATGGATGGTAGTAATGGCTGCACAACAATGTGAATGTACTTAATGCCACCAAACTGTACAATTAAAAGATGATTAAGATGGTCATTTTCTTCCAGCTTTATTGAGATATAATTGACATATAACATGTGCAAGTTTAAGGTGTACAATTTGATGATCTGATGCACGTATATATTGCTGAATGTTTACCACAATAAGGTTAGTTAACATGTCCTTCACCTTATATAATCGCCATTTTGTTGTCATTGTTGTTATGGCGAGAACATTAAAGTTCAATGCTCATAGCAACTGCCAAGGATACAATAACGTATTGCTAACTATAGTCACCAGGCTGTACATTATCTCCCTAGAACTCATTCTTCTTATAATTGGAAGTTTGTACCCTTTGACCCATTGTCACCCCATTTCCAATCCCTCAGTCCCTGCAATCACTATTTTACTCTTTCTGTGCGCCTTATGTATTTTGATTCTATATATGAGTGGTATCACACAGTATCTTTCTCCGTCTGACTTATTTCACTTATCATAAAGCCCTCGGGGTCCATTCATATTGTTGTGATGGCAGGATTTCCCTCTTTTTACGACTGAATAATATTCCATTTCTTCTTTACCCATTCCTTTTAAGACGGTGAATTTATGTTATGTGTCTTTCTCCACAATTAAAAAAAGAAAAAGTAGGCGACACTGTTGCTTCAATGCAAGCATGAGCACAAGAATCCTACTTGCAACACAGGGAGCCACAGTTCCTAGAGATGAACCTCTCTAATTGTACCACACAGTCATTTCTTTCTGAAGTTCTGCCATAGTCCTCAGAGCACTGAGAGAGTACAGGGCACACAATAAAATAGCAACAGCTTCCTAATTGAATGTCCTTCCCTCTGTTTGGTCCTCTAGGTCTGCCAGGAATTTTCCCAAATCTCTTTTTCAATTTGCCTTTTTTTGTCTTTTCCACCCCCAATCCTTCATCTCTATTCTTTCCCCCTGTGGGACTATCCAGAATAATTCTTTAAATGGGGCAATGCTTTAAAAAAAATAAACAGCATCAACGATCAGGATGGGAGTTAGCTTCTCACATGTGGCTCAAAAGCAGATCAGACATGGCAGAATAAATATGAGAGGAAAAAACATCTATAGCACTGAGGAAAAAAAAACCCACAAGCTGCTATCTGTAAGTAATCCTTGGCATAAGTAAAATGGGGGGCACCTGGGTGGCTCAGTCGGTTAAGCGGCTGACTTCAGCTCAGGTCACGATCTCCAGGTTCATGAGTTTGAGCCCTGAGTCAGGCTCTGTGCTGACAGTTCAGAGCCTCTCCCTCCATCTGTTTCTGCACCTCCCTCTCCCTCTCTCTCTCTCTCTCTCTCTCTCTCCTCTCTCTCTCTCTCTCTCAAAAATAAACGAATGAATGAATGGAGTGAATGAATGAATGAATGAATAAATAAAATGGTAACAGTAGAACATTATAAGGATATAATGTCTATTTGCCAGAGTTCTTCTGGTTATAAGAGACAAAATTCAAAATAAAGATTGTTTAAGTGGACATAATAAGTCAAAGAGTTGAAAGATCCAGGGATCGGTTGGCTTCAAGCACAACTGTATGCTGGTGCTCAAGCTGTGAAGTTAGGGATCTACCACTCTCCTTTTCTCAGCTCCAATTCCCTCTGTGTTTGTTATTTGAAGGTCTACACTTACATCTAACTAGATTAGGAATCTAAAAGAAAGTAGAGTACTAGTTCTAATTTTTTAAGGATCCTCCCTACTGTCTTCCACAGTGGCTGCACCAATTTATATTCCCACCAACGGTACACAAGGGCTTTCCTTTTCTCCACATCCTCACCAGTACTTGTTATCTCTTGGGGTTGTTTTTTTTTAATATTAGCTTCTCTAACTGATGGGAGGTGATACCTCATTGTGGGTTTTTTTTAAAAATACAGTTGACACACAATGCTACATTAGTTTCAGGCATACAACACAGTGATTGGACAAGTCTCTAGTTTATGCTGTGCTCTCAAGTGTAGCTCCCATTTGTCCCCATACAGTGCTACTACAATACCATTGACTATATTCCCTATGCTCTACCTTTCATCTCTGTGACTTACTTATTCCATAACTGGAAGCCTGTATCTTCCAATCCCCTTCATCCATTTTGCTAATCCCCCCTACCCCCTTCTCTCTAACAACCATCAGTTTGTGCTCTGTATCTGATTCTGCTTTTTGTTCGTGAATTCATTTGTTTTGTTTTTAGATACCACATATAAGTGAAACTGTATGATATTTGTATTTCTCAATCTTATTTCACTTAGCATAATTCCCTCTAGGTCCACGCATGTTGTCACAAATGGTGAGATCTCTTATGGCTGGGTAATATTCAAGTGTGTGTGTGTGTGTGTGTGTGTGTGTGTGTGTGTGATCACATCTTCTTTATCCATTTATCAATGGATACTTAGGTTGGTTTTATACTTTGGCTACCATAAATAATGCTGCAATAAATATAGGGATGCACATATCTTTAAAATTAGTGCTTTCATTTTGTTTGGGTAAGTACCTACTGAATTGTTAGATCATATGATATTAATATACTATTCACAATCTCCAAGACATGAAAACAACCTTGGTGCCCATTGGTGGATGAATGAATAAAGAAGATGGTGTGTGTGTGTGTGTGTGTGTGTGTATGTGTGTATGTGTGTAATGGAATATTAATCAGCCATGAGAAAGAAGGAAAATGTGCCATTTGCAACAATATGGATGAACATTGATCGCGCTATACTAAGTGAAATAAGTCACACAGAAAGACAAATGCTGTGTGATTTCAGTTATATGTAAAACCTAAAAACGTTGTCATGGTAACGAAGTAGAATGATGTTTGCCAAGGCCTGAGGGGTGACGGAAATGGGGAGGTATTGGTCAAAAGGTACAAATTGTCAGTTTTAAGATAAATAAGTTCTGAGGATCTAATGTAGAGCATGGTGACTATAGTTAATAATATTTGAAAGTTGCTAAGAGAGTAGAGCTTTAATGTTCTCACCATAACAACAAAAACAAAATGCTAATTATGTGAGGTGAAGGATATGTTAACTAACCTATTGTGGCAAACAATTTACAATATATACATGTATCAAATTATCACACTGTACACTTTAAAATTATATGTTATGTGTCAATTCTTTCTCAATAAAGTTGGAAAAAATAAAAGAAGAGAATGCATTGTTCTCAATAGTTACAGCCTAATTTTTTTTTTTTTTTTTTAGTTACAGCCTAATTCTAATGGCTGATTCATTGGCCTAGTTTTGGGCACATGATTATATTCGCTTAGATCACATGCCCATTCCTGAAGCCAGGGGATAGGACATTCTAATTGGTCAGGTTAGAGTTAGAGTTTATGCACCTACTCTTTAACCAGGGAAGGGGACATCTCTGCTTAGAAGTTGTAGATTGAAAGAGAAAGAAAGAGAGAGAAGGAGTGAGAGGCAGCAAGAGAGAGTTGGTCCCTCAAAGGAAGCCCAAGTGCTGTTTGCAGAACAATTGGGAATGTATGTTGGACAGACAAAAATAACATACAGACTTGATAGTCGACCCAATTTACAGAAGGTCTTCAACTAATATAATGCCACTATACCATACACAAATGAAAGTGTACTCATCCTTCTAAATAGAAAGATAATCCAAGTTCATATATCCCAAGTGCACCCAACATTAAGCCCAAGATCCTTCAGTGACTTACAGTCATCTTGAGCAGGTTTTGATGTAGCTCCCCATGATTTCATATCTATAGGTAAATGGTACATTTGACCACATCCAAAATAGTCAGTGTCTAAAAATAGAGGGAAAACAGGATGAACTAAATCAAACCTCCTATTTGGAAATACAAAAAAAATTGATACAATACATGAAGATTGCCAATCAATATCATATTGATTTATGTATCATATACATAAACACCAAGAACTCCTCGGCAGTAGAGTGAGTTCTTGGTCAGCCCAGCTGGATGTCTCAGATGTTCTCCAAGATCATCTCCCTTGTGCATTGTCCTACTTGCTACTCCTGAAAGGGCATTAGAGACGTTTACCCTTCTGAAGTCTACACCATTTCAGAAACCCTCTTCCTGAGGATGTGAGTTCAGTGATGTAGGGATGGCCTTAGGAGTTGAAAATCAAAAGGCTTTGGGTTTTTTGGCCAGGCTTAGCTTTTCTGTAGCAATGCACTTC
This sequence comes from Hyaena hyaena, assembly GCF_003009895.1. Taxonomy (NCBI): domain Eukaryota; kingdom Metazoa; phylum Chordata; class Mammalia; order Carnivora; family Hyaenidae; genus Hyaena; species Hyaena hyaena. The sequence continues at coordinate 2,340,722 of NW_024080795.1, forward strand.
CTAGGGTATAGCCAGCATCCTCATGGCCCAGGATGGCTGACTAAACTCCAGCTATTATATCCAGATTCCAGGCAGTAAGATAAGAAAAGGTGAAGAAGGACATGCCTCTTTCTTTTCTAAGGAAACTCCTCAGAAGGTCTATGAAACACCGTTGTCTATGTTTCATTGACCAGAACTTAAAGGTATGGCCATGCCTAAAAATAAGGGAGGTTGGGAAATGCAGTCTAGTCTTTTATTGCAAACAGTAGTGTTCTCAGATAAATATTGGGAATCAGTTACTAAAGAAAGAGAAAAAGAGATATTGCAGTAGGCAACTAGCATTCTATATTCTACCACAGTAGATTTTGGTTTAAATTATATTTCATGGGGTGGTAGTCAAAGGCAAAAATGTGAACTCATGTCCTTGAATCTTCACACTAGTCTAGATGTTTCTGTCCTTGAGCAATAGGCTAAAGGACTCTGCTCAGGCCCTTAGTCCCTTAGTTAAATGACCTTTATCTTGACTTTTGCATTGAGGTCACAAAAAGGTCACCCCAGGGTAAAGGAGACATAGCTAATATTCTTTCATTTAAGATGCATCTGAGGTATTGGCCCTCCTTTTAATAGGAGTAAGCCCTTGGGGGGGTACCAGGGGGTTCTGGATTTTCTCAGACTCCATTCTAATGCTCCACTGTGTTTCCTTTTGTATATTTTTTTGTTTTCTTTTATCTTTTTTTATGTTCTCAATGTCTGCACTCTGCCCATTCCCCTATCTCTAAAATAACCTTAGTGAACTATCACTCATAACTAGATCACAGTCAGTGGGGTTTTCCCTTGGTCTGACAGTGAACTGTTAAGAGAACCTACTTGAGAAAGACATAGACCATCATTTGTATCTTCAGCTATGGCTGCCAATTCCTTGCCACTGATTATACCAGCTTCAGTTTTGAGATACAGAAGCCATTTGCTTTTAAGTCTTGTAAGTCTCCAAATTATGGAACGATTGGTCAATTTAGACTATAGTCCACAGGCAGAAAGCACTTACCTTAGAAACGCTGTATTTCTTATGTTTACTTGCAGACTTTCTCAGTTCTTGTTTGAGATAATTCCTCTCTTGCAGAACTTTGATGAGAACAACAAGAAGTAAGTAGTAAATTTCAACATCCTGATTTTTCCCTATAATTTCTTCTAACAGTACGGCCATTTCCCTCTACACTTACTCATTCTTCTTTGTTCAAAACAACTTTCTTTGTTCCTCTGAGCTTTCTGCTAGTCCTATCAATTCTTGGATTAACATATCCTCGGATTAACAAAAGTAATGGGACTCAGTAGAATCCCTGAGTTCCAAATTCAAATTTCCTAAGGAGATAATCTTACTGATTCCATTTGGTCAGTTGCCCAGCCATCATTAAATTAGCTATGAAGGGGGCAATGATTGGGTACTATGAATAGAGAACTCTCCCCCTGCTGTTTTGGACTCTTATTCCCAAGGTAGAGATTTTATTGTCTGGGCAGACAGCTGAAAAGTTATGTCCTACAGATGTAATCATAAATAACTATGATGCAAGATAAATACCACAAGAAAGATAAGGATTAGATGCCATACCAGCATAAAGGAAAATGAGATTTCTTTCAGTCAAGATGCTTCGTGGAAGTAAAGATGGAGGCAGAGATTGGAGTGATATATCTACAAGGCAAGGAATGCCCAGGATTGCCAACAAACACCAGAAGCTAGAGGAGGGGGAAAAAGAATTCTCCACTATGGCTTTCAGAGGGATCATGGCCCTACTGAAGCCTTGACTTTAGACTTCCAACTTCCAGAACTGTGAGAGAATAAATTCTTGTTTTAAACTGCTCAGTTTGTGGTGCTTTGTCACTGCAGCCCTAGGAAACTAATATACACTCTAAAGTGGCAGATACCATGTGCCCCAAAGCCCTCTCTTACCTCTGAGGGACATCTTAATTAATAACTTCACCATTATAAGCAATGACTTCACATGGGTGAATCCTCACTGCTCCCCATTCCACCCCTGTGACCTCTCATTCCCTTTAAGGATCTTTTCCTTGTAACTTATTTCTTAGCACAAAATTATATATAATATAGTCTTTCTAACATTATAATGAAAAGACCTTACAAAACAACCAAATTACTTTTGGCAATGATGGTTTATTGTGTAATCAGTATAAATGGTACTCCACAAACTTGGGTATGGAAGAACTATCACATTTCTTCATTTCCTTTAAGCCAAATGTATTTCAACTGCACATTTCTGTGCTGCAAGGCTGGCAAAATATTAAATTCCAATCACTTTCTGGAGCTTTCTACACTCCTTAGGATCACACAAACACTCAGGAGCTTTGTGTGGCAAGTGTCAAATAGGGAGAGAATTTCTAATCGTCAGGCCATCATGCCTTCTAGTCCAAGCCTGCATGGTGCTGTTAAAGCAAGCAGTTGCACCTCTTCCATGCCTAGGGGAAAGCCGCAGCACTTAAGAATCTTGCTCCTAAAGTTGACCACAGATACAGTACCTCCAGGGCTTCTGCCAGGAGGTGGCCCCAGATCTTACTACTCCCAAACTGGCAACTATCAGTTCTTCCCAAGGCTTGGAGAAATCTCACTTCTTCTTCTGTCTACTCTAAAGTCAACTACTTCCTTCCCCTCCTTTGAGCACAATCCTTACAACATGCTTAATACGACAGACTTTGGACCCTGCAACACAACCCACTCTCTCTTCAGGGAAGAAAGCATTCCATTCTTTTTTGGAATACAAGAAAGGGAAAGTAAAGGAAGAATAAACACAGTATCTCAACAAATTACTCTGCCTCACTTAAGTGCCAGAATAAAATAACACTAAGAGCTTATATTTTTTTGATCACTTACTATGTGCCAGCCACTGTTCTAAGTGTTTGATGTGTAGTAACTCATTTCAGACTCACAATCATCTGATAAGTACTGTTACTGTTGTTGTTGTCCAGATGGAGAAACTAAGGCACAGAGAGTTGATGTCACTAGTAGAAGGTCATAGAGCTACTAAGTGGCAGAAATAGTATCTAAACATAGACAATTTGGCTCCAGGGACTGCACCCAACTTTATGCTCTTCTGTCTCTTGATGGAAAATATCATCTTCTTTTCCACGTAGATATTTTAAAATCAAGTAATTCCTAGATTTGGATTATCAAGGTTCATTCAGAACCTCAGATGTAGCTCCTTCTTCCCTACCTCCTCTATATCTATAGGGCCTCTAAGAGCTGGGTTTCTCAATAATCCACCACAAGGACACATAACCTTCTTCATGTCTATTTTATGGATATTATCCCTTGCCATCAGTACCTTTTAGTATAGGGCACTATTATAAGGCAGTGTTTCAAGCCAAACAGTCTTATAGTAGGCTTTGATAAGGTGCACATCTCTGTTTCAACCTATCATGGCTAGAGTTAACTATATTCCTAATGTTAGTCATTCTCAGTGCATATGGCATAGGCTCTAGTAACTTTATACAGAAAGAATCCTAGGGCCAATCTCTTCATAAAGGGGCTGTGGGAGTGGTAGTCACGAAGACTGTTCAAGACTACAGGCCAGGGTCATTGCTAAAGAATGAAGATGTGGTAACTTTGACTGGAGTTTAGCAAGTATTCTAGTGTCATAGGTCACTAGATAATAGGTCAGGCCCTCCTTTCCATGCACCTTAGGCTGGTGAACAGCTGTCTTTTTCAGAAAGAACCCTGAGCCAGATAATAGACTCCAGTGGTGAACAAATGCCTTCTTACCACAATTACTCCTTCAAGTACTAACTATGGCCTTGTGTAAAAGTCCCTTATAATCAGTAACTTGATAATGAAACCACTAAAGACAAATGTAAAAGATGTCTCTGAGTGTATACTTGTACCAGTCAGAAGGACTCTAAGTTAGGAAGTCAGAGCTTTTACCTGAAAATATGAGGAGAAGATGAGACCTGATCAACACATTCATAGCTTTTCTGGTACATAAGTGGGATCCACCCAGATGGGTCCCCCAGAGCCATTAGGTGCAGAACTTGAGTTCTATATTTAATCTTAAATTTTAATATACAATATTATGCTTTCTTATCATTGCCCAATCGTAACCATGACATGTTAGATCTGGAATCAGAATCAAAGATAAGACAAGCTCAGAGAAACCAATGTTAAACTTATAAAATGGAGGCCAATCAAAAAAAAAAATTCACTGTGTTCATTGGACAAGAAGTCTAGGCAAGAAAAGTAATTATAAGTAGTTAGTCCACGGTCCCATCCCTTTGCTGTTCTTTAAGATGTAAATTGTAGACATTTAAATATTTATATCTAGGATTTTTTTTTCATCTTCCTGCTTAGAATCCTTACTAAGATTGGACCAGTTCATAAGATCAGTAGAGGATTTTTCAAGTCATGCATCAGTGAAACTCCTCCTATCTGTGATTATGTCAAATCCTCTATATCCTTTTATGTGCATAAACTTAAGTGGTTGTCAAGGTGAATCAGCCTGTAAATGTCTGGGCTGGAAAAGTGCCCTGCCTCTTTCTATGCTTCATATTTACTTTTCTTTTAATGCTTTCATCCCTGTGAGCTTCTCTGTAAGTCTTCTCTTCCTTCTCTTTAAAAGTCTGAATCATGTATTTCCTTCAAGGCTCAGTTCACTGACCAATGATAATAATGACATGTTAGATCTGGAAATACCCTCAGAGCTCTCCAGAGCCCACTCACTTGTTTTATAAATGAGAAAACTGAATCCCAGAGTAAGGAAGTGACCCAACTACTAGTTCTGAAACCTAGGTAATCTGAGTCCTAACTTGGTGTATTTCTTATCCCTGCACACCAACCCAGGAAGCATCAGTCATCTTCCTTTGCCCAGCTATATTTACAAACATTTGAAAAATAGATATGGAATCAAAGACAAAAATATTAACTTTATTGCTGATAAGGCTTGGAAAATGTGGCCTGGATCTGAGGCCACAAATGGCTTCTAATACTTGTCACTTCAACCTCCTCCACATCAAACTGGACTGACTTGGCACCAAGATAAAGAACCAAGAAGCCTAGGCCCAGAGCAGTTACCACATGGCAACATTGTGGTGGGGGAAGAAAAGTCTGAGTCCCACACATTCAATTTTTCTTCCTGACCTCACCAAACATATAAGTGACCTCTTCTCTTTGATAAAAACAGTGAGTGAAAGGTAGAAAAAAAAACATAAACTCTATTCAATATTTATAAAGAGGTGAAAGTTCCACTTTTATGGACCAAGTTTGGAAGACATGAGGAGGAAAGTGGATCTGATGATTCTGTTCCCAACAAGTTTGTAAGTGACTCAAATCTGAGGCTATGTTTTGTCAGTAGATGCAGTAAATGAACAACTGCTATTTAAACAGAGGGAGAGGCAAACCATAAAAGACTCTTAAATACAGAGAACAAACCGAGGGTTGATTGGGAAGGTAGGGGAGGGAGGGAAATGGGTGATGGGCATTGAGGAGGGCACTTGTTGGGATGAGCACTGTGTGTTGTACGTAAACAACGAATCATAGGAATCTACTCCAGAAACCAAGAAACCAAGAGCATACTGTATACACTGTATGTTAGCTAACTTGACAATGAATCATATTTAAATAAATAAATAAATAAGCCCAACATCTTATTCCGCTTCTTGATTTCCCTTTGGAAAATCACAACTCCTCTTAAGTCATTAATGTAGTTGTACTAGAGTGGATACCCTTACCTCATCCTTCACCCAGTTCCAAAGGTGAATATATGACCTAGACCAGACCAAACAGGCACAGCAGTGGATTTAGAAATGGGCAGGTTAAGACAACTGTACCAATATGAGTCAAATTGAGACTCTGCTGGAATTATGAAGAAAGAAATGGCACTCTCTGCTGGACTTATTAAGCCTGGAAAATGTGAGCCTGAGGTTGCTGATTACCATCTTTGTCATCATGTGAGAAGAGTCTGCCTAATAATGTTGCAAACATAGGGAAAAACAGAGCTGAGACACAGACAATGACAGAGGGAGAAACATGGGGAGATCCTAATGATATCACTGAGCCCTAGTACCCAGTTTTTCCTTAAACCAGATTGACCTGCAGACTTTTTAATTATGTGAGCAAATGAAACATTTTTTCCACATAATATTTTAGCAATCTGGAGTAGGATTTCTATCACAACTTAAAGGTTACTGATGAAAACACCTTCTCTCTCTTTTTTTAGTTTATTTATTCGGAGAGAGAGAGGGAGAGAGAGAGAGTACGAGCAGGGGTGGGGCAGAGAGAATCCCAAGCAGGCTTGCACTGTGAGTGCAGACCCTAAAGCAGGGCTTGAACCCACAAACCATGAGATCATGACCTGAGGTGAAATCAAGAGTCAGATGCTTAACTACCTGAGCATACCCAGGCACCCCCAAACTACCTTCTCTTTTGACAAGGCTAGACTGCTTCCTCTCACTTTTGTGGTTTTCTGATTCATAGTCTTTGCCTATCTCATAATCCATCAACTTAGCATTGGGATGGCATAAATCAGTTCTTTTGACTTTCTTTATGATTATTTTCAATGCATGCATTTCCTCTTTCCCAGTTAGTTTGTAACTGTTTGTTATGCCAGCAATAAGGTTTTACTCTTCATTTTTATTTTTTTTATTTATTTCCCAAATTTATTAAGACATATTTGGCATATAACATCATGCGAGATTAAGGTGTAAAATTTAATATATGTATATGTTGTGAAATGATCACCACAATAAGGTTAGTTAACACTTTCATCTCTGTTTCTGTGAGTTCGGTTTCTTTTAGATTACACATATAAGTTAAATCATATGGTATTTGTCTAGACAAAATGAAAAAGCAACTTATGGAATGCCAGAAAATATTTTCAAATCATATATCTAATGAGGTATTAATACCCAACATACTTAACAAACTCATGCAACTCAATAGAAAAAACAAACACCATTACTCTTCTTTAATCTTCACATTGTTAGTAACTCAATAGATTCATTGAGTCAGCCTGCTAAGAGCCTTGTAGAAGCCTAAATATACAATAGGCATCTGAAATTTTAACTTTAGCCAGCATAACATACACTAATCCAGTAGGTCTTACTAGTTGTGATAAAATATCTATGTTTTATTTGGGGTTTTTGTGTACATACAAGTATTAGTCTTGCTTCATTTAATACTTCTGTAGATTCAACATCTAATGAGGGGTACCTGGGTGGCTTAGTCAGTTTAGTGTACAACTCTTAATTTCAGCTCAAGTCATGATCCCAGGGTTATGGGATCAAGCTCCACATTGGCTCCTAGGTTCATGTGGAGCCTTCATTTTTTTTTCTTTGTCTTTTTCTTTTTTTACATGGAAACTTCTTAAGATGCTCCCTCTCTCCCTCTGCCACTCTCCTTCACTCTCTCTCTCTCGCACTAAAAATAAAATAAAATAAAATATTTATAAAAAGTCTAATGAGTTCAATGAAGGCTTGAGAGAACATATTTTTGTGACTGAATACAGACTGATTTTAATCTTGGTATTCACTGAGGTAAAATGCTGTTGCACAAGAATATATACTTGTGCATACTCTATTTTTGTTTTTTTATTTCTGGTACCTCCTCTGTAATAAGTTCTTGGAGTAGAGCAGATACTTCAGACACTTTTCCAAGGGAACAACATTTAGTCTGTGTGTGTGTGCGCGCGTGCGTGTGTGTGTGTGTGTGTATGTGTGTGATATTTAAATTTTGTCCCCCATACCTTGTATTTCATGGCTCACTGTTGAACAAATATTATTCACTTTTTGCCCTTACAATTACTGCTTATTGATTATTGATACTTAATAATTCTATTTAATTATCATTCACTTTGTTATTCTTTTTTTTAAATAGTTTATTGTCAAGTTGGTTTCCACATAACACCCAGTGCTCATCCCCACAAGTGCCCTCCTCCATGCCCATCCCCCTCCTTCTCCTCCCTCCCAACCCCATCAGCCTTCAGTTTGTTATTCTTAATTTAATGTTTAATTCTTCTTTTCCCTCAATCTTTTCTTCATTTTCATTATCATTGTTTCATTTTTGTCTTGCAGTTTATTTTATTTCTCCTATAATCCTTCTTCAGTATTTCTTATATAGTCATAATTCTTCCACATATAACACTTTTTCACAGCTCTAAAAATATTAACCTCTTTTTAATTATAATTATAATAAAAAACACACAACATAAAATGTACCTTCTTAATCATTATTAAGTGTACAATTCAGTAGCATTAAGTATATTTACATTGTTTTCTGCAACCACCAGTCTTAAGAACTTTTTCATCTTGCAAAACTGAAACTCTGTGCCCATTCAAAACCAATTCCTTCCTAACCACTCCTTTCAGCCGCTGACAACCAGCATTCTATTTTCTCCTTTTACAAATTTGACTACTCTATTTTTTCATTTTTTAACGTTTATTTATTTGTGTGAGAGAGAGACAGGACACAAGTGGGAGAGGGGCAGAGAGAGAAGGAGACACAGAATTTGAAGCAGGCGCCAGGCTCTGAGCTGTCAGCACAGAGCCCAATGCAGGACTCAAACCCACAAACCATAGGATTGTGACCTGAGCTGAAGGTGGATGCTTAACCAACTGAGCCACCCAGGTGCACAAATTTGACTACTCTTGATATCTCATGTAAGGAAAATCACAAAATATCTCATTTTCTGCCTGGCTGATTTCATCTAGCATAAGGTCCTCAAGGTTTATCCATGTTGTAGCAAGTGTCATAATTTCATTCCTTTTTAAGACTGAATAGTATTTCATCGTGTGTATATGCCATATTTAAAAATTATACTCTTCTTTCAATATACATTTGTGTTGTTTCCACCATTTTGCTATTGTAAAAAATACTGCTATAAACATGGGTATACAAACATTAAGCTGTTGACTAAGTAGATAAAACTCATAAATGCATAAAATTCATAGAAACAATGATTATACAATGTATTAGTTTCAAAAGAAGTGAAAATATTTAAGGTTACACACTTAGAAATTCTAAGCTTAATTGCAAAAACAATTTGGAAAATAAATGTTTAGAAATGCCTATAATCCTTACCTGTAGGTGTCAAAATTTACAAATTAATAGACATGATTTTCTCATAGGATCAAACATCTGCATATCCATTAATTGTTTTGACTATGTGAAAACTATGCCATTTAACCCCTGAGGAAATATGCTTAGGCATTACACACGCGTGCACACGCGCGCGCGCGCGCACACACACACACACACACACATCCTTGCATAGAGTCAAGTAGGAAAATGGAGGAGCTATTCCCAGTTGGGGACCTCTGAACTATTAGGGTAGGCTTCAGTAATTGAACTTACAAAGGAGATTTTGATACTAATGGTCATATTCCTGGAAATTAAGTCATGAAAGAGAAACCAGAGAAAGATCGGTCCCAAACCAAGGAAAAAAGGCCTCAATGAAGGCATTCTCTGAAAAATAGACAGAATGACAAGAACTACTGTAAAGGAATATGAATCTTCCAGACCAAGAGAAGAGAGAGAGGAATGGAGGTTGATGTATCAATAATAAAATGAGATGAATGAAAAGATAGAGTATTTAAACAGATAATTATAAAATGAATTAAAGATCCATTCTAGAACTGCAAAATATAATATCTGAAATTAAGAACTCATTGGATGCATTTGAATGCAGGCTTCACACAGCAGAAAATAATAAAATAGAAGATAAGACTATTGACAGGTCAATAATTTATTTAAACTGAAATTTAAGAAAAAAATAGTCAATATCAAAACAGCACATAAGAGGGATGTGGGATACAATCAAAGGTCCAACATATATGTAACTGGAGCCCAACAAGGTGAGGAAAGGAAGAATGGGACAGATGCAATATTTGAAGAAATAATGATTGTGAATATTCTAAATGTGATGAAAGACATTAACTCATAGACTCCAGAAGCTCAGTGAACTTCACGTAGAATGAATATGAGAAAAAAACCTCACACACTTACATACATTGTAGTCAAGCTGCTCAAGCCAATGTTAAAATCCCTAGAGGGGAAAAAACATATTATCCCTAGGAGAACATAAGAAAATAAGTGACTTATCAACAGAAACTATGTAAAGAAGAGAAAAATGAAATAACATCTTTAAAGTGCAAAAGAAAAAAAAAAAACAACCCAAGAATATGAAATGTGAAAAATTCAATCCCTTCAACATATGATGTTGGGAAAATTGGACAGCTACATGCAAAAGAATGGACCTGGACAACTTTCTTGCACCCACACAAAAATAAACTAAAAATAATGTAAGACATGAAACCATAAAAATCCTAGAAGAAAGCACAGGCAGTAATTTCTCTGACACAGGCCATGACAATATTTTTCTAGATGTGTCTCCTGAGGCAAAGGACACAAAAACAAAAATAACCTATTGGGCCTACATCCAAATAAAAAGCTTCTGCACAGCAAAGGAAACAGTCAACAAAACTAAAAGACAACCTACTGAATGGGAGAAGATATTTACAAATGGCATCTCTGATAAATGATTATTATCTAAAATATATAAAGAATTTATACAACTCAACACTAAAACCCTCCAAATAATCCAATTAAACAATGAGTAGAAAACATGAGCAGTCATATCTCCAAAGAAGACATACAGATGGCCAACTTACACTTGAAAAGATGCTCAACACCACTCATCATCAGGGAAATGCAAATCAAAACTATACTGAGATACCACCTCACACCTGTCAGAATGGGTCAAACCAAAAACACAAGAAACAAGTGTTGGTGAGGATGTGGAGAAAAGAGAACCCTTGTGCACTGTTGGTAAGAAGGCAAACTGGTGCAACCACTATGGAAAACTGTATGGAGTTTCCTCAAAAAATTCAAAATAGAACTACCCGATGACCCAGTAATTCCACTACTGGGTATTTACCCAAATAATACAAAAATGTTAATTTGAAAAAAATGTATGCATCTCCATCTTTATTGAAGCATTATTTACAATAGCCAAATTATGGAAGCAATCCAAGTGTCAATCCATAAGTAAATGGATAGAGAAGAGGTGGTATATATCTACAACGGAATCTTACTCAGCCATAAAAAGAATGAAATCTTGCCATTTGCAACAACATGGATTGATCTAGAGGGTGTAATGCTAAGTGAAATAAGTCAGTCAGAGAAAGACAAACTCCATATGATTTCACTCACATGTGGAATCTAAAAAGCAAAACAAACGAACAAAGAGAAAAAGAGACAAACCAAGAAACAGACTCTTAACTCTAGAGAACAAACTGATGGTTACCAGAGGGGAGGCAGGTGGTGGGTGGGGGCATAAATAAGTGAAGGAGATTAAGGATACACTTATCATGATGAGCACTGAGTACTGTATAGAAGTGTTGAATCACTATATTGTACACCTGAAACCTATATAACACTGTGTTCATTATACTGGAATTAAAATTTCTAAAAGGCAACTAAAAAATAAAGAATGAAAAAGAACAAAACAACCTAGAGTTCTAGACAAAAGAAAAGCTGAAAGAATTTTTTTACAGCAAACAGTAAAAAAAAAAAGTACTAAAAAAGAGTTCTTGAAAGCTGAAAGGAAATTGTTGCAGATACAAATGTAAAAGTGAAAGAATGAACAGGCCTAGGAAAGGTCAATATTTTGGTAATCATAAAAGATGATTGAGTATGTAAAACAATAATAATAGTGTTTTGTAGGGGTTATATGTAATATATACCATGTAATAACTAACAAGGTGAGAGGGATAAATAGAGCTGAGCTGCTAGAAGTTTCTTTCATTGCTCTGTGGTATGAGAGCACATGGTGTGAGAATTGGTAAAAGTACTAATTTAAGGTAGACTGTAATGAACTACAGATGCATTTTGGAATTTATAGGGTGACTTCTAAAAGAATAATTCAGAAAGGCATAGCAAAACAGCTAATGGAAGAGATAAAATAGAACAGTTAAAAAAACACTTCATTAAAACAAGGAAGAAAAGGGAAGAACAAAGAAACAAAGAATAGAGGAGACCTAAAGAGTGCAAGTAGCATGATGGTAGCTTTAAGGTCAACTATGTCAGTAATTATATTAAATATAAATACATTAAACATTCTAATCCAAGTAAACTAAATTATCCCACTGGAGTTTTTAAAGCAGACACCTCCCAACTATGTATATTTACAAGAAACAAGAAACACACTTTAAATGTAAAGAGAGAAAGCAAAATAAAGAAAAAAAGACATACCATACAAACACTAACCAAAAGAAGTGTGACTTGGTTGTTTTAGTTTAGTTTTTGTTTTTGTTTGTTTAGATCTATTTTCTTAATGTTTGTTTATTTTTGAGAGAGAGAGACAGAGTGCAATCAGGAAAGGGGCAGAGAGAGAGGGAGACACAGAATCCAAAGCAGGCTCCAGGCTCTGAGCTGATAGCACAGAGCCCGATGCGAGGTTCAAACTCACAAACCGTGAGATCATGACCTGAGCTGAAGTGGTACGCTTAATTGACTGAGCTACCCAGCACCCTGAAGTGTGATTGTTTTAATGTCAGACAAAATGTACTTTATATGCAAGGTAAGAAGTAACATTTCATTATTCTAAGTCTCAGCTCAATAGGAAGGTATAATAATTCTAAATATATATGAATCTTATAACATAGCATTTATATATGTATGTATGTATGTTTTTAGACTGCTGCTGGAGAATGTGTAATATGAATCAACTTGCTGGTAACCAAAACAGGAGATAATACTGAATCTTAGTCCTTAAATCTGAACCAACTCCCATTTAAAGATTTCTATCTCAGGGCGCCTGGGTGCCTCAATCAGTTAAGCATCTGACGGGCTCTGGTCATGAACTCTCAGTTTGTGAGTTTGAGCCCCGCATTGGGCTCCCTGCTGTCAGTGCAGAGCCTGCTTCAGATCTTCTGCCCCCCTCTCCCTCTGCCCTTCCCTCATTCCTGCACTCTCTCTTCTCTCTCTCAAAAATAAATAAATTTTTAAAAAAAGATTTCGGTCTTTTTGAAACAAGAGTCTCCATCTCTGCCAAATGGGCTGGAGTAGAAACAGGAATAATTTATTCCTTGTTCCTAGGCTGTATTCCAGTGAATGGTTCTTTGCAATGGAGGTAATTATTAAATTGTTTCAGGAAGGGAATATAGGAGTGTGTTGTGGATGGAAAGGAATCAAGTATTTCTCAATTCTCAGGCCCACCTGGTCCCAGTCTGATTTACCAGTATTTCCAGACTCTGTAGCTTTTTCTCTCTCTCTCCAACTTTAACATAGGAAATAGTTTTAAACATTTACTGTGACTCTCGACCACCTAAAATTTTTGGCAGCAGGAAGATATGGCCTCATTTAGGAAAATTTTGTGCTCTTTCCTTTCCACTTACATATGGGCCAGTGTGGATCAAAGCTCCTATCCATGCAGATACTTACTTGAAAGCTACAAAAAGTAGCAATCACCTCAGCATCTTGATCTTTTCCAAGATTCAGACCAATAGTTACATCGACTGATCTACAAGATGCAATAAAACCAGCATAACCAGATGGTTTGCAAATTTATAATAAAGATTACAATCTTCCCAGCTGGAGATGAAGGGATCCTCCTGCCCACCTTCCTATTTCAACGCAGCAAATTTCATATTGTAGGTCTGTCACTCGCTACATGCCAGTTCTGTTTCCAATTTTTATTTAATCAGGACTCTTTCAGATAAAAGCAACAGAAACCAATTGCAAAATAGTTTAAGCAACAAAGAGATGTATTGGCTCACATAACTGGAAAGTCTAAGGGCAGATCTGGCAGAGCTAGATTCAGGGGCTCAATAATGCCATCTGAGTTCTTTTTTTCATTTCTTAGCCTGTGTGTTTCTACATGCTGCTCATTTCTTTGTTGGGTCTCTCAGTTTGGCAGAAGAGATGGCCCTGGCAGTTCTCTGGCTATATTTTTACAATCCCAATTAAAAAAGTAAATAGACCTTTCTCCTTCTCACCTAGAATACTCTTAGAAAATCTCAGGAAAGGATTCTGATTGGCTCACTTTGGTTCATGAGATGTTCTCTGTACAAATCACTGTGTCTAAGGGAAATCTATTATAATGATTGGCCTAGTCTGGCTACCATTCCCATTTCTGTGTCCATGGGAGAAATGTGTCATTTGTAAAAACAACCTATATAACACAGTGAGGGAGAAACAGCTCCTAAAATAAAGTGTTGCTGGCCATCAAAGAAGTGTCATGTTCATCACAGATCTTGACCCCTATATGTGTCGTTTTTCTACTTAACAAAAACAATGTATGTTTGCTGTAAAAAAAAAAAAATCACAATTTACAGAAATGCAGTGTAAGATTTTGGTGAAAAGTTTATCTCTAAAATCAGATAGATCTGGGCTTGAAACATAACACACATATTTTAATTTTGTGATCTTGAGTAAAATACTTAACTTTTGGGGGGGCGCCCTAGTGGCTCAGTCAGATAAGTGTCCAACACTTGATTTCAGATCAGGTCATGGTCTCATGGTTTGTTGAATTGAGCCCCATATTAGGTTCCATGCTGATAGCATGGAGCCTGCTTGGGATTCTCCCTCTCCCTCTCTCTGCCCTTGCCCCACTCATGCTCTCTTTTGTTCTCAAAAATAAATAAATAAACTTAAAAAAATAAAATAAAATATTGTACTTAAGTTTTTTGAACCTTAGTTTCTTCACCTGTAAATCGTGGTAAACAAGAATACTGACTTCATGGGTTATTTATGAGAATAAAGGGTGATAATGCATGAAGGTGTTAAGAACACTGCATTTTCATTTAAAAAAAAACATATGATAAATGTAGATATGTAAAAATATAGGCATGTAATAAGCCCCTAATCAATGTTGGTTAAAATCATTCATAATATACGGGTACCTGGGTGGCTCAGTCAGTTAAGCATCCGACTTCAGCTCAGGTCATGATCTCACAGTTTGTGAGTTCAAGCCCTGCATCAGGCTCTGTGCTGACAGCTCAGAGTCTGGAGCCTGCTTCAGATTCTGTGACTCCCTCTCTCTCTGCCCCGCCCCCACTCACACTCTGTCTCTCTCTCAAAAATAAATAAACATAAAAAATAAATTCATAAAAAATAAACTTTAAGAAATAAAATAAAATAAATCATTCATAATATAGAATGTTCATGTCATCACCATTTTGATATTCTAGTCCCAACCTCAGCCCGTCAAACTCTTATTAGTCAAGTATATTCACTACATTTTATCCTATATTTAGGTTGACACACATTTCTTTTGTTCATGGAGTAATCCCAAGTTAATATCATATATGCTTTCTTGAAACTTGATTTTTTTTTTAAATCTACAACTCCCCATTCCATCATATAACCATAAAGAATATGTCCCAGCTCTTATGTGAGGTAATCCCTATTTCTGTCTATATTCACACATTTCCTGCCTTCTAGGAAAATTTATTTCATCAACAATCCATTCCGTCTTTTGTCAGCTTCTTTCTTACACCGTGATTTTCCACATCAATATTTGTGCCTCATCAAGTCCCTACATAATTTAAAAATCCTGCCCTAGACCCTACAACTGTTTCCAGGTACCCCCTTGTCTCTCTCCTTCCATTCATAAATCAATTTCTCTAAAAAGTTCTCTAAATTTATTCTATTCGGGGGCACCTGGGTGGCTCAGTTGGTTAAGTATCCAACTCTTGATTTTGGCTCAGTAGTGATCCCAGAGTCATGGGTTTGAACCCCAATTGGGCTCCACACTGAATGTGGAGCCTGCTTGGGATTCTCTCTCTCTCTCTGCCCCCCATCCTTGTATCTCTCAAATAATTTTTTTTAATTTTAAAAATTTATTCTATTCATTTCCTCATTCTTCAACTCACTCTAGTCAGTCCTCCAACAACCCAAAAAAACAGCCCTTATGAAAGTCATCAGTGACCTCTGTGTCACCAACCCCAATGGACATTAGTATTCTCCTCCTATTTGATTGCTCAGCAGCAGTTGACCATATTATGCTTTTCTCCTTAGAAAGCACTCCCTTCACTTCCCTAATACTGCATTCTACTGCTTTTCCTTCTATCACTCTGCTCCATGCTTCAAAGTTTGCTCAGCAGCTCCACACTCTTCTTTCTAGGCATTCAATGTGGGAGTTTCTTAAGGTTTTGTCCCAGTATTTCTTTCCTAGTACTCTCCATACTCTCTCCTTAGGTGACCAAATCCACATCTGTGTTTGTTTACATTGCTCATCTGTTCTTGCATGCTGTCTACTTTATCTTAGAGTCTTATTACAGTCCTTAGCATATTATTCACTATCGTTTTAAATTCTTTATCTGGGCGCGCCTGGGTGGCTCAGTCAGTTAAGTGTCTGACTGTTGATTTCGGCACAGGTCATGATCTCATGGTCTTGAGATGGAGCCCTGCATCAGGGTCTGCACTGGGCATGGAGCCTACTTAAGATTCTCTCTCCCTCTCCCTCTGACCCTACCCCCCCCACACTCTCTCTCTTTCTCTCCCCCCCTCTCAAAAAAAGAATAAATTTCTCATCTGGTAATTCCAACATTTCTGCCTTGTCTGGTTCTGATGCTTGCTCTGTCACTACAAATTGTGTATTTTGCCTATTGGTGTGCCTTGTAATTTTTTTTTTTTTTTTGTATTCAGGTACGATATACTGGGTGAAAAGAACTGTAGTAAATAAGCCTTAAGTAATACTGTGATGAGGAGGGAAGGGAAGTCCTATGATTAGTTCTCAGTCTTTTAGGGAGCCTGTGCTCATGACTGTAACCTCCACAAGTGCTCCTCAGTACCTTGCCCCACTTAGGTGGAACAAGTTCCCTAGAGGCGACTATGGCTAGGTATTTCCATTCACCCAGATCGGTGAGGCTCTGGTAATATGCCAGCAGGTTAGGTTCTTGTTAACTAGTTCCCCTGAGGGCAGGGCTTGTTAAGAAAAACAAAATGTCTGGCATATTTCTTTTTCTCATAATGTTTTATTTATTTTTGAGAGAGAGATAGAGACAGTCTAAGCAGGGGAGGGTCAGAGAGAGAGGGAGATACAGAATAGGAAGACAGGTTCCAGGCTCTGAGCTAGCTGTCAGCACAGAGCCTGACGAGGGGCTCGAACTCACAAACTGTGAGATCATGACCTGAACTGAAGTCAGACGCTTAGCCGACTGAGCCACCCAGGTGCCCCAGTCTGGCATATTTCAAAATGGTTCCTTTTCCTCTGCCTCTGCCAGAAGCACATAGAAATTTTTGTCCAATATTTACTGTGAGAACTTGGTTGAGCTCTTGGATGTGAAACTCACAAAAACACGGGCCCCCTTTTTTAACTCAGGCCCCCTGGAATTTTGAACTATCAGACTTGTCTACACTGAGCTTCTAACAATTTGTCCATTGAAGTTCAGATTTTCCTACCCTGGCACTGGCGCCCATGGTAGTTTTCACTTGTGAGTCTGCTCTAGTAAGCCACAATTCCTTATTTTTGCCTTTTTGTCTCTTTAATCTTGGGGGCAGCCATTTGCCCAAGAAGAGTTGACTCTTCCACAGGTTTAGGTTTTTACCTGTTGTTAGGATGGAGTGGTAAGTTTCAAGTTCCCTACACAGGGAACCAGAAGCCAAAAGACTGGCATGGATTTATTTGCTTTTAATACTGAGTTGTGAGAATTATTTATATATTCTGAATACAAGTCTTACCAGATATATAATTTGCAAATAATTTCTCTAATTCTGTGGGTTTGCTTTCACTTTATTGGTAATATCATTTGAACCAGAAAAGTTCTTGATGTTGATGAAGGCCACTTTAGCTACTTCTTTCCTTTGACGTTGTGCTTTTGGTGTCATCTCTGAGAAGCTATTGCCTACCCAGAGGTCACAGAGATGTTTTCCTATATCTTCACTGAAGGGTTTTATAATTTTAGCTCTTACATTTAAGTCATTGACCTATCCTTTTCCTTTGGACCTATTTGTGCCTTTGGATTTAATATATGTGTTTTTTTATAGACAGGTATCATTGAATTGTGTGTTTTTTACGCCATTCAGCTAGTTTCTACCTTTTTGGCATGCTTAGTTGATTACATTTAATATAATTACTGATAAGGAAGGCATTATGTCTGCCATTTTGCTATTTGTTTTCTATGGCTTTTTTCTTCCTCTATTCTTCCATTACTCCCTTTTCTAGGCCATCTAGATGTGAAAACAAGTTTTGAATTGCTATATTTTTTAAAGATTGTTTATTTATTTTGAGAGAGAGAGAGTGTGTGCAAATGCACTAGCAGGAAAGGGGCAGAGAGAGGGGGAAAGACAATCCCAAGTAGGCTCCATACTACATGGAGCCTGATGTGGAGCTTGATCCCATGAACCATGAGATCATGAACTGAGCTGAAATCAAGACTCAAATGCTTAACCCACTGAGCCATGCACAAACCCCAGAATTGCTATATATTTTGAGTCAAGTTGGCCTTTATTCTGCAGTTACCCTTTCTATCAATAATAATACTTTTTGTTTTAATCTTTTTTAAAACTTTTTAGTAATATTATTATCTTAGCTTTCTTTTTGTCCACCGTCTTTCCTGGTCCACCTTTTTTTTTCTCCTGGTGTACTTTTTGATAATCTATTATTTTGGCCCTTCCTGGAGGTGTTTACTTCTTTGGATTTGTCTCTATCATCTTATTGGTTTATCTCTGTTCAAACTTCTTTTTCTATACCTCCTTCTAATTATCTAGTTATCTGTCTCCCCTGATTACAGTTCTTATATTTTGTTCTTTTGAAATTCCAGTCTCTTTTCCTATAACAGTTTGTAATTCATATATCAGATAATATTCTCTAAGTGGTTATCATCAAAATTTTTTTTCTTAATATAGCCTAAAGTTAAAAATAATACTTTATGGGACACCTGGCTGCCTCCTGACCTTGGGATTGTGAGCTCAAGCCCCATGTTGGGCAGGACACCTAAAAAAATAAAATCTTTAATAATAATAACAATACTTCAGTCTTCTACCAAATAAAACATGGATGTTAGTACATTCTAACACCAAGCAACCTTCTTCCCATCCCTGCCAATCCCAATACCAACTTACATGCCATTTGATCCAATATTTTTTGTCCTTTGTATGGTCAAATATATTAGACATGATTAATATTTTATATATAAAATGTTCACTTAGATTGAAAGGCATGCTTCCCATTTACTCTGTCCAACATTCCTTCCTTTACCAAAAACAAATTTTTAAAGTAAAACTGAATGGAGCATCTGGGTTTCTGCTCAGGTCATGATCTCACAGTTCTTGAGTTCGAGCCCCACATTGGGCTCTGAGCTGACAGTGTGGAGCCTGCTTGGGATTCTCTCTTTCCCTCTCTCTCTGCTCCTCCCCCCCGCCCCCGCCCCTCCACTATTTGTGCATACACACTCTCTCTCTTAAAGGAAATAAATATACTTAAAAAAACAATTAAAATGTACACATTGAAAATATATAGTTCAATGAGTTTTGACACATCTGTACCCCCACTAATGAAGATGCAGCTATGTGCACATCTCCCTGCCACTAGCTGTGGCGAATGCAGTCAGCAGCCAGTGGGTCTAGTTGAAGAGGTCTAGAGACTGGTAATCTGGAGAGTGCATGTTCCCTTCTAAATGAGGAGGCTACTACTTTAGTCAACTGTTGCAATGAGGGCCCAGTGCTGTCAGTCCTTTGGATTTTTCATGAGATGCTCAAAATCCTAATATTATAAAAAATATTCTTATTTTTAATTTCTGGCAATGGAATCAAATGTCTTAAAACACTGATCAGGTCAACACAAACTTTTTCTGCAGGTAGTATCTTCTCCTTTGAATCACTATTCTTCTACTTCACCAGAGATAAGGGAAGTCTGTATATTAGGTTGGGGTTAGCTTCCCCTCAATTTTAGTGTGAACTCCATTTGCAGAGTGAAAATGTGTGCCTCTCAACCTCTTTCAGTTAAAACCTAACTACCTGTGGAAGAAAAGAATGAAAAGAGGGACAATCAAAGTAACTGAGACCATCATGGAAACACCCAACAGGGCCTTCTCTACAGGGGAAAGAAGATGAAGACTTCACATGGCAGAGATGTGCCCTGAAAAGGGCCCTTTGGCTCTCAGAGTTAAAGAGACAGGTATCACTTAGGGGTGTTTGGCTACAAGTAATGGTTTTCTCCTTCTCCTCTTACAAGGAGTTTGGTGGATGGCAACCCAGGCTTGGTTTAGTTGCTCAAGATCAGCTGTGACTCCAATCTTCCTTTTCTGCCATTCTTGCTATTTGTCTTATCTTCCCTCTGGGTTTAAGATAGCTATTGTAGCTCCAGGCACTGCATCCGTTTTCCCAACAAGGAAAAGGGGAAAAGAGCAAAGGCAAAAATGTGCATGATAGCTGAGTTTTTATCTTCTTAGAAGGAAAACAGCTTTCTTAAGTAGTCTTATCTATTAGACTTCTGTTAAACATGGCCACCTCGGCTGCAGGGGAGGCTGCCCTGAATAAAGAGTTCTGCTAAGAAAAAGGAAGAAATGAATGCTGAGCAGACGTTACCCCAATATACAGGGCAAGTAATTCTTGGGCAAACATGCTGTTATATTGTTCTTATGATAATGCTTGTTATCTGTTGTCTGGCTGTATTAGCAATCAGAATTTACCTCTGGTGTTTCAGAAGCTATGATGTGTCTGGGGGAAGCCAAAATAGCAGAAAAACATGACATCCACATCTCTCTGGCCCTCAGGAAATTAGGCTGAGATGATAAACATCCCTTTGCTTCTCTTGAACCTAAACTCAGTGGCCTTGATAAAAAATATGGTAAAATAATATGGGTATGGGATCAGCACATAGAGTGGAGTTGACTTTGCCATAATTGTCTTTTGCCATTTTCTAATCTAGGATTTTAGTCCCTTAGGCTTGTCACTGTAAACCAGGAGTAGAACATGTGAGTCACAGTCTGTGGCTATCTTGAATTCAGGGAGTGATTATGGTCTCAAATTCAAGACTGACAGAGTGGCTAATGATTTGAATTAGGAATTTTTTTTTTTTAATTTACCAAAAACAGTGTCAACTTGGAAACAGCGGCTGCTTCCTAGGCAGTGTGGAGCATATCTATTAACTAGTTTTATCAGGACCATCTTTACTATGGTTTAAAAAACAAACACACAAAAACAGAAAGATAGGGAAGAATGAACCCCAAAGCAAGCCATTGTCTTGGCTCAGTACTGCCTGTTCATTACTGTTTAGCATTTAGAAATCTGTTTCAAATGTTCCTTCCATCATTTTATCATTGATTGATTCATTCAGCAAATATTTGAGTAACTACTTATGCCAAAGACCTGGGTTCACAGCAGATGTTGAGATTAAAGGAATGCTCTCAGGTCATCATTTAAAAGAGGAGATCGTGGGTAAATGTGAAAACTTTATAGGGATTGTAAAAGTGGCACAGTGGGGAGTCTATAACAAGGCTCTTATTGGTCCTGATTTGAAACCTACATTAGTAACTTGAGGATATTAGGGACAGCCAAATGGACTCTGATTTACAATCTATTCCCTGGCACAGATATGGAAGGGGATTTAAACACTGAAGAGCAATTGACAGAAATACTTTTCAACAAGACTTCTGGAAGGAAGATGGAACAGTGTCCTTAGAAGTCAGATAACTCACCATGAGGGTGGAAAGTCAAAACCTTCTATATTATGGCTCCAAGTCAGAGAGGATAGAAGGAATATTCTCAGGGCAGCATGGTTAGGTGCCACTAAAATGTCCCCACAAACAGTTCATGGCAAACTGCTCCAAATATTCCTCAAAAAAGACCACAAAGTTGAGAGGTACTCTTGGGAGTACGGGATAGACAAAAGGAGAATAAAAGTGGTAGTTTTTCAAATGCTAGACAATCCACATTTGATGAATAAATCTGAAATCCCTGGGGGACAATAATTGTCCTCTGACATTGAGAGCAGTGAAATCAGTCCTGGGAAGTAGAACTGCAAAGGTGGTGACCAGCAGAGGAAGAGCAACACTATAGACAGAAACAGTTCGTGCAAAGAAAGAGCCCCTTGGTTAGGAGAGAAAATCAGAGGCCTGCAAGGAAGGAGGGGGTTATGTTTATTAACCAAAATCAGTGGGGATCAGAGCAAAATATCACTAAGCTTATCTTAAAGACTTTGTTCCTAAATCTAGACTGCCATGGAAAAGCATGTCTTACTTATACTGATGAACTTCACTTGAGTCTGTATTTAAAGCATATATATTCACCTCTCTACACAAAGTCACATCATTCACACATCTAGGGATTCTTTTCTGGACATACAACATTTGAAAAATTGTTAATGCTCCGATCCACTCCCCCACTTTGGGTTTCAGTATTTGTTAACCAGGTTTAATAAAAAGTTTATCTAGAGTCAACTCCATGAAAGCCCTGTGGCAAGGTTTCTAAATCCATTTTTCAGGGACCTCTGACAAGATAGAAGGGAAATAGAGTTTTCATCATTCTTGGCTTTATGACTGCTTAGCACTTTTTGATCCTTTTTTTCTCTCAGAAGAATATGAAGTAGAAATAAATATGTTATCAGTCCCTAAGAGTTAAAATGTAAAAGAACCTTTCAAAATAAAGGGCCATTACACACACACACACATACACACACACACACACACACACACACACACACACACACACACTTTATTGTTTTCGTTACCGAAACTGAAACAAGTTGGGGGATAGAAAAATGGGCAAGTTGAGAACTAAGGTATTGATTCTTAGGTTTTACTATTGAAAGAAAACAGTGAAAAGGACTTCATTTAAAATGAGCCTCTTTTTTTCTTTTCTGAAGTCCTAGTGTTATGTCTGGTGAGTGGATACTTGCCAGGCAGTAGATATACAGAATTGATATAATAAGGCTTGTAGATTCTCAGGAACCATGGCCAACTCAAGGAACCCACACACCAAGCATCTACTGCCTACAAGGCTATGACAGGAGACCCAGTAGAACCCACTGGCTTGTTTTCCATTGTATTGTATTCCATTGTATCTGTTTCCCACAGATACTAAACGTAAACCCTCATGTTGCCCCTGATCTTCTGGACTTTTGCATTAGTATTTACTGACTTTCTTGTCTGATGCTCCATGTGGCTTCAGGGAAAATAGCCCAATTCTAGCTTGGATTAGCTAAAATTCAACTCCCCAAACTAACTTTCTCCATACAGATGATCACTGATCCTCTGTAAGTGTATAGGAAGGAGAACCAGATGATGTTCAGACACTCAGCTGCCTACGAACCATGAGAACTAAGACTAGCAAGTAAATCTAACAGGCATAAAAACTGTTGGGCCAATTCACTATTCCATTAAACTTCCAGCCCAAACGATGATTTTGTAAAATGATAGGTTAATTAAGAGCAGGCAAGATTCCATCACCCACTTGCTCCTGCAGAGACCAGGGCTGTTCCATCCATCAACAGCAAATTGTAGTCTGGGTCACTTGATCTTTGGAAGCTAAGAGAAGTCATGCCACTGTTCATGCTCACGTGTCCACAGGGTGCTCATGTAGAGTCCACAAAGGTAGGCCTTCTCACCCTTTCCTACCTTCTTTGTCATCAATCATCCTATCAAGGGACCTAAGTTTCACCATGATGGAAACAAAATGCCCCACATTTTCTGAGAAGGGCTTTTATGTGTTTATAGGCAATCTGTTTTCATATGTATCACTGGTTGTGGGTTTTAAGGATAGAAAAAACTGCAGTAATGTTGATGGCAATAATTTTATTTCCATTTTTCCTTCCTTTGCCTTATAACATGAACCAAATAAACCCTCTAAATAAAGGAAAATTGCAATAATTTGTTGAGTGCAAATTTTACTGCTATGGTAACTGTAAAAGCACACTGATAGTAGATTTTTTTTTAAAAAAATTAGTGGTATATTGGGATTGGATTTTAGTGCAATGGCTAAAACCTCAGAAAACAAATTTAATAAAAATGTAGTTGTCAAGAGTTTTATATGTCATGATATATGATCTAGTGAACAGGACAGATCAAAGGATTCTGACTTTAATGGATAGTGGAACACAAAGATTAAGCAATAATATTTCCAGACAGCTGGGGACTTGGGGGGTGGGGGGAGGACCACAGTGGATAATCTCTTACAGGCACAACAAGAAGGTCCACCCCAGGATTAGGAGGAACGTAACGGAGGACCATGGAGGAGAAGAAGGGTAAAAATAGTTGGGGAGAGGGAGGGAGAAAAACTATGAGACTCTTGAATGCTGAGAACAAACTGAGGACTTATGGGGGTGTGGGAGAGGGGAAGGGGGGTGATGGGCATGGGGGAGGTCACCTGTTGGAATGAGCACTGGGTGTTATATGGAAACCAACTTGACAATAAACTATTTAAGAAAAAAAAAGAAGAAGGTCCACCCCATTGCTGAGCAATGTTGTTTTGTTGTCTGTTTCATGTGGACTGGTTCTTTTTTATTGCTTCTTTTGGTGCCAACTGCCACTGAACCTTCCAATGCCTGCTATACCATCAAAATTCCCAATAGTCATCCCTTCTGAGAAATGTTATTTCCAGCAATGACTGACTCTAGCTGACCCTCTCAATGTTCTCAAAACAGTGGCACTAGGTTATTCATATCTTTGCCTCCAGCCAAACTTTGCCCCTTTTTTTTTTTTTTTTTGTGATGGCTTAATTGAATTCCCTCACTTGTGAGGGGCAAGTTTGGATGTAAGTATTCCTCTCCTCCATCTTGGATATTTGCCCTACTTTTCCAGAGAAATAGAATTGAGCTTCCAAGCCTAACTTTCAGAATCACACCCCTTTTCTCTCCCTAGACAGGTCTGTTTTGTCATTCTTAGCTGGATCTTTGGGTTCTGGGTCAACAGATTTAGCCCTATGCATCTTGAACTCCCACTTTTCCTCCTCCTTCTGGAGCCTTAGGTTATCACATAAAGGCTAAAAGTTTGGACCTCAACACTGAAACGTTGGATCTGGACATCAAAAAAGGTTGGACTTCAACTTGGCTACTTTAGTATCCTAACAGCTGTATGTATGCCAGAGAACAATAATATTTCAGTTAAGGTACCCAGAAATGGCCCAAGATAGAGATGAAGAAACTAATGCTCAAAGGAAGAAAATGACTTGCTCATGGGTACAAAGCTAATTTCTACAGTCACAGCCAGAAGGCTACTAAATTTTCTACCCCCCCGTATTGTCTCTACTAATGCCTGAATATAAAAAAATATATATTATTTTTATTATTAATATGACATCATTATTTGTTATTAATATTACCGCAGTTTATTTAATAATTATATGTTATATATATTATATATGTACAGTGTTATTATATTATTTTCTATAATTAATTAATGTATAGTACATATATGATAATTCATATATAATTACTATATATAATTAATGTAATATAATTTTTATATAGTCTATAATAATTAATAGAATTAATTTCATATGATAACACTTATAATAATATAATGCATACAATATCATATATAATGTTTAAGTATATATAATGAATTATATATAACATAATAATGTATAATGTTAACAGCATTATAATAATATATATTACATGCTATATATTTTATATTACACACATTTTGTGTATATTATAAATAATATATATTATATGTATTATATTATTATATCTATATATAATTACACATATTTATGATAGAATATATTTATTTTTTAATGCTTATTTATTCATTTTGAGAGAGAGAGGGATCACAAGTGGAAGAACAGAGAGAGGAGAGAAAGAATCCCAAGAATCTGCACTGTCAGCACAGAGCCCTATGTGAGGCTCAATCTCATAAACCATGAGAACATGACCTGAGCTGAAATCAAGAGTTAGATGCTTAACTGACTGAGCCACCCAGGTGACCCTGATATAATTTATTTATAAATTATAAATGTATTTTATAAATATATAATAATATAATACATATAACATAAATGTATTATATGTATATGTACATATGAATGTA
This sequence comes from Hyaena hyaena, assembly GCF_003009895.1. Classification (NCBI taxonomy): domain Eukaryota; kingdom Metazoa; phylum Chordata; class Mammalia; order Carnivora; family Hyaenidae; genus Hyaena; species Hyaena hyaena. Next base: position 2,366,669 of record NW_024080795.1, read on the forward strand.
TGTATATACAAGTATATAAATATTTATATATAACATATATAACCTATATAACAATAATGTAATATATATTATAAACTATAACATTATATACTAGAATTATATACTATATTATATAGTGCATATTATATAGTGTAATATATGACTATTATATATTAAACAATATAAAATATATTATAATTAATATATAATATACTACATATTATATTTCAAATATATTATATATTAATATGTATAATCAATCTTCAAACATCTTGAAGCCCTTTAAATGATTTAAAAACACTTTCTTTTTTAAAGTTTTTTAAATGTTTATTTTTATTTTTGAGAGAGAGTGAGAGAGCAAGCAAGGGAGGGGCAATGAGAGAGGGAGACACACAATCTGAACCAGGCTCCAGGCTCCAGGCTCCAAGCTGTCAGCACAAAGCCCGACGCGAACTCACCAACCATGAGATCATGACTTGGGCTGAAGTCATAATGCTTAACCGACTGAGCTTAGGCGCCCCTGATTTAAAGACACTTTCACATTGAATGTGAGGCATGGACATAACTAATGAACTTCAAAGTATTATTATCTCTCTGAAATCAGACTCAGAGAGATGATATGACTTGTACAGGTGAAAACAGAACCCAAGTATAAAGCCGCCTTTCTAGTACAACACATCACCATTGGGGAGCCAATAAGTATGAATATTACACATACACTGAAGTCATGTCAGAACCCAAGCAAAGGATTCAGGCAATCACCTGGACAATTAGGACAGAAACACAGGAATTGATCTGTGTAGCCAGATTATCAGTCCTCTCCAACAGATTTATTCTGACCTAGGACAATCTATCTGCTTGAGAGCTTTCCTGCAAACATGGTTTATAGATGTATATAGGGAATTCATGAAGCCACTGCAAATTCGACAGTAGCCTAGTATGGATACAATTTCTCAGCTGAGTATAGGAGATGTTTCCTTCTGTATGTTCAAAAAAGGATGCCTTTATGTCCTAGGTATCAGTGAGACTCAGGGGAACAATTGCTCTCTCCTTGGAACCTAATGCTGTACCCTATGTGAGAGCATTTGGCATTTCCAAGTCATTTTCTGACTATAGTTCTGTTCCAGTACAATAAGCTATTCCGGTTTTATACCTCAGTTATCTCATAAATAGTTACTTTGTGTGAACAGTGTGTGTACCGGGAAGGGGGAAGTCATGAATAAACCATCCCTGAACTCCAGAAGCATATCAGGCAATGGAGACTGAAAGTAATGGTGTAGGTCAGATTTGCACAAACATTGAGAATACAAAGCAAAAAGTGCTAAGAGCACATGCTCTTCCTACTATCTGGAACATTCTTCCCTTCCAACTCTCCCAGCTGTTATCCATTCTACTGAGAAACTCTTTGTATCCTGATTCCCCCAGTGGACTTGGCACCCTTCCACAATATTATCACAATATGACCTTCCATTCTCCATGAAATGTGAGTTTTTATTTTTAATTTTTGTTACATTCATTTATTTTTGAGAGATAGAGAGAGACAGAACACAAACGGGGATAGGGCAGAAAGAGAGGGAGACACAGAATCTGAAGTAGGCTCCAGGCACTGAGCTGTTAGCACAGAGCCCAATGTGGGGCTCAAAGCCACAAACCGTGAGCTCATGACTTGAGACAATCTTGGATGCTCAACCAACTGAGCCACCCAGGTGCCTGAAATGTGAGGTTTTATTTTTTTTTCTTTTTCTTTTTTTTCTTTTAAACTGTGTGAGCAAGACAGGGTCAGAGAGAGAGAGAAACACAGAATCTGAAGCAGTCTCCAGGTTCTGAGCTAGCCATCAGCACAGAACCTGATGCGAGGCTCAAACCCACTAACTGTATGATCATGACCTGAGCTGAAGTCAGACGCCTAATCAACTGAGCCACCCAGGCGCCCCTGAAATGTGAATTTTTATTTATTTATTTATTTTTATTTTTATTTATTTATTTATTTTTTACAAATAGTTTACTGTCAAATTAGTTTCCACATAACACCCAGTGCTCATCCCCACGAGTGCTCTCCTCCATGCCCATCCCCCTCCCCCCTACATCCATCAGTTCTCAGTTTTTGTCAGCATTCAAGAGTCTCTCATGGTTTGCCTCTCTCCCTTTCCCCCACCATTTCCGCCCTTCTTCTCCCCCTTGTTCCTCCGTCAAGTTCCTCCTAATCCTCCTATACGTGCAAACATATGATATTTGTCCTTCTCTGCCTGACTTATTTCACTCAGCATAACACCCTCAAGGTCCATCCACGTTGCTACACATGGCCAGATTTCATTCTTTCTCATTGCCATGTAGTATTCCATCGTATAGATAAACCATATCTTCTTGATCCATTCATCTGTTGACGGACACTTAGGCTCTTTCCATGTTTTGGCTATTGTTGAGAGTGCTGCTATGAACATTGGGGTACATGTGCTCCTATGCCTCAGCATTTCTGTATCCCTTGGGTAAATTCCTAGCAGTGCTATTGCTGGGTCCTAGGGGAGTTCTATTGTTAGTTTCCTGAGGAACCTCCACACTGTTTTCCAGAGGGGCTGCACCAGTTTACATTCCCACCAACAGTGTAGGAGGGTGCCCGTTTCTCCACATCCTCACCAGCATCTCGTGTTCTCTGATTTGCTCATTTTAGCCACTCTGACTGGCATGAGGTGGTATCTCAGGTGGTTTTGATTTGTATTTCCCTGATGAGGAGGGATGCTGAGCATCGTTTCGTATGTTTGTTGGCCATCTGGATGTCCTCTTTGGAGAAGTGTCTGTTCATATCTTCTGCCCATTTCTTTACTGGGTTGTTTGTTTTTTGGGTGTGGAGTTTGGTGAGTTCCTTATAGATTCTGGATATCAACCCTTTATCTGATATGTCGTTTGCAGTTTTTAAAGAAGAGCAACTTCGTATATCTGCAACCGCAGAGTTTATCATAGTGGCTGGAACGCAGATTATATGATTATTATTATTATTATATGATTATTTAATTTTGTACTAAGTGAAGGAATGTCTGAGTGCACTCTGGTGACCAAAAAACGACAGATTACCTCTGTTGAAGAGGTATATGAAAGCTTGTATTAAGGAGATACCATTTCCTGAATCATGAAGAATAGCTATGATATAGACATGAGAAAACAACAGAGACCAGAAAAAAACGGGTCAGGAATGTGTTCCTACACTTTGAAAAACAATAATACTTTGAGAGAGTTTTTGCTTCTACTATGGTGAAGTAATTGGTACAAAACTTGCTTCCCCATAGAAAACTGGACAAAATATTTGAAGCCCCTTTTCTTAAGCACAGAAATGGGACCCATAAAACAGAACAATCCAGTTGAGCTCTACTTTCTTGTCAATAGAACAAGCAGAGGAAACACAAGTTTTATTGACATATAATTAATAGGCCATACAGTTCACCCACTTAATGTGTACAATTCAATGGTTTTTAGTATATCCATAGAATCTGGCAACCATCATCACAGCCAATGTTAGAACATTTATATCGCATTGAAAAGAAACCCTGAGTACACCGGGGGTCGACCAGAGACTCTGAACTTGCCAGAACATTCCTGGGTTGTGCTGCGGCTGCTGATCTGAGAACTACACTTTGAGAATCACTTGGAAAGCATTGTGTGTTGGAGGGTGCAGGCAAACAAATGCCTAGAAATGTTGGTTTATGAGGCCGGATTACAGAAGACCTGAATTCATACCAAGAAGTAGTGCCTTATTTTATGGCTACCTCAAGAAACAAGCCAAAGTACACATCGTGGAGAGTCCCAAATACCACTACGAGTAGGGAAATAAAATAAGCAAATCCCAACAAGAGAGACCAAGAGACACCATTCAAAGAACACTTACTGAACGGACAGGCCCTGGACAGTCAAAGAGCCTTCTTTAATACAGCAGTACTCGCAGGTGCACAGTGCATAGCAAGCTATTAAAACTAGCAAGAGACAGAAAGCTAGCCAAAATGACAAAACAGAAGAACTCTCCTCTAAAGAAATTCCAGGAAGAAATGACAGCTAAAGAACTGCTCAAAACAGATATAAGCAACATAACTGAACAAGAATTTAGAACACTAGTCATAAAATTAATTGCTGGGCTTGAAAAAGGCATGGAAGACATCCTAGAAACTATTGCTACAAAGACTATGGAGCTCAAAAATAGTTGTGATGAATTAAAAAATGCTATAGATGAGATGTATAATAAAATGGAGGCGTCCAATGCACGGATTGAAGAGGCAGAGAGGAGAATAGGTGAGTCAGAAGACACAATTATAGAAAAAGAGGAAGCCGAGAAAAAGAGATAAACTGATCCAAGAGCACGAAAGTAGAGTTCGAGAGCTGAGTGATACGATCAAACAGAACAATATCCATATCATAGGAATTCCAGAAGAGGAAGAGAGAGGGAAAGGTGCTGAAGGACTACTTGAACAAATTATAGCTGAGAACTTTCCCAGTCTGGGGAAGGAAACAGAGGCACAGAGAACACCCCTAAGAGGTAACTTGAAACGATCTTCTGCACAACATATCACAGTGAAACTGGCAAAATATAAGGACAAGAAGAGAATTCTGAAAGCATCTAGGGAGAAAAAGGCCTTAACATACAAAGGGAAACCGAACAGAGTGCTTACAGACCTATCTACTGAAACTTGGCAGGCCAGAAAGGAATGGCAGGAAAGCTTCAATGTGATGAACAGAAAAAATAGGCAGCCAAGAATCCTCTATCCAGCAAACCTGCCATTCAGAATAGAAGGAGAGATAAAAGTCTTCCCAAATAAACAGATATTGAAAGAATTTCATCAACACTAAACCAGCCCTACAAGATTTCCTGAGGGGGACTCTATGAGGGAAATGTTGCAAGGAACACAAGTTACTAGAGACACCACCACAAGCATGAATCCTACAAAGAACACCATGACTCTAAACCCATATTTTCCAACAATAACACGGAATGTGAATGGATTAAGTGCCCCAATCAAAAGACATAAGAGAGCAGAATGGACAAAAAACGAAAATCCATCTCTTTGTTATCTATAAGAGACTAATTTAAGACCTGAGGACAACTTCAGATTGAAAGTAAGGGGACGAGTGATATCTATCATGCTCCTGGAAGTTAAAAGAAACCTGGAGTAGCTATACTTATATCAGACAACCTTGACTTTAAAGTAAAGGCAGTAACAAGAGATGAAGAAGGGTATTATATAATAATTACAGGGTCTATCCATCAGGAAGGGCTAACAATTATAAATGGCTACACTCCGAATATGGGAGCACCCAAATACATAAAACAATTAATCAGAAACAGAAACAATCTTATGGACAAGAATGTGCTAATAGCAGGGGACTTGAATACTCCACTTACAGCAATGGATAAAACAACTAGACAGAAAAACACTAAAGAAACAATGGACTTGAATGACACATTGGACCAGATGGATTTGACAGATATATTTAGAACTCTATATCCTGAGGCCATGGAATTCACTTTCTTCTCAAGTGTGCATGGCACATTCTCCAAGATAGATCACATACTAGGACTTTAAGCAGCCCTCAATAAATATAAAAGAATTGAGATCATACCATGCACACTTTCAGATCACAATGCTATGAAACGTGAAATCAGTCACAGGAAGAAGTCTGGAAAACCTCCAAAAACCTGGAGGTTAAAGAACACCCTACTAAAGAACGAATGGGCCAATCAGGCAATTAGAGAAGAAACTAAAAAGTATATGGAAACAAATGAAAACGAAAATACAGCAATCCAAACTCTATGGGATGCAGCAAAGGCAGTCCTAAGAGGAAAGTACATTACACTCCAGGCCTATTTCAAGAAATTAGAAAAAGCACAAGTACAAAATCTAACAGCGCACCTAAAGGAACTAGAAGGAGAGCAGCAAGAGCACCCCAAACCCAATAGGAGAAGAGAAATAATAAAAATTAGGGCAAAAAGACACAATATAGAATCCAAGAAAACAGTTGAGCAGATCAGTGAAACCAAGAGTTGGCTTTTTGAAAAAATAAACAACATTGACAAACCTCTAGCCAGGCTTCTCAAAAAGAAAACAGAGCACCCAAACAGACAAAATCATGAATGAAAGTGGACTTCTTACAACCAACCCCTCAGAAATACAAGCAATTAGCAGGGAATACTATGAAAAATTATATGCCAACACACTGGACAACTTAGAAGAAATGGACACATTCCTAAACACACATTCACTACCAAAATTCAAACGGGAAGAGATAGAAAATCTGAACAGACCCATCACTAGTGAAGAAATTGAATCAGTTACCAAAAATCTCCCAACAAATAAGGGCCCTGGGCCAGAAGGCGTCCCTGGGGAATTCTACCAGACATTTAAATCAGAGATAATACCCATTCTTCTCAAGCTATTCCAAAAAATAGAAATGGAAGGAAAACTTGCGGACTCATTCTATGAAGCCAGCATCACTTTGATTCCGAAGCCAGACACAGACTCAGCAAAAAAAGAGAACTACAGGCCAACATCCTTGATGAATACGGATGCAAAAAGCCTCAACAAGATACCTGTAAGTCGAATGCAACAGCACATAAAAAGAATTATCCACCAAGATCAAGTGGGATTCATTCCTGGGTTACAGGGCTGGGTCAATATTCGCAAATCAATCAATGTGATACACCACATTAACAAAAGAAAAGTCAAAACCATATGATCCTGTCGATAGATGCAGAAAAAGCATTTGACAAAATACAGCATCATTTCTTTATAAAGACCCTCGAGAAAGTCGGGATAGAAGGAACTTACTTAAACATCATAAAAGCCATCTATGAGAAGCCTTCAGCTAACATCATCCTCAACGGGGAAAAACTGAGAGCTTTCCCCCTGAGATCAGGAACACGACAGGGATGTCCCCTCTCACCACTGTTGTTTACCATAGTGCTGGAAGTCCTAGCACCAGCCATCAGACAACAAAAGGAAATCAAAGGCATCAGAATTGGCAAAGAGGAAGTCAAACTTTCCCTCTTCGCCGATGACATGATACTATACATAGAAAACCCGACAGACTCCACCAGAAGCCTACTAGAACTGATCCATGAATTCAGCAAACTTGCAGAGTACAATATCAACGTACAGAAATCGCTTGCATTCTTATACACCAGTAATGAAGCAACAGAAAGAGAAATCAAGAAACTGATCCCATTCACAATTGCACAAAAAACCGTAACATACCTAGGAATAAATCCAACCAAAGATATAGGAAAAATCTGTATGATGAAAACCACAGAAAACTTATGAAGGAAATTGAAGAAGACACAAAAAAAGTGGAAAAACATTCCATGCTCATGGATCAGAAGAATAAATATTGTTAAAATGTCATTACTACCCAAAGCAATCTACCCATTCAATGCAATTCCAATCAAAATTGCACCAGCATTCTTCTCAAAACTAGAACAAACTATCCTAAAATTTGTATGGAACCACAAAAGGCCCCGGATAGCTACAGTAATATTGAAGAAGAAAACCAAAACAGGAGGCATCACCATCCCAGACTTTAGCCTCTATTACAAAGCTGTCATCATCAAGACAGTATGGTATTGGCACAAAAACAGGCACATAGAGCAATGGAACAGAATAGAGAACCCAGAACTGGACCCACAAATGTATGGCCAACTAATCTTTGACAAAGCAGGAAAGAGTATCCAATGGAAAAAAGACAGCCTCTTTTACAGATGGTGCTGGGAGAATTGGACAGCAACATGCAGAGGAATGAAACTAGATCATTTTCTCACACCATACACAAAAGTAAACTCAAAATGGTTAAAGGACCTGAACATGAGACTATAAACCATCAAAACCCTAGTGGAGAAAGCAGGAAACAACCTCCTTGACCTCCACCACAGCAATTTTCTTACTTGAAACATCCCCAAAAGCAAGGGAATCAAGAGCAAAAATGAACTTTTGGGCTCTCATCAAGATCAAAACTTCTGCACAGCAAAGGAAACTATCAATAAAACTAATAGGCAACTGAAGGAATGGGAGAAGATAGTTGCAAATGATATATCAGATAAAGGGCTAGTATCCAAAATCTATAAGGAACTCCCCAAACTCCACACCCAAAAAACAAATAATCCAGTGGAGAAATGGGCAGAAGACATGAACAGACACTTCTCCAAAGAGGACATCCAGATGGCCAACAGACACAAGAAATGATGCTCCACGTCCCTCATCATCAGGGAAATGCAGATCAAAACCACACTGAGATACCACTTCACGCCGGTCAGAGTGGCTAAAAAGAACAAATCATGTGACTCTAAATGCTGGTGAGGATGTGGAGAAACGGGCACCCTCCTACACTTTTGGTGGGAATGTAAACTGGTGTAGCCCCTCTGGTAAACAGTGTGGATGTTCCTCAAAAAAATCAACAATCGAACTCCCCTAGGACCCAGCAATAGCACTGCTAGGAATTTACCCAAGGGATACAGGAGTGCTGATGCATAGGGGCACATGCACCCCAATGTTCATAGCAGCACTCTCAACAATAGCCAAAACATGGAAAGAGCCTATGTGTCCATCAACTGACGAATGGATGAAGAAAATGTGGTTTACCTATACCATGGAATACTACATGGCAATGAGAAAGAATGAAATCTGGCCATGTGTAGCAACGTGGATGGACCTTGAGGATGTTACGCTGAGCGAAATAAGTCAGTCAGAGAAGGACAGATACCATATGTTTGCACGTATGGGAGGATTAGGAGGAACTTAACTGAGGACCATGGGGGAGAAGAAGGGGGGAAATGGTGGGGGAGAGGGAGAGAGGCAAACCATGAGAGACTCTTGAATGATGAGAACTGAATGATGAGGACTGATGGGTGTGTGGGAGGAGGGGGGAGATGGGCATGGAGGAGGGCACTTGTGGGGATGAGAACTGGGTGTTACATGGAAACCAACTTGACAATAAGCTATTTGTTAAAAAAAAAAAAAAGAATAAAATAACTATTAAAAAAAGAAAGCTAGAGGTGGGTGCCAATCACTGAGGACAAAGTTTCTAGACTTCCAGGAGTTTCTACAGACCTGTTGTGCTGTTCAATAGTATTGCTTTCCTCAGCCTTATCCAGGAAAAAGATGAGAAAATGCCAATGGAATGGTGTAGGCAGGAGCTACACAAATTGTCATGAAGTTTGAGGTTCTGATGCCATTACCAACTTCCCTGAAACAAGCCCTGGCCTCACTTTTCCCCATTCTCTAGGGACCTTCTGCTCTAGAGCAAGAGGTGAGCTACAGGTGTGACTGGGAAGCAGGACAAGTTGAATAGCATACTGTTTATCTCCTGTCCAGGCTGATTTGGAGGGGACTTTGAGGTGGTGAGCTGGAAAAACAGGTTCAGCAGTTAAGTGAGTGGTAAACTGAAAGGAAACCTTTTGCACATGACCTAAAAGACTTCTCTTTTAGTCTAAGGAAAGTTTGACCTTTATGTCCACAAGGCCTTTCCAGAGACTTCTTTCCAGGTTCTAAGAAATTAAATAGAAGTTTAAGTGATACCGAACAATGAACAATTTTTCACTGTTCTTTTTCACCTTCCTCTCTCTGAAGCCAAAGGCCAGTTCTGGGAAATGCTTCTGTGGCCACGGGCCATTGCCAGTTAATGTTCTCTTCCCCAGCCAGGACTGGGTTTGGAAGAAACTGCTGGAGCCAGCAGTTACCCACAGGGGTGAGCTCCACATTCAGGCCCCAAGGGGTACAGATTAAAACCCTCTGGATGGGCTGAGGCAGGGTAAGCAGGCTAATCCTGGATATAAAATCCTTCCTGGCACTTGGGAAGGCATTGGAACATATCAGGTGTCTTTAAACCTTTCAGCTCCCACCTAGTACCCTATTTCTAGGCTCAGCTTTCCAAATACCTACCTCCCAGGCAAGGAAGAACTACAAAGTGAGGAGCAGAAACCTGGCTCCACAGAAATTACTGGTATTAAAGTATCCTGGGGCACTAACTGTGAGCTACAATCATACAAAAGGTGATGGTGAAGATTATGGCTCACAGGTGAGGCATTTTTCCGAATTCAAATCTTCTTTAAAACTGTGTTGGCCAAGTATTTTGGCAGGCTGCAGCCAACCTCCAGGCCACCAATCTTTTCGCACCCTGAATGAAATCTGCAAATACTGAATGAATGAATTTTAAACGGGAGCATTAGAGGCATAATGACAAGCACTGGAGGAGACACATTGTACAGTGGCAAGACCCCTCCCCCATTACTCCTCAGGGCACACCGTGTAGGTGCTCACCTCCTCACAGGGCTGATTCTCCTGCCAGGCAGCTAGTTACCAGATCCTAGGAGGCGTGCCTTGGGACCTAGCTCCCAAAGCGAATGTATTTCCTTCTTAAGGGAGAACTAGAATCTTAGAACCTCTAGCTGCTTGTTTAATTACTTGCACGGAATGGATTGCACACTTGTCCCAACAAGAAATCAACCAAGCAAAAATGCAACTGTTGGGAAATTGGACCCACCCAATGAGTTATGCCAGACACATGAGCACATGCACTAGGAAGCAAGAGACAACTTTCTGCTCTCAAAATGTCCAATGAGGATTTTCCTTGTCACAGAAAGTCAGCACCTCCTCTGGCTTTGGGAAATGTTGCATTGAATGTCAGGATTGGCAGGGCTCTTCGTGACAACATAGTCCAGCCTCTCCTGTTATGATGGAGAAACTAAGTTCAGAGAGGATAAGTGGTTTGCCCAAAGTCAAATACAAATGGTTGAGCAAAGGTGTGAGTTTTATTTTGACTCTTGAAGTGTCCGAGCTTTTAAGGTCCTTAGCAGTGTAGCCTACTCTTCCCCCTCATTTTACAGGAGAAACTGAGGCCCAGGAATTGAAAGAGGTTTGTTCAAAGTCACACAACACAACTAAGTAATGGTTGAACCAGGCTTTAGAACCCAGTGTTCTGAACACCAGACAAATGCTCTTTCCTCTATATGGTGCCACTTCTTGGATTCAAAGTAAGGAAATAAAGTTTGGGGATCACTGATGCTCAGTCTCTTAAACTATCCTGAGGCTGTCCTTAAGTCCCTAACCCAGAGATGTCAAGTGAACTGGAGTTAGCAAGACTAAACCAATGGGCCTCTGAAGACGTTTCTCTCTCTCTCTGATTTGTTTCTCTGGTTCCACTGCTCTGCTTTTGGCTACTTTCTGCCTCGTTACTATCCCTTAGTAACTTTGACCAATGACAGTCTGGTCTAATAATGTAACTCAGCCTTGGGTCCCTTAGATGGGTTGTTGGTTTGATGTGATTGAGAGTGGAAAAAGGAAGAAACCTGGGTGGGGTACTTGAGGGTCATTTGCTTGCTCGATGTGAGCTGCTCCTTACACTCTGCTGTGCTTCCTCTGCCCATGGATAGCACAGAGGGGGGCATTTAGGCATTGGACGCCCCAAAGAAGTCACCAAAGATACACACCTAAAGAGGAGAGAAGAAAAACTTGCCTGTGGGACTAGATGAGCATCAATGCTCTAGGAAAGTCTGATGGAAAAACCCGAATAAAGCTCACTCTAGAAGCACCAAAAGCAGCCTCCACAGCTAGCATCTAGCCCACTATCCCTGGCAGACACTAAAAGCTGCCCTGACTTTGTAAGGATCTTGTGCACTTAACAGGCACCCTTTTTGTGAGTAGCCAGTTTTATTCAAGGACTTCATCATTTAAGCACACAAAATGAAAATCTTGTTCCAGTTTAAATGGCAGGGTCTATCACCCAAGGAATGAGATTTACTTTCAACTGAGCCAAAGCCAGAGCAGCAATCTCTTTTGTGAAGAAGCTGGCACAGAGCAATTGTTTGCATTCTATTTTTACATGCATTCTACCTCATATTCAGGGAATGCTGATGAGCAAAGACCACAGCAGCAACGGTAAATAGTGAGATCTCTATAAATGATGAAAAGCAGAGTCTTTTCAAATGAGAACAAAGAGCCACATCTTCCTTCTTACTGCTAGTCCCATCTGTTATTCCATCAACTTTTTAAGATGAAGGAGACTAGTTCTCCCAAAAAGATAATGTGGAAAGAAAGCAATGTGTAAGACAAATGTGTTAGGTGTTGACGGTAGAATTTTAGGTTCTGAGCTCTTAGTGGAGAGATATTTGGGGGATCAGAAGTCATGCTTGTTACTTCTCTGACCACACCAATGTGGAACCCCCATGTCACTTTGCCACTCTTATAACACTTGACATATTTTGCTTTAGGTAATGTCTTGGCATGCTTTGCAAGGAGAGCCCATTTCTAACTACTAGCCCATCATAAATACACTCAGATTCCAGAGGATTGTACCCATGGGTTTTCCTTTCAGTGTAATCAAAGACCATTATTGATGAGGGTCCCTGATCTCCCTCTTCTCCACACCCCCCCCCCCACCTCCAGCTAGTCCTAGGTTTTCAAATAATCTGGAACTTTCAGTGTGGTCAAGGACAGGCATACTTCATTATGAGAGGAGTGATGGCAGATCCTTCTATCCAATGGCTCTTTACAGTCTCTTTTGGGAGCAGGCATGTGTCTTTCAAAGCCTTTAGCAAAGGGCAGTTATAAGACCCTTTTTCTTTTTTTTTTTTTAAAAAAAATTTTTTTTTAATGTTTTTTATTTATTTCTAGGAGAGAAGAGAGACAGGCTCCAGGCTCTGAGCTGGCTGTCAGCACAGAGCCCGACGCGGGGCTCGAACCCACGAACCACAAGATCATGACCTGAGCGAAAGTTGGACGCTTAACCGACTAAGCCACCCGGGAGCCCCAAGACCCTTTTTCTTTCTTGTTAATATTGAAGTGTCCTTAATGGCAAGACTTTGATGTATCAGTATGCTAAAAGCTCTCTCCCCACTAGAAATAAGAAGAAATGAAGAGATTCAAGAAGACAACCCCATCCTACTATACTTATATTAAAGTTATCTGTCTTTCCTACTATACATGGTCTCCTACAGGGTAGGGACTGTGTCTACAGTAGTGAAAACATTAGTAGCTCAACAATATAGTGCAGGGAATGAATGAGTACATGAATGAATATTCCATGAGCCCACTTCTTTGTGAAGACTGGCTGCAAGGAGATTCATCTTTGTAAATGGATTCCAAAAACTCCCCCAAAGAAAGAGTGAAATCTTTGGACATAGTAATGCCCTCAGTATCATCTCTGGACACAGCAATGCTGGTCTATGTGCCTGCATTTTGTCTGTCAGAGCCAATTTCTGACTTCTGCATGACTTTTGAGGATCAGTTTTGTTTATGTTTTTATCTCCTGTTGTCCGGAAGTATTCCATTTGAGGTGCCAACATCTGCCGTGATGATCCATGGATCTTAATCAAATGTCCCCAATTCTTACATCAGCCCAGATTCCTTTACAGGCCTAGACGAATTCAGCCTAGCTCTCTATGTCCAAGTCTATTCATTTCCTATTGCTGCTGTAACAAATTACTACAAACTTGGTGGCTTCGAACAATACCAATTTATTATCTTACACTTCTGGAGGTCAGAAGTCCAAAATGGTCTCATTGGGCCAAAATCAACATGTTGTCAGGATTGCATTCTTTTTGAAGGCTTTAGGGAGAGAGTCCATTTTCTTGCCTTTTATAACTTCTAGAGGCTTCCCCTTCCCAAATTCTTTGGCTAATATCATCTTTCCTTTATATTCAATAATAGCGATAGCTGATCAAGTCTTTCTCACACTGCATGGCTCTGGATTTTTTTTTTTTTTTTTGCTTTCATTATCACATCTCCTTCTATGACTCTTAAGAACCCTTGTGATTGTCTTGGACCTAGCTCAATAATCCAGGATAATTTCATCACCTCAAGGCCCTTAACTTAATCATATCTGCAAAGTCCTTTTTGCCATGTATGGCAATATATTCACAGTCTAAAGATTAGGACATGTACACCTTGTGGGGGAAGGCATCATTCTACCTACTACACCAATTCACTTCATTTCCAAAGCCTTGCCGATTTTCCTAGTGCTCTGTGATTTCTTTTTGTCCAATTTTTCTTGCATAATAGTATCACTGTTAAGCACTTGATTGTGCTTTAATTAGCTCATATCCAAATATTTACTCATTAATTCCTTTATTTAACTGGAATTTATTGCCTTGCATGTCTGCTCCATGCTAATTATTCCTTTGGGTGCTAGGGAAAAGACATGGCCCTTGTCTTAAAGGATCTCACTGTTTAAGTGAGGGAAACAAATACATAAACAAATAAACACAAGAAGGTGCTTAAAGAACAAAGAATATGTGTAGTGTATAATTCAGTTCAAAGGAGAGCCTCATCGGTTCTACCCATCTAGTAGCTTCGTAGGAAGTAGTATTTGAGCTAGATGAGGTGTTGGCCAGGCACAAAGGGAGACTAAAGAGAACATTCTGAGAAAAGGGAACAGTGACTTCATATGTGTTCTCCTTTCTGCTGATTTGTAAGCTCCTTAAATCCAGGAATGCTTTTTTATTTCTCCTGTGTATATCATTTGGGATTTAGCACAGGATGAGACTATAGAAGCTATTGAACAAAAATGTGTGGATCAATGAAGTCTGAAGGTGACCAAAGTCCTCCTGGCCATGACAGTATAAATGGCAGCAGATTTGAACTCCTGAATAAATAATTATAAAACTGGACAAAGTATATGAAACAACAGTTGTCAAACATTGGACATCAAAAAGTACAGGACCATAATTCCTTAGCTATAGGAAATAAGGTGGGCCCTGTGATTGCCTCAGCCTTCTGACTGATGTATTTTCTAGACCACTAGCTGGGAGGGGAAACTCAAGCAGGGTAGTTTTGCTGAGTCAAGATGACAGAGCTTAAAGCTCACTGAAACTAAAGTATCTGAAATTCATGAGACAAAATACCAGAGAAGAGGGAGTTATGCAGAGAAAACGCGCCAGAAAACTGCTTGGGATCCTCTTGTATCTTTTGCTGAATACAAAGCTGCATGTGCAAATGGTACAATTTCACAAGTCCAAGACAAGGAAAAACTACTGGGGAGCTGCGATCTGGCTAGGAGACATCTGAATTCTAACCAGTCAAAGTGGAGAGACCACACTGAATTCCTGGAGCATTCAGTAAAAAATGAAATAGTCGTGCATTTGTAATGGGCTAAATTAGCACTAGTCTGGAAGCTATACTAGAATCACCCAAACAAAACTTAAAAACAAACCTTGAAAGGACCAAAATTATCCACAAATACCTTAACTTCTTGGCAGAATAAACTTCAACACTCTGAAGGAACATAACAAAATCCAGATCCTCAACAAGATGATATTCATGACATCTATCATTCAATAAAAAATTACTAACACAGGGGCACCTGGGTGGCTCAGCCAGCTAAGCACCTGGCTCTTGGTTTCTGCTTGGGTCATGATCTCAGTTTGTGAGATCGAGCCCCATATTGAGCCCAGCACAGAGCCTGCTAGGGATTCTCTCTCTCTTCCCTCCCTCAGAATAAATAAATAAACATTTAAAAAGATTTACTAACACAAAAATGGCAAGAAAATGTGAACCCTCTATCCATGACAGCCTTGGCGTGGTTATTTTCAGACAGAGAATATTCAAAGTCTCATAGGTTCCAAGAATATAATTCTCAACTAGTTTAACATCACTGTACCTGTTTGTTTGCTCCCCCATTTTGATTGCACCCTGTTTGCCTCACAGGTAAAGCCATGGCACCAATACAACATCTTTAGTTTTAGGTACTTTTCTATTTTCCTACTGTCTCAGATGCATCTGGTTGGTTCATCAGTCTAGAAAATCATCCCTGAGGTGGTCTCTTGGGGTCAGTCTGCTCCCTGATTTGGAAATCTCCTTTCCATTTTGATGTCTAGATATTTGTCCTTTGAGTATTTAGGTCTAAGCTGATCCATGGTAAGAGGCAATCAATCTTTAGCAGTGGAACACTTTGTTTAAATGAACTCTATGTAGAATTGCAATGTAATATTTACAAAGTAAAAAGGGAGCTGCTTGGATAAGGGGGTGGGGGAGAGGATAGAACTTTTCCTTTGGTGAGACCTGAGGCATTTCCACTGAGCCCTGGGGCTTACAAGACCTATAGTTTGTAAAAGCCAGTGACGAACACAGGGGAAGATTCCCGGGAATTCTTTTTTTTTTTTTTTTTTTTCAGCCTCACTGAGGTACTAATGTCAAATAGGAATTGACATTAATAGGAACAATTATAGTAATTAATAGGAATAATAATAGGAATTAAGGCATACGACTTATATTTTGATATGTGTATACATTGTTAAATGACCACCATGATCAAACTAATTAACATATCCATGACCCCATGTAGTTGCCATTTCCTTTCTTTTTTTTTGGTGAGATCTACTATATTAGTAAATTTCAGTTTACAGTATTGTTAACTATATTTATATTGTTGTGTATTAGATCTCCAGAAGTTACTCATCTGGAATAACTGAAATGTTGTATGTTTTGCCTAACATCACCACATTTCGTCTTCCCTCCAGCCCCTGGTGACCATCATTCTACTCTGCTTCTATGAGTTTTGACTATTTTAGATTCCACATATAAATGAGATGATGCAGTTTTTCTCTTTCTGTGTTTGGCTTATTTCACTTAGCATCCATATTGTCACAAATGGCAGAATTTTCCTTGTTTTATGGCTAAATAATTTATCATTGTGTAGTTATACTAAATTGTTTTTAATCCATTCATTCATTGACAGACATTGAGGTTGCTTCTACATCTTGACTGTGAGTAACGTTGCCGAGAGAGCAGATATCTCTTTGAGACACACATTTTATTTCCTTTGGGTATATACCCAGAAGTGGGATTGCTGGGTTGTATGGTCGGTCTGTTTTTAATTTTTTGAGTAACCTCCATTCTGTTTTCAATAATGTAAATGGATCTATTTGCATCCCCACCAACAGTGTAGAAGGGTTCACTTTTCTCCACATTCTTGCCAACCCTTGTTATCATTTGTCTTTTTAATAATGACCATTCTAGCCGATGTAAAGTGATATCTCATTGTGGTTTTGATTTGCATTTCCCTGATGATCAGTGATGTTGATCATCTTTTCCTATGTCTGTTGATCATTTGTATTTCTTCTTTGGATAAATGTCTATTCAATTGCTTTGCCCATTTTTATTTGGGTTATTTATTCTTTTCCACTGAGTTGTAGGAGTTTCTTATACATTTTGGCTATTAACTCTTTATCAGATATATGGTTGGTAAATATTTTCTCCCATTCCACAGGTTGCCTTCTCACTCTGTTGATTGTTTCCTTTGATGTGCAGAAGCTTTTTGGTTTGATATAGTCCCACTTGCCTATTTTTGCTTTTGTTGCTGGTGCTTTTGGTGTCTTATGATTGCCAAGACCAATGTCAAGAAGCTTTTCCTCCTTCAAATCTTCTAGGAGTTTTACATTTTCCAGTCTTAGAGTTAAATCTTTAATCCATTTGTAGTTTACTGTTATGTGTGATGTAAGATAAGGGTCCAATTTTATTTTATTTTTTTGCATGTGGATATCCATTTTTCCCAATACCATTTATTCAAGAGATTTTCCTTTCCCCATTGTGTATTTTTGGAAACTTTGCTGAAGATCAGTTGACTGTAAATGTATGAATTATTTCTGAAGTCTTTAGTCTTTTCCCTTGATCTATATATCTGTTTTTATGCAAGTATCGTACTGTTTTCATTACTTTAATTTTGTAATATATTTTGCAGTGAAGACGTGTGATGATCCAGCTTTGTTCTCTTTACCCAAGTTTCTTTTGTTATTCAGAGTCTTTTCTATTTCCACATGAATTTTGGGATTTTTCCCTATTTGTGTAAAACTATGCCATTGAAATTTTGATAGGGATTGCATTAATTACACAGATCAGTTAAGATAGTATGGACACTTTAACCATCTAAAGTGATCTAATCCATGAATACTCAGGATGAATTTTCATTTATCGAAGTCTTCTTTAATTTTTTTCTCAATGTTTTATCATTGTCAGTCTTTCATTTCCTTGGTTAAATTTATTTGTATTTTATTATTTTTATTACTATAGAAAGTGGGGTTGTTTTCCTGATTCTACTTAAAGTGGCTCTGAGCCTCACCAATCTCGCATGTAGAAAATGAAGACGTTGTGTTACGCTGAGCGAAATAAGTCAGGTAGAGAAGGACAGATACCATATGTTTGCACATATAGGAGGATTAGGAGGAACTTAACGGAGGACCATGGGGGAGAAGGAGGGGAAAAATAGTGGGGGAGAGGGAGGGAGGCAAACCATGAGAGACTCTTGAATGATGAGAACAAACTGAGTGCAGATGGAGGTGGGGAGGAGGGGAAGGGGGTGATGGGCATGGAGGAGGGCACTTGTGGGGATGAGCACTGGGTGTTATATGGAAACCAACTTGACAATAAACTATTTTAAAAAAGAAAAGAAAATGAAGACATTGTATCAGTGAGAACATTCCTTTCTCCCTCCAAAACAAAATCTGCTCTAGAAGTCCAAACTATAAATTAACATATACAAATAGAATTCCTTTTGTTGAATCAAGCATGAGAGCCTGCAGCCTGCCTGCTCTCCAGTGACCCCAATGTACCTCAGTGGCCTCTGAAGTGACTCCATGGAGTCTAATGCCTAGATAATCTCTAAGGTTCTTCTGGAGGAAGAGAATGGCATTTATTGAGCACCTACTATGTGCCAGGCCTTGGACCAAGTGGAAGCCAAGATCTAAGGCATAGCATTCTAGGGGGAAAGGGGAGGCAGCAAATGGTAGGAGTAAAACTGGACAGAAGGTTCCTGGTAGAAAAACAGACCTCAAGCCATTTGGAGATATGAAGCAGGAGTTCAGAGGGGGAAAGAGCAGGCTAGTCTACCTTTGTAATGTTGCCAGTCAGACTGCATGGGCACTGATGAGCTCTTGACGATCTCAAAGGGCTCTCGGATTGCTCCCGTGTTCCAGCTGCTTTTAAAGAGCACTTCTGTTTGGAGACCTCTTTTGGAGCTTGTATGAAGTCATGCTTACCTCCTGTAGATGTTGCTCAGCTGTCAAGAGCTCTCCAACCCTCCTGGAAGTCGTCTTGTGACATCTGAGCTGTGGGATACATAGGGTGCCTAGACTCCTGTGACTGGGTGGAAGATGACAACCAAGTAAATAGGATTTAGAGTGGAGATGATTCAGGTCACTCTTGATTATGTCACTAGGAAACAGAGGCAGTGGAAATTAGCACCAGCCTACCTTCTCAGTTCAACTTCATCTCTGAGTGCCAGAGATTAATGGGGGGAAATTGGGCAAAGTGAAGAGACAACTTCTGGGGGAATCAAACTTAGTGGAAAGTTTCCACTGAAAAATAGAAAGTCTGAAGCGTGAAAGTATTTTTAAGTTCCTGTTCAGTATTAGTGAGAAATTAGCCTGATATTTAAGAGCTTAAACAGTCTACTGCCAGCCTACCAGTCTAACCTTATCTCTACTTCTCTTTGACCATCCCTCTACTTCTGACGTAGGCCTTGACTCCTGAATAATTGTAATTGTTGGATTTCCCATTTCCAAGCTTCACCCAATTCTCTACCCCTCCACCCTCATCCATGGCCCTCTTTCTCCCTAGAAGCTCTCTCTTCTCTGAATCCCTGAGCCGCTCACACACATCAGCACTTCTCTTATACCACCTAATCTCAGAAAGCATTATTTCTTTTTTATTGTGTATAAGTGTCTCTCCGACTAGGCTCTAAGTGCCTGTACGACAGGTATCGTATAATGTCCCTTGCCACGTTCTCCTTCGCCAGGCATCTAGCCATGCTAGCACAACTGGTGGATCAAAATTATCTTCTTGTTGTTTTGTTTATTGTTACAAATATATCAAGAGCTTCTGAACCACATACTCTACCCCGAATTCTTTATATGACCTTGAACAAGTTTCTGTTCCTCTATGTGCTTCAGTTACCCCATCTGCAATGAAGTATAAGGAACCCTGTAGGCTTGGACAGCATGTGATTCTACAAGCCCATGCTGAAAGCGAGGAAAGTGCATCAACCTGGCTTGCTAACCAAGCTGGGGAGGGAGGGAGAAATGAATCTACCTTAAAAACCAAACCAGGGGCGCCTGGGTGGCTTATTCGGTTAAGCGTCCGATCGCTTAGGTCATGATCTCGCCGTTCGTGGGTTCGGGCCCCACGTCGGGCTCTGTGCTGACTGCCAGCTCAGAGCCTGGAGCCTGTTTCAGTTTGTGACTCCCTCTCTCTCTGACCCTCCCCTGCTCACGCTGTCTCTCTCTCTCTCCTATAAATAAATAAAAAACATTAAAAAAAAAAAAACCAAACCAAACAACAGCTGAAGAGGGAATAACAGGACATCCAGGAGAAGGTAATGTGGTTAGGAATTTGGGTAAGAATTGAGGTGGGGGGGAACACCCACTTGCAGAACAAGCTTTTCCAGCTGTGTTTTACAAACGAATTTCTTTTGATGGTAGACAAAGGGATCCTGCGAGGTCTAATGCCTTTTGTTAGGAACTGGTTACAACACAGTAAAGGCAGAATAACCAAGTGAAACTCCCCACCATTCAGCTGTCAGTCATGAATGGCTAGGACAAGTTAGCAAAATTCCCAGACACTGCCATCTAGTGGCAGTTCAGAGCTATTAGGGGCAACTGGCTTTTGCATTCTTAAAGTTGCCAGCCTTTTAGAGAAACATGGGTCAGCCCAAATATGAAATATTGACCTGATGAAGAATAAAAATTCCCGTGAGGGAAATATTGATAAAGAAACTAAGAGAAACTAAGAGAAAGACAAAGCAAGTGAGACACAGACAGATACAGGTATTTATAAACTTTCACTAAAAATTGGGGAGTGGTGGATAGGGAGCATTAACACAATCACTTGCCCTGGCCCAGCACTCCATCACAATTTTAGGAGGCTGGTGATGGAAGAAGCTTCTTGTAGGCCCTATGTGCTTTCTTTCCTTTGTGATCTCAATTTCTTATCTACCTCTTACTCTTTTACCTAGTCTCTGTCCATCCTTCCCCTCATGACCATTATCTAGTCAACTCTCCCCTGACAAAAACAAACAAAAAATGCCAAACAACAATAAAAACTCTTCTTGAGGTTGTAGATAAGTATTAGAGACTACAAAGGACCAAACATTATTTTTGAAAACAGTAACACCAAAGATGTCTCTGGAGCTCTGAACACATCTAAACCCAAATGTTAAATGTGGAAGGTCTTTTGTCTTCTTATATTTGTAGCCTTTCCTCTCTCCTGAGCTGCAGATCTAAATCTCCTACTGCTAGTGGGCATTTTTACTTGGATGTCTCCATGGCTTTTCAAAACTAATTTTTTTCCAAAGTGTTCCTCCTTCACCTTTATCCCCACAACCTGTCCCCATTTTTTTTGGTCCTTCTGTGTCACGTGCTTTCATCCAACCAGCAATCCAGACCCAAATGCTCATCTTCTTTCCTCTCCACACACTCCAATTCTCCCATTAGACACCAAGTCTTTGCTGCTGCTCCAAAATAATATCTCTTTAAAATATTATCTCTTTTCTACTTACACTCTCCTAGATCTGGTGTTATGAGAATGGAAATGGCCTTGAGATAGATGTCCAACTCACCTAACTTTCTTCACTTTCCCTGGGTTTCCAACAACCCATTCATAGTTCCATCATCTTTCACTTGTGTTACCTCCATAGCCTTTTAACTAGTCTCTCTGCTTTCAGACTTGTCCTACAAAGGCCTTCCTCCATGCAACGGCTAGGTTGATCTTTGTACCCCATAAAATCTCACATTTCACTTCCCTGTTTTAAATTCTTCCTTAGGACTATGGCTGAATGGCCTCCAGTTGGGTAGAGTTCTTAGACATGATACCCTATGCACTATCCATAAAATGTTAAAGTCATTAACTGGTCTTCACCCAAATAAAAACGTTTATGCTTCAAAGGATTCCATCAAGGAAGTGAAAAGTCAACCCACAGAGTGGGAGGTAATTTTTGGAAATCATCTCTAATAAGGGTTTGTATCAGAACAAAGAAATCTTACAATTTGATAATAAAAAGACAATCCAATGAAAATTTGGGCAAAGATCTGAATAAACCATTCTCAAAAAAAAAAAAAGGTGTACAAATGGCTACTAAGTACATGAAAGGATGTTTAACATCATTAGTCATCAGGGAGATGCAAAGGAAAATGACAAGAAATCATGTCATATTCATTAGGATGCCTATAATCAAAAAGAAAGATAATATGTGCTGGCAAAAATATAAAGAAATTGGAATCCTCCTACATTGGTGATAGGAATATAAAATTGTATAATCACTTTGGAAAACAGTCTGGCAGTTCCTCAAATGTTAAACATAGAGTTACCATATCACCCAGAAATCCCACCCATAGGTATAGATGCAAAAAACTGAACATATATTCATACAAAAACTTGCACACAAATATTCACAGAAGCATTATTTATAAGAGCCAAAAGGCATAAACAAGCCAAATGCCCATCAATTGATGAATGGATAAGTAAAATGTGGTACATCCATACAGTGGAATGTTCTTTGTCCATAAAAAGAAATAGAGTACTAATTTCTTTTTTTTTTTTAATTTTTTTAATGTTTTATTTATCTCTAAGAGAGAGAGAGAGACAGCGTGAGCAGGGGAGGGTCAGAGAGAGAGGGAGTCACAGACTGAAACAGGCTCCAGGCTCTGAGCTGGCAGTCATCACAGAGCCTGACGTGGGGCTTGAACCCGCGAACGGCGAGATCATGACCTAAGCGAAAGTCGGACGCTTAACCGACTAAGTCACCCAGGCGCCCCTAGAGTACTAATTTCTGCTCCAAC
Source organism: Hyaena hyaena (assembly GCF_003009895.1). Lineage (NCBI taxonomy): Eukaryota > Metazoa > Chordata > Mammalia > Carnivora > Hyaenidae > Hyaena > Hyaena hyaena. The sequence goes on from NW_024080795.1 coordinate 2,389,437, forward strand.
ATAGATGAACCTCAAAAACATGATGCTAAATGAAAGGAGTCAGTCACAAAAGACCACATATTGTATGATGCCATTTCTATGAAGTAACCAGAATAGGCAAATATATAGATGCAAAGAGTAGATGAATGGTCCCCAATGGTTGGAGAATAAGGGGACTGGGGAGTTACTCTTAATTAGTATGGGATTTCTTATTAGGGTGATGAAAATATTCTGGAATTAGACAGTGGTGATGGTTGCATAACCTTGTGAATATGCCCAAAATTCCAAAGAGTATACTCAAAAATATGTGAATTACATGGAATATGAATTATATTTTAATAAAGCTATTAGCAGAAAACAAAAATGTCCATAGTTCCCTGCTGCTCTTAGCATTAAACCCAAGATTTGTCGCCTGAAACATCATAGCCTTCACCCCTACATACATGTGCAATCCCTGGCATGTACTGTATCACATCTAGCCACACTGGATTGACTTACCTCAATTCGTTCAGCTCCTGCTGTTTCCTCTTTTTGGGAAGTCTCCTTTGCCTTATTTACTTGGTAAATTGCTACTTATTTTTGTGGAAGCAACTCAATCCTCTTTTCTTTCCCTGATCTCCATTCTTTTAGGCCAAGAAGGGTTCTTCTTTCCTTCTATCTGTCACAACTGTTCACAGCACACTGCTATCATTGCATGTCTCACATCATGTGGCAGTTATGTGTGTTTACCTATTGGTCTGTGTCCTTAACTAGATGATGAATTTGTTGTAGGCAGGAACCAGGGAGATCTATCTCTCTATACCCTAGCACAGGCCCTGGTACATGGTAGGCTCTAGCCACATATTTGTTGGTTGAATGAATGAATATTACATTATTCATAAAATAATTTATCAGTTATTTATACCATGCCACTCCACTTTATCAGAGTGACGGCCAATGACTCATGAGCTAGCAACAAGGTCTGAACACACGGAAAAGTAGGGCAGACCTATTATGGGGGCAAGGAGAAGGGAAGCCTTCCCAGAACACTGCAGTGCAAAAACTTGGGAAACCAGAACTCCAACAAAGGCCCGTGGCTGAGAGGGAGGATGTGAGGGCCACTGGGTTTTTGAGAAGAAGATGAAAAGGGGAGAGAACATCAGCACCCAGGGAGGAAGGCAGGTCTCCTCTTACACCCCTTGCCTGAAATCATTCACACATTGGGTGGCGAGCTCTTCAAGGGCACAGGTCATGTCTGATTCTTTTCTAAAGCCCTGTGCCTAGCACAGAGGGGCACAAAATAGAAGTGAGATGAATGGAAGATCTTTGGTTGCCTCTCAGGCTCATGGCAAGGAAAGGGGGCAGCCAGGTCCAATCAGATCTTCCCTTGGGCTCCCTAGAGCTGTGAGCTCAGGAAGAGATCAGTGAGTACTCTTCCAACTCAGAGGAGTTGGCCAGGCTTGCAGGCAGGGCGGTACAGCATAAGGAGGGCCCAACTACTGTGGCTTCAAAGGCAAAGGAAGAGCTTAGAATAGCTCTTGAGTCACTGCCTACCATGGACCTCTCCTAGGAGTCTGACTCTCTCAATGCTGCCCCAGAGATTCCCGCTATGCATACCGCAGCATCTAACACCTCTGTCTACCCTTCCTGGCTTCCTAATTCTACAGGGAACCCCATCATAATTCCAGACCAATGACCTTGAATAACGAGAAAGACCAGCTGGCCATAGCCCACGCTAGCAGTTTGTTTGTTTGTTTGTTTTGGTTGAAACATGGACCAAAAGTGGCCTATACTAAATGAAGTCAACATGCCAAAACTGCCTTACTCTCCTATAGGAGACCTGCCTCAAGTCTGCAACATGGAAATCCTGCCTGAGTTTTCAGCCAGCTGGCCTACCCTATATATTTCAAACTTGCCAGCCCCCACAAACGTGTGAGCCAATTACCTAAAATATCTCCCAAGATATTTTATATTTATATTTTATATTATAAATACATAATGGGTTTATATTTTATATATATAAAATATCTTGAGAAAGGAATTGAGTATATATATGTGTATGTATGTATATATATATATATATATACATATATATATATATATATATCTCCTGTTGGTTCCGTTTATTTAGAGAACCTTGAGTGATACTTCTAGCAAAAGAAGAGGTAGTTGAAGAGAAAATGTGTCTATTTCACCATTTCGTCCAGGGGCAACTTTCTCATGAGGACAGCTTTCATCAATGGCCTGTTTGTCACCATCCAGTTTCTGATGCAAAACAATTGTTTCTTTGCTTGGCAAAGCCTTACTTGACAACAGACACTTCTGATTAAATGCACACAGTCAGGGGCCAGCAACAGCACACTTCCAGCAAGCCCTGCTTTTTCTGTCGTCTCAGTACAGAAGGACAGTTATAACTTTCTTTCTCAGTGTCAGACAGAAGCCAGTCTGGAGCCACTCCACGCTCAGTCTGGGTGTGGCTCTGATGAGAAGCCAGGCAGCTCAAAGGGGAGTGAGGAGGTTTGAGGGACAGTCATTCCTCAGCAAATACATGCCCAAGGCAAAAAGACAGGTTTTGCCACTTTCCAGTTTGGGCTGCTTTGCCTGAACTTGAGGGCCTTGCCAATTACCAGGTTTCTCAGCAGCACAAGGCAACGTGAGACAATCTGCTCCACGGGACCCATGAGCATCTGCAGACAAGGTGGACGCTGGGTATAACACTTGAGCTGCGGCGATAATTAAGTAAGGCTTAGGGAAGAAGAGAAGGCTATTCTTGTTCAATCTGGGGAAAGAGAAAGTTCAGGAAACAAAGTCCTTTAAATGGAGTCCTGACCTCTTTTCTAAAACCTAAGAAGCTGAAGCATTGCTTAGTTGTTTGCCTCTTTAGATCAAATACAAACACATTTTGTACGAGACACATAAAACCATGATTAATTCAAATCTTTCAATTGTTCCCCTCATCCGTATTCACAATCACGATCCTCTGCCAGCTCCAGATGTTTCTAGGAGTGGTTTGCTCTAAAGCTCACTTGACATCACTCTGTGGCATTCCTTTCACTGATGATTAACAGAGGACACAAGGCTTGACTCACAGCTTGGCCAGAGACTGCACTGATTAATGCAAGCTGCAAAGAATGGCAGCTTCTCTCCCTGACTGGGGCCAGTTTTGTGCGTTCACAGCTCTCTAATAGGAGAAAGGGCTTCCCTTATCTAAGATGTGGTTCTGAACCGTGTTGTTGGAGAAGGGGAGGGTCCCAAACTAAGAGCCAGATGGAATTGGGCCGGTAATGCAGAAGCAGAGATGCACACTGTGCAGCCAGTCTGTAAATTGGTACCAGGTCTGAGAGCACCGACTTACAAGATGTGGTGTTTGTCTTTTTTTGAGGATGTGTGCTCTCTTGTGTGAGAAGACAGCGCATGACTTCTTAAATTTTAATGTGCACGTAGATCACCTGGGGATCCTGTTAAAATGCAGATTCTGATTTGGTGAGTCTGGTAGGCCTGAGATTGTGAATTACTAACAAGTCCCTGATGACATCTAGGCAGCTAGTCCTCGGCCCACACTGCCAGTACAAGGTTATGAAACAAGCGTAGACCTGCAAATAGGTCCCACACCTCTAGTATCACCTGACTTCTGTCAGCCACGCACAATTGCCTGGTCCTTCTCTGCCATGGCTTACAATCTAGTGGATCAGTGCCACAAGGGAAGCAAAGAGGATAGCAAATGGTCATTTCCAGCTGGGAGGGGACCTGCAAATACTTCACAGAGGACTAAGCTTTTAAGCAGGACCCAGGCAGAAATACCATAAGCTTGCCAGATGGATGGATCTCCAAAAGCGAAGACACAGAGGCTAGAAACCAAGAAGCATGGGCAGGAAAGAGCATGCAATTTCATTTGACTGGAATGTAGACTCTTCTAAGCAGAAGCTAACACAGACCGATAAGGTTGGTCAGGGAGTTTAGGACCAAATCACCGAAGATCTTGATGTCATATCATACAAAAGAATTTGGAATTCATTCTGTAAATGAGGGGGAATCTGATTTTTTTTTAAGCTCAAATGTGACTTGAACAGAGCTGGGCCTTAGATCCCAGGCTTGGAAACCACTCTGGGGGTAGTAGAAAGGATAGGTTGGAAGGAAAGAGCCTGGAGGAAGGGAGGCCAGGTAGGGGCTAGTCAACCAGCCAGAAAGTATTTATTGAGCTGCTATTCTGTTCCAACCACTGTGCTAACAACTTTAGCAGGGAACAAAAACATATATGTGCTACCCCTTGTGGCACCCACAGTCTGAGGAGAGCTCCAAAGAAGTCCAGGGGGTTAGGAGAGCATAAAACAGGGAGACCTGAACATCGAGATTGTCAGAAAAAATTGCCCTGAGTTGGTGACATTTTGGTCCAGATCTGAAGAAATGAAGAGGACTTAGATGAAGAGGAAAGTGAAGGGATGTTCCAGGCTGAGAGGAGGACCTCGATGAAGACCCAGAGACTAGAGAGCCTGGCATGTCCTAAGAATGAGAAAAATAGAGCATGGCTGAAGTGGCAAGACCAAAGGGAAGAGAGACATGACATAGAAAGGTTGGCAGGGGTCACATTTGTGCAAGGCCTTTGTAGAGGAGGCAAGGAGTTTAAACCTTTCCCTAAGGATGATGGGAAACCATTAAGCACAGGAGTGACTTGATGAGATATGTATATTAGAACCAATCTTCTGTGTCTTTGCTCTGTGGAGGATGGATGGTGGCAGGGAGCAAGATTCCATGCAAGAAGGCCTGTTATGGGAATGTTTGAGTAGACCAGACGAGAGGTGATAGAGCCTTGGTCTGAGTGGAAGAGAGGGTGGAGAGAGGTAGGTGTACAGAAGTGATAACTAGGGTAAAAGCAAGAATTGGAGAATATGGGGAAAGACAGAGAAGGGTGAAGTGTGGATAGTGGTACCTGCCACTGATGTAAAGAACATAGAAGTCAGTTTCGAAGGGAGTGAGGAAGAGAAGTTCAGGGGAAGTTCCTGTGAGACATTCAGGGTGAGATAAATAGGCAGATCAGCACAGCACTAGATTTTGAGAGAGGTCTAAACCAGGGATGAGAATTTAGGAGTAATCGGGACAAAGAAGTATCATGGCTGTCTCCAGTGCATTCTTCCCCGCCTCCCTATCAAGCCTCCCATCTGGCTGTGAAAATCCATCATGGACAGATATTGCAGTGGATGGATTAATGCAGCAGCAGATTTTCTCATGATGGAAGAAAAGGAGAACAGAGTTTGGAGGTGAATCACAGAGACTTTGAGAATGTCAGAAATGATGGTATCTTTATAGTTGGTATGCAGCCTGTCAAAGTGAGGAACAGCTCTCATTTCATATGGGAAGTCTGATAGATCATTTACAAAAAGAGAATTCAAGACTTGGCAGGCAAATTTTACATGAGACACCTTCTTCCGTCTTTGGTCAGCTGTCCCTGTCAGCTACCCAACATGTTCTTGACATGTACATGCTCAGAGTGTGAACGCTAATTCCAGTATTAGCCTAAGCACAATCATAATTAGGAACACCTGCTACTGCTGGGAAAAATCTATAATACAGTCCCCAAACAAATATAAATGACCTTTCCTCCTATGTTTTAGATTATTTACACCACCTTGCCCTTTCGGTAGCTTGGATAACCAAGTTGGCTAGATTTGTAACATAAGGATGTGCGTTGTAAATAAAACAATATAAGGTGGTCTTCTTGGATGATATGCTCAGCAGCTACCTCCAAAATGTACTTTAAAATTATTATGACAGCAAATTAATGTTTTCACAGGACCTGTTGAGGTGGAAATGTTAATGAAATGACAATAAGTAAATAAAGCCAGAGGCAATATGTCTTCTAAGTTTGCAGCAAAGTGATGGGGAGAGAGGATGCACTCTGAACTCGATCTGGGAGAATTTTGAGTGAAACCAGGACTTGTAAGGGTATGTGGTGGTGGGTGGGTGGATATGGTTCCCTTGAAAGGCAATACTATTGAGCAATTATTAACCTCCGGACAGGCAAGCATGTAGAGAAAGAAGAACACCTATCTGAGTTACTGATTATGATGAGCCAGTCAGAGAGGTTTCCCCACCTGCTCATTGATACCAGAATTGCCAAAATCTGGGACTGAAGTCTTTCTTGCACAATTCAAGAGAAGACCTGGAAATACCTTCTGGGATGGTATCTGTGTGAGGCTTTGCTCACACGGAAGTGTGGATGATACAGGAACAAAGCCTTTCACACAGAGATTTGATCAGGTTTCCAACAAGGAAAGCTAGCCTTGTGTGCTCAGGGATGGTCAGATATCAGATCTCTATTACTCTACCTCATGGTTTGGGCTATGGAGCAATTATGAAAGAGAGTGTTTCTATTATCTATTGTCACCTAAGAAACTACTCCAAAATTTAATGACTAAAACATTAATCTATTTTCTCTCACTGTTCTGGATTGGCTGGCTCCACTGGGAAGTTCTTCTGCTGGTCTTACTCAGGGTCTCTCATGCAGTTGTAATCGGATGGCAACTGGAGTCATCCAGATGCTCAACTGGGTCTCTCCAATGACTGGTCCTCACTTCCTGTATGTAAAATCTCAGAGCCTCTCCTCTCCACATTATGTGTTCAGCCGGGGAGACAAACTTCTTACAGGGCTCCTCAAAATGAGTGTTCTAAGAGAGAGAGAGAGAATAAAAATTGCAATTGCTCTTAAAGAATATGCCTAGAACCAGCAAAACTTCATTTGTGCTGCATTCTATTGATATTGCTAATCATGGGCCAAAAATCCATTTGATTCTGCATGGATTCTAATGATTGGATTGAATTTTTCTTTTCATATATTTTTCCACCTTTTCCTTTATTTTTTGAACATATAGTTATTAGAAATTCCTTGTATCCTATTATTTATATGTGTGGATCACCTGTGGGTTTGTATCTATTGTCTGGTTTCTGTTTTTGTTTTTTAGGTTTTCAATCATATGCCCTTATCTCTTATAATTCCTAGAAAATTTTGAATGAATGTCAACCAATCATGTATGAACAAATATATAGGCTCTAGATGGTATCTTCCCTCAGAGAGAATTCACTCTTTTCTCTGTTAAGTAGATCAAATAAAGGCAGATCACTTTTACTGAATCAGTGACTAAGCTGAATCAAGGCCCGGTTCAATGTTGGTAAAGCCCTTCGATTTCTCTTTTGCCCCTGCTTCTAAGGTATTACTGTGCAGAAATTTCAGCTGACAGTCTTGCATGTTCACGAAGCCCTTACCATTGGCAGATCTTGAACCTAATTCTTATCTATTCAGCACAGTGAGACTGCCCAAAACACTACTTTCTGGGTTTTTTCTTTTTTTTTTTTTTTTTGAGACTTTATCCTTAGCTTCTTAATCACTGATGAAAGGATGGCTCAACATACGCAAGTCAATAAATGTGATACACCACACTAACAGAATGAAGAATAAAAAATGTATCATCATCTCAATAGTTGCAAAAATTCATCATCCTTTCATGATAAAAAAAAAAACTCTCAACAAACTAGACATATAAGAAATTTACCGTAACATAATAAACACCATATATGACAAGCCCACAGTAAACATCATACTGAGTGGTAAAACACTGAAAGCATTTCTCTAAGATCAGAACAATAATTGCATATGCAATAATCCATGAGAAAGAGACAGACACAGAGACAGAGAGAAATATTGGACTACATAATGACAGAGGATCAGGAGATGATTAGACTGCTTCATTAATTTATTTGTCATAAATAGTTTATTGTTAAGTTGGTTTCCACATAACACCCAGTGCTCATCCCGACAAGTGCCCTCCTCCATGCCCATCACACCCCTTCCCCGCCCTCCACCCCCATCAGACCTCAGTTTGTTCTCAGCATTCAAGAGTCTCTCATGGTTTGCCTCCCTCCCTCTCCCCAACTATTTTTAACCCTTCTTCTCCCCCATGGTCCTCCGTTAAGTTCCTCCTAACCCACCTATACATGCAAACATATGGTATCTGTCCTTCTCTGCCTGACTTATTTCATTCCGCATAACACCCTCTAGTTCCATCCATGTTGCTACACATGGCCAGATTTCATTCTTTCTCATTTGCCATGTAGTATTCCATGGTATAGATAACCACATCTTCTTGATCCATCAGTTGATGGACACTTAGGCTCTTTCCATGTTTTGGCTATTGTTGAGAGTGCTGCTATGAACATTGGGGTACATGTGCCCTGTGCATCAGCACCCCTGTATCCCTTGGGTAAATTCCTAGCAGTGCTATTGCTGAGTCATAGGGGAGTTCTATTGTTAATTTTTTGAGGAACTTTCACACTGTTTTCCAGAGGGCCTGCACAGTTTACATTCCCACCAACAGTTTACATTCCCACCAACATTTCTCAACATCCTTGCCAGCATCTAGAGTTCTCTGATTTGCTCATTTTAGCCACTCTGACCGGCGTGAGGTGATATCTCAGTATGGTTTTGATCTGCATTTCCCTGATGATGAGGGATGCACAGTATCATTTCTTGTGTCTGTTGGCACTCTGGATGTCCTCTTTGGAGAAGTGTCTGTTCATGTCTTCTGCCCATTTCTCCACTGAATTATTTGATTTTCGGGTGTTGAGTTTGGGGAGTTCCTTATAGATTTTGGATACTAGCCCTTTATCTGATATATCATTTGCAACTATCTTTTCCCATTCCATCTGTTGCCTATTAGTTTTATGGATTGTTTCCTTTGTCATGCACAAGCTTTGATCTTGATGAGATCCCAATAGTTATTTTTGCTCTTGATTCCCTTGCCTTTGGGGATGTGTCAAGTAAGAAATTGCTGTGGTGGAGGTCAAGGAGGTTATTTCCTGTTTCTCTTCTAGGGTTTTGATGGTTTACTGTCTCACATTCAGGTCCTTTAACCATTTTGAGTTTACTTTTGTGTATGGTGAGAGAAAATGGTCTAGTTTCATTCTTCTGCATGTTGCTGTCCAGTTCTCCCAGCACCATCTGTAAAAGAGGCTGTCTTTTTTCCATTGGATACTCTTTCCTGCTTTGTCAAAGATTAGTTGGCCATACATTTGTGGGTCCAGTTCTGAGTTCTCTGTTCCATTGGTCTATGTGTCTGTTTTTGTGCCAATACCATACTGTCTTGATGATGACAGCTTTGTAGTAGAGGCTAAAGTCTGGGATGGTGATGCCTCCCGTTTTGGTTTTCTTCTTCAATATTACTGTGGCTATCCGGGGCCTTTTGTGGTTCCATACAAATTTTAGGATAGTTTGTTCTAGTTTTGAGAAGAATGCTGGTGCAATTTTGATTGGGATTGCATTGAATGGGTAGATTGCTTTGGGTAGTAATGACATTTTAACAATATTTATTCTTATGATCCATGAGCATGGAATGTTTTTCCACTTTTTTTGTGTCTTCTTCAATTTCCTTCATAAGTTTTCTGTGGTTTTCATCATACAGATCTCCTATATCTTTGGTTAGATTTATTCCTAGGTATTTTATGGCTTTTTGTGCAATTGTGAATGGGATCAGTTTCTTGATTTCTCTTTCTGTTGCTTCATTACTGGTGTATAAGAATGCAGCCGATTTCTGCACGTTGATTTTGTACCCTGCAACTTTGCTGAATTCATGGATCATTTCTAGTAGGCTTCTGGTGGAGTCTGTCGGGTTTTCTATGTATAGTATCATGTTGTCTGTGAAAAGTGAGAGTTTGACTTCTTCTTTACCAATTCTGATGCCTTTGATTTCCTTTTGTTGTCTGATGGCTGGTGCTAGGACTTCCAGCACTATGGTAAACAACAGTGGTGAGAGGGGACATCCCTGTCGTGTTCCTGATCTCAGGGGGAAAGCTCTCAGTTTTTCCCCATTGAGGATGATGTTAGCTGAGGGCTTCTCATAGATGGCTTTTATGATGTTTAAGTAAGTTCCTTCTATCCCGACTTTCTCGAGGGTCTTTATAAAGAAAAGATACTGTATTTTGTCAAATGCTTTTTCTGCATCTATCGACAGGATCATATGGTTTTGACTTTTCTTTTGTTAATGTGGTGTATCACATTGATTGATTTGCGAATATTGACCCAGCCCTGTAACCCAGGAATGAATCCCACTAGATCATGCTGGATAATTCTTCCTATGTGCTGTTGCATTTGATTTGCAAGAATCTTGTTGAGGCTTTTGCATCCGTATTCATCAAGGATATTGGCCTGTAGTTCTCTTTTTTTGCTGAGTCTGTGTCTGGCTTCGGAATCAAAGTGATGCTGGCTTTGTAGAATGAGTCTGCAAGCTTTCCTTCCATTTCTGTTTTTTGGAATAGCTTGAGAAGAATGGGTATTATCTCTGATTTAAATGTCTGGTAGAATTCCCCAGGGACGCCTTCTGGCCCAGGGCCCTTATTTGTTGGGAGATTTTTGGTAACTGATTCAATTTCTTCACTAGTGATGGGTCTGTTCAGATTTTCTATCTCTTCCCGTTTGAATTTTGGTAGTGAATGTGTGTTTAGGAATGTGTCCATTTCTTCTAAGTTGTCCAGTGTGTTGGCATATAATTTTTCATAGTATTCCCTGCTAATTGCTTGTATTTCTGAGGGGTTGGTTGTAAGAAGTCCACTTTCATTCATGATTTTGTCTGTTTGGGTGCTCTGTTTTCTTTTTGAGAAGCCTGGCTAGAGGTTTGTCAATGTTGTTTATTTTTTCAAAAAGCCAACTCTTGGTTTCACTGATCTGCTCAACTGTTTTCTTGGATTCTATATTGTGTCTTTTTGCCCTAATTTTTATTATTTCTCTTCTCCTATTGGGTTTGGGGTGCTCTTGCTGCTCTCCTTCTAGTTCCTTTAGGTGCGCTGTTAGATTTTGTACTTGTGCTTTTTCTAATTTCTTGAAATAGGCCTGGAGTGAAATGTACTTTCCTCTTAGGACTGCCTTTGCAACATCCCATAGAATTTGGATTAATGTATTTTCGTTTTCATTTGTTTCCATATACTTTTTAGTTTCTTCTCTAATTGCCTGATTGGCCCATTCGTTCTTTAGTAGGGTGTTCTTTAACCTCCAGGTTTTTGGAGGTTTTCCAGACTTCTTCCTGTGACTGATTTCACGTTTCATAGCATTGTGATCTGAAAGTGTGCATGGTATGATCTCAATTCTTTTATATTTATTGAGGGCTGCTTAAAGTCCTAGTATGTGATCTATCTTGGAGAATGTGCCATGCACACTTGAGAAGAAAGTGAATTCCATGGCCTCAGGATATAGAGTTCTAAATATATCTGTCAAATCCATCTGGTCCAATGTAACATTCAAATCCATTGTTTCTTTAGAGATATTCTGTCAAGTTGAAATATCCATTGCTATAAGTGGAGTAATAAAGTACCCTGCTATTAGCACATTCTTGTCCATAAGATTGTTTCTGTTTGTGATTGTTATTTATTTGGGTGCTCCCATCTTCGATGTGTAGCCATTTATAATTGTTAGCTTTCCTGATGGATCAACCCTGTAATTATTATATAATACCCTTCTTCATCCCTTGTCACTGCCTTTAATGTCCAGTTAGTCTGATATAAGCATAGCTACTTCAGCTTTCTTTTACTCCATCCCCTTACTTTCAATCTGAAGGTGTCCTCAGGTCTAAAACGAGTCTCTTGTAGACAGCAAAGAAATGGATTTTGTTTTTTTTATCCATTCTGCTATACTATGTCTTTTGGTTGAAGCGTTTAGTCCATTTACATTTAGTGTTATCATTGGAAAGTATGAGTTTAGAGTCATTGTGTTCTTGGTATCATTCATGTTTGTAGTGGTGTCTCTGGTACCTTGTGTTCCTTGCAACATTTCCCTCATAGAGTCCACCTCAGGAAATTTTGTAGGGCTGGATTAGTGGTGATGAATTCTTTCAATTTTTGTTTATTTCAGAAGACTTTTATCTCTCCTTCTATTCTGAATGACAGGCTTGCTGGATAGAGGATTCTTGGCTGCATATTTTTCTATTCATCACATTTAAGATTTCCTGCCATTCCTTTATGGCCTGCCAAGTTTCAGTAGATAGGTGTGTAATCACTCTGACCGGTTTCCCTTTGTATGTTAAGGCCCTTTTCTCCCTAGCTGCTTTCAGAATTCTCTCTTTGTCCTTATATTTTGCCAGTTTCACTGTGATATGCCGTGCAGAAGATCGTTTCAAGTTACTTCTGAGGGGTGTTCTCTGTGCCTCTTGGATTTCAATGTCTGTTTCCTTCCCCAGATTGGGAAAGTTCTCAGCTATAACTTGTTCAAGTACTCCTTTAGCACCTTTCCCTCTCTCTTCCTCTTCTGGAATTCCTATGATATGGATATTGTTCTGTTTGATCATATCACTCAGCTCTCGAACTCTACTTTCGTGCTCTTGGATTAGTTTATCTTTCTTTTTCTCAGCTTCCTCTTTTTCTGTAATTGTGTCTTGTAACTCACCTATTCTCCTCTCTGCCTCTTCAATCCGTGCATTGGACGCCTCCATTTTATTATACATCTCATCTATACCATTTTTTTAATTCATCACAACTATTTTTAAGCTCTCTAGTCTTTGTAGCAATAGTTTCTAGGATGTCTTCCATGCCTTTTCCAAGCCCAGCAATTAATTTTATGGCTAGTGTTCTAAATTCTTGTTCAGTTATGTTGCTTATATCTGTTTTGAGCAGTTCTTTAGCTGTCATTTCTTCCTGGAATTTCTTTATAGGAGAGTTCTGTTTTGTTATTTTGGCTAGCTTTCTGTCTCTTGCTAGTTTTAAAAGCTTGTTATGCACTGTGCACCTGCGAGTACTGCTGTATTAAAGAAGGCTATTTAACTGTCCAGGGCCTGTCCGTTCAGGAAGTGTTCTTTGAATGGTGTCTCTTGGTCTCTCCTGTTGAGACTTTGGTTATTTTACTTTCCTACTCGTAGTGGTATTTGGGACTCTCCACCATGTGTACTTTGGCTTGTTTCTTGAGGTAGCTCTGGAAAAGAAAACAGACAGACAAACACACAAGGAACAAAGGTACACAAACAAACAGACAAACAAACAAGCAAACCAAAAGGGAAAAAGAAAAAGAAAAAAAGACAGAAAAAAAGGAGGAAAAACAAATAATAAAAATAAAAGATAAAAAATAAAAAAGAAGAAAATAAGAGAAAAAAGAATGAAAACCCAAAAGATAAAGGACAATCTAAAATCATAATACCAGAATTCCCAACTACAAATAAAGAGCAGGGTGTATGCAGTGCTGATGGAAGAGCATATTCATAGAGAGAAATCACAGGGTGGAGAGAAATGGAATTGGACAATGACCAGGCAGAGAGACTAAGAGGCTTAATTCAGAGAGAGAAAGAGGAGAACATGGTAAGAGGTGAGGAGAAGGAAACGAAGATAATGTTACTCAGAGAAACTATATAGTCTGATTACTCTAGAGAGAGAGAGAGACAGAAAGGTAACGGTGGAGGTGTAGAATATACATCTAGAGAATGGATTAAATGTGACTGCCTAAGCAAACCAGTGACTAGAATGCCCAGTCCAGGAGAGGGGAGGGATAGGAATGAAACAAGGGAAAATATATCTGAATAATAAGAGTTGATCTAGAATTAATCATGGCAGTACATCCATGTTGGTCTTGCCCCAGGCTCCTGTAAAAAAAAAAAAAAGAAAAAAAAAAAAAAGCAGCTCTCCAGGGGGGATAGGCGTGGTTTGGTGTAGGCAGGTCTTAGCCTCCACAGCGTCCTGCAGCTGCTCCCTGAGGTCTGGCCCTGGTGGTTGTGGGGAGAAAAATGGAGGCGCCCCAGTCCCTTCTCGAATCAAGCGTTGCAAATCACTCTTTTGGGTCCAATCTCCCTGTGCCCCAGGTGTAGCCGAGGTGGGCCATGCTCTATGTCCCAAGGTCCCAAGCCCCGCCTCATTTCCAGATCTTAGTCCACGTGCTTTATTGATACCGTCAGAAATATAAACCCGCAGGCCAAGTCCTTCCAAGCAGTTTCAAGCCTGCCGCTTCCCCACTGGGGATTGAGCCAAGCTGGGAGAGTGGCGGAGCTGTTTCCGGCCGTGCTGCTTCTCCACATTGAGCTGGAGAGTAGAGGAGCAGTTTCTTCTGGTGCTGCTTGGGATGGGGCATCCAGCTCAAAGTTAGCACCACAGCTGTGAACCAGACTGCTCTCTGTCCCAAGCTGAGGTTTTTCTCTTCTCCAGGGACAGTTTTTTGAGCAGTTGCAGCCGCTCTTTCTTTTCCCCTCGACTCACTGTGGCTCCCTGCAAAGGAGTCTCCTCCCCTCCCTCCATGTGTCCAGGTCTGGCCCATTTTTATCTTCCCCAGTTCGCACTCACGCACCTATAAGGTTGTTTCTCAGCGGAGTCTGTCTCTTTCCCTCCCAAACTCCTGCAGTTCTCCAAGGGTTCCTAAGGCTTCAGGCCTTCTCCATGTGAGAGACGGGGGCAAGTGAAATGTATGGAGCTCACTACTTCTCCGCCATCTTGCCCCTTCTCTCTAAAGGGACTTCTAGCCATGAAACTTGAAGCCATCAAAATCCTAGAAGAGAGCACAAGCCAGTAATTTCTCTAACATCAGCCACAGCAACATTTTTCTAGATGTATCTCCTGTACCCTGGCGAGGAGCCAAAGCGGATTGGAGTTTGAGTGATAGGCGACATGAGACAGACTCTTCTGGATATGCGGATTTTGGCTTCCTTCTAGCAGTTTCACGTCCCAAGACTTCTAATTAGATTGCTTTAAGAGAAGATCAGAAAATAGAATAGACAGAATTTGGTAATGATGAATAGAGAAGAGTCGAGGGTGATACCCAATTTTCTAATTTGAGTATAGAGTAGAGGATATAGGCATAACATAGATTGGGCAGAGATGCAGGCATACCTCCTTTCTCTTTGCATTTTAGGATAAAGCTTAAACCCTGAGATACTGCTCATTGACTGACCTTCCCTCTGTCCTTATCTGAACACCATAGCTCATAATACGCTGCATCTGTTCTGGTCCCCATCCTGACTCCTTGTTCCTTGAATTCCCAGAATGCTCAGGCCTGTCACACTGTTTTGGGGCTGGAGAGCTAGACTCAGTCAGTAGCTTAGGCTTTGCTCCCCATGGGCAGGTGGTTGCCAGCTTCTTGGACTTCTTTATTCCATGGCACCAGTCTGCTACTGGGCTCCTCTATTCCAAGTACTCCTCTATAGGGCCAGGTTTCTCCTTTGTCTTAGACCTCTTGGTACTATATCACTTGCTTGAACATGCACCTGTCTTTGCTTTACAACTCATCTCAATGGACGATGCAGCTGGAGTATCTGTCTCTGTCTAGTTGTGAGTATATTACAATGCTCTGTTACTCACTCCCAGCAGTTGGTATGCCAACTCAGAGAATGACAGCAGTGACCTGAACTAGTCTAGAAATATTCAGGTCCCCCTTTTCAGATTTCTCTGTCCATCTGGAGAAGATGCCCTTGTCAAAGAACATGAGATAGGGAGACTAACCCAACCTCTCAAGTCAGGCAAGTGGAACTGAGTAATGAGGCCTGAGTGACACAGCTTAGAGATGGAAGTGACTCTACCAGGGAGTAGAGGATCAGAATTGTATCTCTTTATCCCATTCTGCTAAATTTTATCGGTAACCAATCCAGAATGCATAATGCTTTTGGCTTGCCCATTACCCAAACTGGTAACTTTCAGACACTGTTACGCTTTTGTTGGCTTTCTCTCAGACCCTTCTTAGCCTAGCAGCAATCCACTTCCCCTCTAAAACTGCCTTTCCCCTACATGGAAAATCAAATTAACATGTTTTAGAAACTTCCACTTTCCTACCACTGCCCATTCTCTTGCTTTATTTCGACAGAAATTCCTGAAAGTATTTTTTAATATTTTATTTTTAAGGAATTTCTACACCCAACATGGGCCTTGAACTTACAACCCTGTGATCAAGAGTTGCATGTTTCCTCAGCTGAGCCAGTCAGGTGTCCATTTATTTATTTATTTATTTATTTATGCAGAGGAGTGATTTACATTTTTATTTTTATTTATACTCAAGTTAGTTAACATACAGTGTAGTCTTAGTTTCAGGAGTAGAACCCAGTGATTCATCTTTCACATATGACAACCAGAGCTCATCCTGAAAAGTGCCCTCTTTAATGCCTGTTACCCATTTAACCCACACCCACCTGGTATATAAAAAGGAATGAAATATTGTCATTTGCAACAATATGGATGGATCTAAAAGCTATAACCCAAAGTGAAATATGTCAGTCAAAAAAGACAAATACCATATGATTTCACTCATAATGTGGAATTTAAGAAATTAAACAAATAAACAAAGAAAAAAGAGAAAAACAAAACAAAACCAGACTCTTAAATATAAAGAACAAATCTGTGGTTACCTGAGGGGATGGTGAAATAAGTGAAGGGGATCAAGAGTGCACTTATCATGATGAGCACTGAGTAATAAATAGTTATTGAATCATTATATTGTATACCTGAGACTACTGTAATACTGGATGTTAATTACACTTGAATTTAAAAAAAAAATAGCTTACCCTGTACTTCTTCCTCTCTTTCTAGGAGCTAAAACCCAGTCATAGTGTTGATGAACCAATCTTGACTATGCAGAGAAGGAAAATACCTTGGGGATGATGGAATCATAAGATACAAAGATTTGAGTTCTCTGCTGCTAACTCTTTAAGTACTATGAGCAAGTCCCTTCCTCTACCCAGGTCTCAGTTTTCGTCTCTGTGAAGTGAGGGTGATTTCAGGGATTCTGCCAGCTCAAACTCACATGCAGACATAGGCTGTATGTCCATGCCTTAAGTTCCCTGTAAAGATTTGCTCTCTCGTGTCTCCTCTGTTACAATGCAAAGCATGCAGGGAATGTTGCATTAAACCTCAAATACTCCAACATGAATGTGTTTCTGGTGATCCCATTGTTCTTTTTCAGATGGACTGAAGAGATAATTTGGGGCCCACAGCCTCCTAGAGTGGTCATGAAGTAGAACACAGAGAAGGGAGAGCCATCAGGACGAATGCAGTGTGGGCATCCGCATTGCTCATGCACCATCCATCTCTACGTAGGCAAGCTTCACAGAGAGGCCTGCCTGAGGAAATGTAAACTAGTTGGGTGAAGGTTAACCCACCCAGATTCCCCAAACTGTGCCAAACGGGGGGCAGGGGGTTGGCATTCCCAGAGGCTGCCGCTCCAAGAACATCGGAGCTAAGTTCCCATCACCGATGTCTTTCACGTCCTGAGCATAGCGCCTCCCAATATTCCCACAGCGAGCCAGCCTCTAGTGTCCGGGACGCCATTTTTTGAGGTGGCGATTGAGGCATTGCTCTGGATGGCAACCAATTTGCCAGGTGTCTGGTTGGAGGCAATGAGAGAAGCTCTGACAGGGCAGACCCCACGCATGGTTTGTGGTTCCCTGCCCAGAAGACTGAGAAACTTCCTCTGGAGGCTGCCACCTTTGCACTTTGGGTTGTTTGCGGATCAAAGGGCCATGAATGTGCCTTTCCTTGCATGTTTCTGTTAGTACACATGAACTTAAATGCCTGTCTTCTGCCTTGAGTGTTAGGCAGCAGAAAGGGCTCTGTTCTGTGAATCTGAAGAGATGAACATTGAGAGCACCGAGCACTACACGTTTGTAATTCCAGTCACCGAACAGAAAGTGTGCCGGAGCCCTGCTTTTCCCCCACTGCTTCTCCACCCAACCTCATCTCCCTCATTCCCCTTTCTTTGTTGATGCCCCCGCCTTTCCTTTGCCCACCTTTGTTCAGTGCTTGGAAAGAAAAGAATCAGGGGCCAGGGCAGGTTGGTGCAGAAATTCTGGAAGAGCTGGGGCGTGTGCAGCACTAAGCACTACAGTGGTCAAGTGAGTCTTTTAAGGGCAGTGGGGAGGGGGCCAAAGAAAATTCACATGGAAGCACCTTGGTAGAGTGATACAGTGGCCAGGATCACTGGCAGTCAGTCCTGGATCCTAATGCTGCTCCATCCTTATGTGTGTATTAGCTGCATGACCCTGACCTCATGGGATTCAGAAAAATGACCCAGGTGAAAGCATTTGATAAATGTGATACAAATGTCCGGTTTTATTACATGACTCTATTTGAGAACACAGTGAAAGTTTCCACGCTACAAAGTATGTCACCTCCCTGTCCACTCGTGTAACCAGACCCTGCCCTGGTCATGACTTGTGCTAATGCCTGTTTTTTCATATTTAGAAATTATTTCTTGCTCAGCATGGCCCTGCTCTAAACTCCTCTTTTAAAATGCACGCCCCAACCCCCAGGGCACTCCTCCTCAAAGATAGCCCCTTAAGTGTCCAGAATCTCAATGTGAAAGAGTTTTTTGGATCTTTCCTCTCTGATTATAGCCCGGATGAAACCACAGGAGATCTGTGGGCAGATCCTTATGTTTAACCCCTACTGATTCTTTTTCAAATAAATCATAATTTTTATCAAAGTATTATATGCTGATTTACAATGGTATATTACTGTGTCTAAAACGCTTACACTAAAAAAAAAAAAAAAAAAAAAAAAAAAGCAAGACCTCTGTCTCTTTGTCCCTCCTCCTCACCAGTTGGTCTATCTCACCTTCAAATTTTAACTCTTTTATTTTTCCTGAGAGTTACTTCCATATTGTTAAATAACACGTGTGCATTGGTGTCTTTTGATTCATTATAATTAATCTGCTGGGGTCTTACTATGGCCCATGAGGATTCAAGTTCTTTACAAACCCCCCATTCTCCCAATCATTATATCATAATTTAAAGTATGCATCATTATGGTTACACAAATAGCGTTCACCAATGAGCCAAGATATATACTATGATTATATTCCCTGCTGCATACAATTTCTGTTCTTTCAGTAGTTAATGATTACCTGATTCATTCTCCCCCTTTGCATAGTTTATCTGAACCTGTACCAAGTCTTTTCATGCCTGCCAAAAGTCTTGTAAAAATGCTTCTCAGTCCAACAAACTGAGGACTGATGGGTGTGGGGGGGGCGGGGGGAGATGGGCATGGAGGGGGGCACTTGTGGGGATGAGCACTGGGTGTTCTATGGAAACCAACTTGACAAACTATTTAAGGAAAAAAATAAATAAAAAATAAAAATTAAATACACACCCACAAAAAATGCTTCTCAGTCCAACTGTCCTCATGGTCATGTGAGCAAAGCTTTCATATTATCTCTCAAGTTTGTCACTTTTGTTTGGGTTTTGAGGGGTTTTTCTGCCTACAAATGTCCCTTCTGGAGCCCTCAGGCCTGCTCCAATCTGAACTGTTGCACTCTGAGCTGGCCGAAGAGAGGTCATCCTGTAAATTCCTTTTACCGCTCCCTTGGATAGGATCCCTGTTTTGTGAATCCCTTTCTTGGTTTACACCCTTGCTTCGGTTGTCATTGCCTAAGTAAGGATGCATTATAGGCAACATTTAAAAAATTTTAATATTTACATATTTTCGAGAGAGACAGAGCATGAGTGGAGGAGGGGCAGAGAGAGAGACACACACACACAGAATCTGAAGCAGGCTCCAGGCTCCGAGCTGTCAGCACAGAGCCCAACATGGGGCTTTAACCCGTTAACCATGGGTTAGATCGTGACGTGAGCTGGAGTCAGACTCTTAACCAACTGAGCCACCTAGGCTCACCCTTATAGTCACCCAGGCACCCCATACCCAACACTTTTGAGACTTTGCTGAGGAAAGAAATCTTGGTTGAAAATAAACACTTGCTCAGAATTTTGAAGGCATTACTCCATTGCATAAAATCTTGCTGTTGAGAAGCCTGATAGTTGGTATGCTACTTATTTTATTTTTCTCTCAGGAAGTTTTCAGCTTTTTCTCTCTATCCCTAGTGTTCTGGAATCTCACAATGTTCTCGTGCTGGGTTCTAGGGTGGCCCTTTAAATCTGAAGACTTGTGTCCTCGGAAGTTGGGGAAACAATTTTGCATTATTTCATTGATAATATTCTCCCACCATTTTCTGTTTTCTTTCTGAAAATTCTTATTCGTTTGATGATGGATGGGTTGGATTGTTCTTCTACTTTTTAAAATTTTCATATTGTCCACCAAAATGTAAGCTACATGAAGACAGAATTTTTGTCAGTTTGTTGCTGTTGATGATGATAATGTAATAATATATCTCAAGAGACTAGAACAGTATCTGGCACATAGTAAGCACTCAAGCAATTTTGATGAATGAAACGAAATCTTTTTCTTCAACTTTCTACGTGATTTCCTCAACTTTATCTTCAACCCTGTTCACTAAATTTGTTTTTTTGCTATCATATTTTTAACTTTCAAAAACTCTTATTCTTTGATTAAATTTCTTTTATATAATCACGTTCTTGTTTTAGTGATGATCTCTTATTTCTTTGAGGATATAAATTATTGTTTCATAGCCATTTTCTTCCACTCTCTCAAATACTTCGGTCCCTTTTCCCTTTGCGTTGGCCTCTGTCTTTCAAGCTGAAGCTTTCTTTCCAATGCCGGGTGACACTGGAAGGTGTGCTGCATATGTGGGGCTTAGTCATGTTTGGGCAGAACTTCATGCCGACAATATTTATGTGTTTCTAGAGTCCTATAAGCTTGTTGATATTCCTTTCTAACCCCTAAGTCTCCTTTTAGTATTTATTTGTATCTCCAGCCACCGTTGCCACCACACTGCTCCTAAGTTCTAGTGAGTTCATAATTATTGGCCGCCATTCCATTTTTCTTTTTTTAAAAAGTGTTGGTGGCCATTTTTGAGTATAGCTAACACACAACGTGACATTAGTTCCAGGTGTACAAATAGCGATTCAAATTCTATGTTATGTTGTGTTCACCACAAGTGTAGCTACCATCTGTCACCACACAACACGATTATAATATCATTGACTATCTTCCCTATGCTGTACCTTTTATTCTTGTGCTGTATTCATTCCATAACTGCCTCTACATTTTCTTTTTCCCTCTCTCTCTCTCAGCTTCTTCATCCACCTATTGCTTCCTCTATCTTCCTTCTCTTTCACTCTCAATACTTTATTGAGCACCTGCTGCCACATACTTGGCTAAGTACACAGTGCTACAGATATAAAAATGAATAAGACATGGTCCCTTCCTTCAAGACCCTCATAATCTAGGGAAGGAGACAGCTGTGCACTCAGATGACATCAATATAATGTCTTCCCTGCCATTATAAAGAAACATATATGGTCCTATGCAAGCCCAGAAGAGGGTCTCAGGAAAGCCTTCCCAGAAGTAGGATGTTTGGGCTGAGTGTTAAAGAGGTGCTATATTTGTTTTCTATGGCCACTGTAACAAATTACAACAAATGTATTGCCTTCAAGCAGCACCCATTTATCATCTCCTAGCTCTGTGGGTTAGAAGTCTAAGTACAGTGTGGCTTGGCTGTTTCCTATGCTTTGAATTTCATAAGGTCAATGCCAAGATGTCAGTGACCACATTCCTTTCTGGGGCTCTGGAAACGAATCACTTCCAAGCATTCAGGTTGATGGTTAAATTCAGTTCCTTATAGTTGTGGGACCAAAGTCTTTGTATCCTTGCTGGTTATCAGCCAGAGGCCAGTCTTTGCTTCTAGAAGCCACCCTCATTGCTTCTCATGGTTTCAATGTGGCCTCCCTCCAAAAACAGTGAGTTGAGTTTGTCTCCCACTCCAAATCTCTCTGACTTCTTTTGACACATCTCTCTGACTCCAGCTGGAGAAAGTTCTCTGCTTTCAAGGGCTCATGTGATTGGATTGGGCCCACCCAGATAATCCAGAATTACCTTCCATATCTTGGGGAATGTAACCTTAATTACATCTGCATAGTCCCTTTTACTACATGGTTACAGGTTCCAGGGGTTAGGACTTGAATACTGTTGGGGCCCATTCTGCCTTCAATAATTTCATTCAGGAAAAATGAGGGAAAGAGTGTTCTGGGCACAGGCCTGGAGAGGTGAGAAAACATTGATTTCAGGAAGCTACAGGCAGTTCAATATGATGGCACATGCATCAAAATTAGGTTGGAGGGGCACCTGGGTGGCTCCGTGGGTTAGTCTTCCGACTCTTGATTTTGGCCCAGGTCATGATCTCATAGCCATGAGATCAAGCCTCGCATCAGGTTCTGTGCTGGGTGTGGAGCTTGCTTGAGATTCTCTCTCTCTCTCTCTCTCTCTCTTTCATTCAGCCCCTCCTCCACCTCATTCCCCTCTCTCAAAAACAAAAATTAGGTTGTAGAGAGAAGCAGTGGCCAAATAATAATGGGGCCTCACTATTCCAATTCTCCTGTTCTCCTTAATGTCTTTCCCCGGACTGAGTCTTTTGGAAACACTGTATCCAAATGATCAGAATGTTTCATTTCAATTCTTCCATGTCGCCAGTTCAAATTTTCTGTTCTCACCATCTGAATTCTTCCTGGCTGATCCTAGCCTCCATTGTGGTCTGGTTTCATGCTAGCCATCAGCCTCTTTCCTTCCACAGTCAGCTCCCTGCTCATTGTACTGACAAGTAAGAATCTTTGTAACTGGTGCATTATGCCATCTGGACAGCCATACGTAATCCTATAAATCCTGGTCTAATTTTCCCACAACACTACTTTCATCGTGTTACTACACTGCTCAATGGATCCTGATGGCACTTTCTTGCCTGTGGAACCCTAACTAAATTCTTAAGCTGGCGTTTCCAAGTTTGAGTCTACTCTGCCAGGCCAACATTCTCACATACTCCAACCTAGGCAGCCTGGCCTCTTCTTTGCCTTCTGCCTACCATATTCACTCCTTGATGCCTTTGCTCCTTCCCCCTCCCTTTTTCGGTCGGAATGTGTCATTCTCTCTCCCTTCTGTGCATCCAAAACATGCCTAGCCTTTGAGACATGGCATAAACTGCACATTCTTCATGAATTTTTCCCCAAGACAGTCACACATAGCTCCTGATGTGTGACTGTACCCTGCATGTTTACACTAAGTTAAACACATTTCACTCTTCATCAAAAACATCCTTTTTTATATAAAGTTGATTTATTTTCAGAGAGAAATAGAGCACGTGCACACGTGAGCAAGGGAGGGGCAGAGAGACATGGAGAGAGAGCAGCCCAAGCAGGCTCCATGCTGCCAGCACAGAACCCGATGCAGGGCTTGATCTCACAAACCAAGAGTCAGATGTTTGACTGACTGCGCCATCCAGGTGCCCCCATCACAAACTTCCTTTGACTTTCATGATACCATGTGTGGAAATCCCACCTTTCCAACTACACTCACTATATAAGCTACTTGTGCATAGGCCACATGGCCCATTCAATTTGGGATAGAATTCTTTTCAGCTCTGATCCAAATATCAGATGTTTTGATACAGATTTGAGAAATGTGAAAATGCACATGTATCTCTGTTCCATCTCTAAATTAAATAGTCATCTAAACTGAAACTCGAGAGTAGAAGATTTCCCATATCATTTTCTAGATAGGATTATGAAATCTTTATCTTTGGCATCAGAAATTTAAACAAGTTTCCCTTTATATTTATATAGGTTCCATGTCGATGAATGTGAATGTGTGTCCTTACCCTTGCATTCTCTAGCTTTCCCCCACAGGCCAGTATTTTGTCACTCGGCCAAACATGTGGATGATTTATTGCTGCTTAATCTAACTCTTGCATAGTTTTTCACCAGGCAGTGATGGGATGAGAGAACTACTCTTTGGAGAAGCTGCCAGACTTTGCCCTAAGACATTTTGCAAATAAGATACTGGATTTATTGCAAAACTCATTCCAACAAACAAAAGTGTATAGTAAATTCAGTTCCAAACCACGAAGTCCATATGGTTCTCACTAGAGGGCTTTGGGGACTCAAAAACCCAAATCTTTCTTTTGATTCTAAGCAGAAAACTATTATTGGAAGTGCCGACAGTTGATAACTTGGAGACGTATGGTCCTATTCTCTTTCTCCAAAATGAGAACGGTGGGCTTAGCAGTAAATTGATAGTGTAAGTAAATCTAGCACTTGAAAGAATTTAATTAAATTTCTCCCATCTTCAGTGTAAACACAAGACAGGATCTATCCTTCCGGTAAGGAGAGGTAATGGAATTCCCCTATGGCAAATGGCTATTGCACTAGACTAGCTCCTGTTGAAAAGGCAGGAATGATGCCCATGCAAGATAGCCTGTAGTCAACAGCAGATAAAGACTCTCCAATTTTGAGAGGGAAATATATCACAAAAAAGCACTAACATGTCAGTTTCTTAGGAGCACCAGGCATTCATTCCTGTGAGCTCTAATACGATAGCTAATAGATTCCACAGCAAAATGAAAAGGATCCATTCTCACCAGACTGGTAACCAATGTTGCAAGTGCAGCCAGGGAGTGGGAGGAAGGAATGGAAACATGGATGGTGTAGACTTTAGATGAAAAATATTCCAGAATAATACTAACATTTAAGAAGCTAACAACTGCTTTAGGGTTCCAGAAATCTGAATGGCTAATCGAAATTTTTGGCAATTATTTTTTTCTAACAAGAGAAGGAGTTCACACACAAAATCTTTAACTAGCTCAGATAAATACGTAGTAGACAGTAAAGCATCAACCAAATCCTGTTGTGCCATTCAGCACTACGTATACATGGAAAATACTAGTAAAACAAATTTGGAAACAAAGCTTTCTTGCAAATGCAGATGCTTCCAACTTCATGTGGGTAGGACTTGAAGCTCTTTTATGAAACAGGGGAAAACATAGAGCGGTTACAGGCCTGAATCTGGGCAAAGTTGTGACAAAAGCAAAGGTTCTCATCGTTTTGTCTGTGCCCCTTTCCCTCCCACAGCCCATTTCCATAGTGACACTCAGAGCTACTACCAGTCGACCTTAATCCCCAGGCTCTGTGCACCCCTGCTTTTGTGTTCATGCCCTTCCCTCTGCCAGAGGTTTCCCTCCCTTCTTGCCTCCTGTCTGCTTGAAGAGTCCTCTTCTTTAAGATTCAAGGGGCACCTCCTCCGTGAAGTTTCCCAGATTCTGCTCCCACGCCCAAGAGCTAACCTTTGTGCTTCCTTTGTGCTACACATACCGGGACTTGTCTAGATGTCCACCATTACACCTGAAGCTTTTCATCACGTCTTTGCATGTTTGGTTCTCTTTTCTAAAGTATAGGTTCACTGAAAGCAGGCACGCGCATTTGTAACTCCATGCATATCTGTAGCCTTTCGTATGGGAACGAGCACATAGTAGTTGCTTGATATGTTTGCCAAATGAAAAATGCTTTCAGTACAAGGAATAAAGCAAATATAATGCCAAAGCAGTGTGCCTGAAACCAATCATGTCATCATTTTAATCATCTTATTGATCAATCCCACTCACCATCTATTTGATTTATTTGCGGGAATGTAAGCGTGATGTTTACCTCTATTTTGGTGCTTATGACTGTCTCCCTCCCAATTCCTTATTTTTAAACATTTATTCTTTCTCTAGTAGACTTCCAGTTTCTCTCTCTGACCCTCCCCTGCTCATGCTGTCTCTCTCAGAAAAAAAAAAAAAAAAAAAGCTTCTCAACTCAAAACTGTACTTTGCAGTTTTTTACTTGTTTTAATTGACATATAATTAACATGTAACATTATATTAGTTTCAGGTGTACAACATAATGATTCAATATTTGTACATATTGTGAAATATAA
Organism: Hyaena hyaena; assembly: GCF_003009895.1. Taxonomy (NCBI): domain Eukaryota; kingdom Metazoa; phylum Chordata; class Mammalia; order Carnivora; family Hyaenidae; genus Hyaena; species Hyaena hyaena. The sequence goes on from NW_024080795.1 coordinate 2,414,976, forward strand.
TCAAATGTTTTTGACAGTGAGTAGTGGCAGCAGCCATGCTTAATTGCCCAAAGGAGATCTTTCAGGGCCTGGCCTTTGGTGATGCATGACTCTCCTCTGTTTTCTGGAGCTAAGACAGAGAAAGCAATCCTTCTCTGGAGCCAGCCCAGAACCTAGGTCAAATTACAACAAAATCCACATTGGCTTAGTGGTTAGTCACTCACATAATAGATGTGAAAAAAACAATACTGTGCATTTTATACCATGCATTACACTTCTTCAACATCCATTCAATGACATTTACTGCATTCAGACCGTCCATCAATTCTGACAAGAAAGGTAAGGCAAAAATTTTTATCCCCCTATTACCTGGGGTTGGATAGTTACTATTCCCTTGGCTGTGAAAAACATTTGAGAAGCCTGGAGACTATTTAAAAGAGCTTTTATAAGCAACCAAGGTGAATATGCACTGTGAGTCAAAAATCTTGAAGCTCAGTCAAACCAACCAACCACACAACAAAAAAGGGGAAAGCCTCTTGTGGCTAACTGGCAAATTCAGAAGGGTTATTGTTGAGAAACAAGTGTCAAATAAATGAAACGTCATTTTTATTACATTAGTCTCTGGCAGGCAAGTATGGACAGCAATGGTGTGCTCTGGTTGGTTGATTCAAACAGTGTTGCAATACCAAATAAGAAAGTAAATTGTACTAATGTTTCATACATTGCTCACTGTACAAAAACTTCTCAAACGCACTACAGAAAAGGGTTCTTTTGTGATCCTTTGCAAACTTGAAGGAAGATCCTGATTTCTATCGCTATGCCACTTAACTTTTCTGGACCTCGTTTTTTTCATCTATAAAATAAGGAAAATGATGCTTCCTCCACAGCATGGGTTGCTACGGGAGTTATCCAGCTCAATGTCTAGCACATAATGCATGGCACCGAGGAGGGGCAAATGAAAATTGCTTGAAAGTGTTACTTGAAAATATCTTCCTTCAGAGGTGAATGCTACTTGTGGCAAAAACATAATGACAAGGATCAGTTGGGTATAATATGTAACTGCTGATAACATAGCTGATATTGCTAACTAAAACAGTGAAATCATAAGTATGCCAGGTATGTGTTGTTGTCTTTCAAAGTGCTTCCCTTGAGAGAACATCTAGTTGTTCTTGTGATGCTCAATCTCTAGGAATAAGAATTGCCTTCAGAGCCAATTACAGGGTCTTCAAGAAAATCAATCTCCTTTCTTAATTGTCACACTTCATTTTTAACTCAAAGTTTATGGCCTAGCTGTATCACTTGTCTTATTCATTTGACTTGGCTCTAAATGGCATGCAGCCATTCCCAAACACATTGTCGACTCTCCAATGACCAAGGTCTATTCCAACTGAGTAAATCTGAACATGTGCCACAGGCTATGAAGGCAGTTATCAAGTATCTTCAAATAATCTTTCAAAGGTATTATTTCAAAGAGACTACATGCATGCCTAAGTTCTGGTATATTTGCTTTTCAATTAATGTCACCACTTCACATTAGCAGTGTCTAAGGAGATATTTGGAGCAGAATAATTGGAGTTGAAGCTAAGGCAAACATCATAGCCTTGTTTGTTGTTGGAAATGTGTCACTGTCCCTTATACACCCTATCTCTATCCTTGTACTAGAGACCTTCTTGACTTCTGGTGGCAAATGTTTGCTAAATGTTCATGGGACCATTCAACCCTTTACTTTGATTGTTAAGAACATGGATAGTGTTTTATACAACCTTGGCTCCCACTAAGAACCCAGCATAGTGCCTCATACTGAATAGAACCATAGGTTCATAGACTAGAAGAGCTAAAGAGAGTCTTCAGAGATTGAAACTCCGAGCCAGGAAGTGATGAATCTGGGTTATATACTTCTCAGTCTACTGCTGTAGCCAGCATAGCACATTTGAATGAATAAACTCAAATATCCTGGTTGCTTATTATTTGAATGAACTTGGACATCTTGTATAGGTTTGCAGTCTTGTTTCTGTAGCCTCCTCTGAACCCTGATTTACTGCTGCAAATACATTATACTTTAGTATGATGGTCCCAGTCTAAGCCCCTTGCCACTCACTTCCTAGCATGATACTACAAATGTACTTTCCTGGATATGTAGGCAAAAATCAGCGGAATCTGTGTTATAATACCCAGTAGTCAGTCTCAAATACTTAACAAAAAGCCCTATTATTTATAATAATACCCACCTAATTTCACTTCATTCAAAGAATAACATTAGCAGATATTAATGACATATTTGTTTGGATCAACATAAGCAGATATAAAACTAATAATGTAGTTGGTTTACCTTCAGTCCATATGGAATAGTAAGCAAATATTGTCCAATTAGCAGTAACACCCAAAACAAGAGATTGTGTTCAACCACAATGTTGTCTTTCATGATGTGATTTTGTGATGTGATTATGCAATGATTATGGAGGCGAAAGTCCAACCAGATGAACTAAATTTTAATATTTAATAAAATGCTGCACTAAAGGACAAATTACCTAGTTGTTTGGGGTCATTTTCCACCCCATAAAAATATTTCTAAATGACACAACTATCGCTGCCACAAATCTTCCACACCCTTTATCTTTTAATTCATGGAAATCCATTGTGGCTTAGTAAGAAAGAGTCTTTCTGATACTGTCCATTCTGATACTATCCAAGTTAGTGACTCTGAATTGGATCTCCCCCTTTAGATAGAAGTCTAAGTCTCCTGTTTTTCTTCATTCTTTCCTTACTCCATCCTCTATGTTGTTCTCTTACCTGCTTTCATCTTGCTGACCCCAAAGAAAATTCAACGAGTGCCTGAAAATAGCTCACAAAGTCCAATTCAGCCAAGAGCTCTCTATGTGCAATGCCAGGATACAGGAAGCTGACTATTCAGTTAGAACCCCCTTTAAAATGTAAGCAAATCCTTATTGGAACTGGATCCAAGGAATCCATATTTGAAGAAAGACATGGAGGGCTGCCTGGGTGGCTCAGTCCATTGAGCAACCGACTCTTGATTTTGGCTGGGGTCAGGGTCATGATCCTAGGGTCATGGGATCAAGCCCTGCACTGGGCTCTGTGCTGAGTGTAGAGCCTGCTTGGAATTCTCTCTCTCTCTCTCCCCCTGTCTGTCTTTCTCTCTCCCCTTCTGCCCCCTCCCACCCTCATGTGTTCGCTCTCTCTTTCAAAAATGCAATAAAATTTTTAAAGAGGCTTTAAAAAATAAAAGACATGGAGACAAAATCCTCCTTGGATGTCATTAAAATTTTAAAATGAACTTGTACATACTTAGACCCTGCTGTTAATGACATGGAAGGCTTTCATGATAGTCATTTAAATGAAAAAGAAACAGGGTACAAAATCCTTGTGCAGTGTAATAATATATGTAGGTATGCCCTACTTTTCAAAAGTTTGCATCACACCACTTTATTTTTATGAAAGATATACATTGATACCTGTTTTTGGCTAACCAATAGAAATCCGAAGTGGATTTTTGCTTTTAGGAGAAAAGGGGAAACATAAGGAGAGGGGTGAGTGTTGGTTTGGCAATGAGCTCTTGTAGAGGTAGCTCACACTCAGAGCGGTGAGAGTGGTGCCTCCCAGCCCCTTCCCTGGCAACTACCCTCAGCATCTCAGTATCCAGCCACCAGAGCTTCGGACCACTGCCTGGGAGCATCTGTCTTTTCTCTCGATTTATTTTGTTCATCCGTTAGCAAGATGTGTACTAAGGTACCAGAAAATCCTAAGAGAGGTGATTTTTTTGGACCTGGGAATACTCATTTTTTTCCCCAATGTAATGAGTAATTTGCTCTTAGCTTTAAGCCATTTCAGCTTATAAAAGACTTCATAGCGATGCTCTAGTTTTGGATGGTGGGGGAAACATGTATATCTTAAATGTAGTACGAAAGATGCTGTGATGAGAATGGTTCTTTACCTCTGTGGTCTCCCTCCCCAAATCCCATAACCCCAGTCTCATCATGAGAAAACCATCCGGCAAACCCCACTGAGGGACATCCTATAAATACCTGACCAGTACCCCTCAAAACTGCCAATGTTGGGGCGCCTGGGTGGCTCAATCAGTTAAGCAGCTGACTCTTGGTTTTGGCTCAGGTCATGATCTCATGGTTCTGAGTTCAAGCCCTGTGTTGATCTCTGCACTAACAGAGCCAGCTTGGAATTTTTCTCTCCCTCTCTCTCTCTCTCTGCCCCTCCCTGGCCTTCTCTCTCTCTCTCTCTCTCTCTCTCAATAAACAAATAAACATAAAAAAATTTAAAAACTCTCAATGTCAACAAAAACAAAGTGTGAGAAAATATCACAGCTAAGAGGAGCCTAAGAAAATATGATAACTAAATGTAAGGTGGTACCTAATAGATGAGATCTTGGGCAGATAAGGGACATTAGGTTAAAACTAAGGAAATTTGAATAAAGTATAGACTGCCATTAATGATAATGAAAAAATATTGATTCATTAATTATAACAATTGTACCATACTAATGTAAGGTGTTAATAATAGGGGAAGCTAGGTGGGGGTTATACGGGAATTCTGTGCTATCTTCACCATTTTTCTATAAATCTCAATCTACTATAAAAAGAAAGTTTCTTGGGGCGCCTGGGTGGCTCAGTCGGTTAAGCATCTGACTTCAGCTCAGGTCATGATCTCACAGTTCGTGGGTTCGAGCCCCGCATCGGGCTCTGTGCTGACAGCTAGCTCAGAGCCTGGAACCTGTTTCAGATTCTGTGTCTCCCTCTCTCTCTTACCCTCCCCTGCTTGCTCGCTCGCTTGCTTGCTCTCTCTCTCTCAGAAATAAATAAAACATTTAAAAAAAAAAGAAAGTTTCTTGGAAACTACTTAACTGTAATTACCTCTGGGTAGAAGGATTTTAGGTAAACTTCATGTTCTTCCTTTCCACAGGTTATAGTTTTCTGCAAGTTGTATGTATTGCTTTAATAATAAGAAAAAAAACAACTTTTTTTGAGAGAGAGAGAGAGCATGTGAGCAGGGAGGGCAGAGAGACAGGGAGGGAGAGAATCCCACAGAGGGTCCACGCCCAGCATGGAGTCTGACGTGAGGCTGATCTCACGGCTGGGAGATCATGACCTGCACCAAAACCAAGAATAAGAGGCTTACTTGACTGAGCCACCCAGGCGCCCCCAGGATTTATTTCTAAATATATGTGAATCTATATTTTGTTCATCACAAGAACATCTGCATACATTTAAACATTGTATATATGTACCAGATCTACTTATTGTGCATAATATCCATTGTTTACATTGATTTGCAAGCCCCTAAAGGATCCACAGCCCCTAGTTTGGAGATTTTGACCTTAACCTTAGATGAATCAGGAATCCCGTTTCTATCCAAGCCTTTTCTGATCACTGTGAAAGGACGCTGAACTTCCAGGCCATCTGCAGACTTGTTGGAATCACCATTTTTATCTTCTGCTATTCTTTCCTAAGTCAGATGAACTCCCAATAAATATCATTAGTGAGAGGACGGTAGGATAAAGGGTGGGAAAATGATTCACAATGTCCCTGTGAATTATGAATAGTGGAACTCAGTTCACACTCAAAAGACATTTTCCTAAACTTTAAAAAAAAATACTTGTTTTTGAGAGAGAGACAGACAGAGCATGAGTGGGGGAGGGGCCGACAGAGAGGGAGATACAGAATCCCAAGCAGGCTCCACGCTGTCAGCACAGAACCAACGCGTGGCTGGAACCCATGAACCATGAGATCATGACCTGAGCTGAAGTCTGATGCTTAACCGACGGAGCCATACAGGCACCCCGACATTTTCCTAGCCTTAATACAAAGTGATTATCTTTTCTGACACCCAGATATGCGCCAAAAGAAAGATTTACTTTTCAAGCTAAATTCTCCTATTTCACATATTTAATTTTAGTTTGCAAATATACATACAAGATAGAGAGAGAGAAAATAAAGGGCTTTTCTTCCTATTAGGTACCTGGCACACTGTTGTTGGCGAGTACGTTTCCTTCCTTCCCTTCTTCTTTGTTATTACGCCTGTTGTTCTTATATTTTTTATAGCGCTTACTTGCCCTCGGATGTCATCTTAAGTGTCCAAAAATTCATCCTCCAAAACATGGTTTACAGTATAATAGGTGGCTGAAGGGGCAAACATAAACAAAGGATAAACCTCATTTTAATCAGTTAAAGTTTTTTATGAACTATTCCCTAGGTTCTGGGGATACAGGGCCTGACGTATAGTACTGGTCAATAAATATTTGTTGAGTTAATGAACAAGGTTCCTGCCATCAGGGAGTTTACACACTAGTGAAAAAGACAGACAAACAAACCATTAAAATACAGTGTGTAAGGGGCGCCTGGGTGGCTCAGTCGGTTAAGTGTCCGACTTTGGCTCAGGTCATGATCTCACAGTTCGTGGGTTCGAGCCCCGCATCGGGCTCTGTGCTGACAGCTAGCTCAGAGCCTGGAGCCTGTTTCGGATTCTGTATCTCCCTCTCTCTCTGACCCTCCCCGGCTCTCGCTGTCTCTCTCTCTCTCAGAAATAAATAAAATATTTTTAAAAAATACAGTGTGTAAGTATAATGTTCTATGGGAGGACAGAAAAGAGGCGCCTTACCTTCCCTGATGCACCCAAGGGTGGCATCCTGAAAGAGAAGACATTTAAGCTAAAATCTGGGGGATAGAGTAGGCGTTGAATGTGAGAGGTGGTGAGTATGGGGTGGGAGAATTTGGGAAAAGGGAAGATACAGAGGCAAATATGCTCATGGTCTATGTAAGGAATAATTTATGTAGGGGGAGGTTCCTGTTGAGAATTCATAAGTGAAAAATGTTTTAAAGTCTCTTTGGAACCAAATGAAGGATATCCTTGAATGCCCAGTTGAAGAATGTGTACTTCATCTTGGAAGCAATAAGGCATTCCCATTTTTCTGTTTCAGTGAGGCACTGACTGACGTATGCAAAACAGTGTTGCAGAACAGCATTCTCGAAACCTTGGGTTGACTTGGAAGGGAGAATGCTAAAGGTAGTAAGGGGAATTAGAAGGCTGTTGTGGTGAGAGGACCCGAGCTGAGATAATGAGACTGAGAATAGAAGAAGTGGTAGCAAATGGATGCAGGAAATATTCAAGAGGAAGAATCAATAGAATTTGGTAGCCTGACCAAGCGTGAGGGGGAAAGGGAGATAATCTATACAACAGATGCTCATTAAGTACATGTGCTTCATAGGTTGATTTGACTTGCCTTGGTTCTCAAACTAGATCTAGCATCAGAATCCCCTGGTGGGCTTAATTCAAACACAGATTGCTGGGCCCATCCCCTGAGTTTCTTTTTTTTTTTTTTTTAATGTTCATTTATTTTTGAGAGAAAGATGGAGTGCAAGTAGGGGAGGAGCAGAGAAAGAGGGAGACACAGAATCTGAAGCAGGTTCCAGTTTCTGAGCTGTCAGCACAGAGCCTGATGTGGAACTCGAACTCATGAACTGTGAGATCATGACCTGAGCCGAAATTGGATGCTTAACTGACTTAACCCAGGCGCCCCTCAAACCCTGGATTCTGATTCAGTAGGTCTTTGATGGGATCTGAAACTGCATTTCTACCAAGTTCCCAAAAGTTATCAATGCTACTGCTCTGGGGACCATACTTTGGAACCAATGGAGTATGAACTATGTCATACCATTTCTAGCAAACAGGCCATTAGGATCATGTGTTTAGTCTTTTGGACACATGGTGCTGGAACAACTAGTTGGCCACATGCAAAAAAATGAAATCAGACCATATATATATATAGTGACCCTATATATATATAATATTAGATAGATAGATAGATAGATATAGATAGATACCCAAAGTCCTATTTTTAATAATTGGTGATAATAGTACCATTTACTGTGATAGGAAACAAAAGAGGGGAAAGTTCTGGAGACTAAAAGAAAAAACAAGGAGGGGCACCTGGCTTGCTCAGTCAGTAGAGCATGCGACTCGATCTCCAAGTTATGAGTTTGAGCCCCACTTGGGTGTAGAGATTGCTTTAACACACACACACACACACACACACACACACACACACACACACACACAGATACGCTGAATATCAAACATAAGTTTGAGATGCCCTTACGATCAGCCAACTCCCTTGGCTCTCAAAGTGATCATCTGGGTTAATTTTGTTCATCTTGTCCACATGGGAAGAGCATTCACTGAATTAATTAGCCCAAGTGCTGTCATCAGCTTGAAAATTAGATTTCTTGGGACGCCTGGATGGCTCAGTCACTTAAACATCCAATTTCGGTTCACATCATGATCTCAGGGGTTTGTGAGCTTGAGGCCGCATGAAGCTCTCTGCTGTTAGCACACAGCCTGTTGCGGATCCTGTTTCCCCACTCTCTCTGTCTTTCCCCAGCTCATGCTCGCTCTCTCTCTCTCTCTCTGTCTGTCTCTGTCTGTCTCTCTCAAAAATAAATATTAAAAAAAGAAAATTAGATTTCTCTTTGTAAAATAATTTGTTATCCAGACTTTTAGTAACTGGTTCACAGGAATGGGCTCACCCCTCTACTCTCACCTTAAAACTTCTAATACCTCGGCTTTCCAGGTGACACAAAACAGAGTTCCAGACCATTAAAAGCTAGAGGTCAAACTAAGACTTTAATTCTTCAAATCTTGGTGATTTCCCTAAGGAGCCCACTTAGCAGCAGCCACCAACGAGGCAGTGTGTTGCGTCTTCTTTGCTTAAATCCAGGAAATAAATTTTATTTTTATTATTTTAAAAACTTGGAAAATGAAGACAAAACACAACGAAACAAAAAGGGGATATTTCTAGTTTAATCTTTTGCTGCCACCTAGTGCCAGAACTCAGCATATTCAGCTAGCTGCTCCAGATAAGAAAAAAAATTGACAGGGTTTATACGTTGCCACAAATTCGAAACAGACAATAACAATTATCTATTTTAGCAAACAATATCTATCTTTACATTAATTTTTCACATCGTTTCTCACATTTTTAAAGATTTTGCTTGTAATTAATCTCTACACCCAACGTGGGGCTTGAACTCTTGACCCCAAGATCAAGAGTCACGTGCTCCACAAACTAAGCCAGCCAAGCGCCCCAGTATTTCTGATATTTATATATCAGCTTTTTCAAGCACTCAGATACCAGCTCTTTTATTAAAAGTGACTGAGAATTCAATTTTAGGGCAATTTTTTCTAAGCCTCAATTTTGGTTACCTGCTGGGGGAATTCCTGAGAGCACATGGAGGCTCAAGTAGGTCAGAATATCACTTTCTGTTAGTTGTGACACACTTAGGACAAATTCTCCTTGGAAGTTGAGTCAGATGGGACTGGACTCTATAGTGTTCTCATCACCATACTTTGTGACTTTTTTAAAGATTTATTTTATTTTTAGAAAGAGAGAGCTCAAGGGAGAGGTAGAGAGAGAGAGAGAGAGAGAGAATCCCAGTGTGAGGCTCAATCCCAAAACCCTAGGATCACCACCTGAGCCGAAATCAAGAGTTCAACACTCAACAGACTTAACCACCCATGTGCCCCCATACTTTGCAACGTTTGAAGAATCTTCAATTTCACATTAAGGATTTATACTATATAGCTAAAATTTAGTCTGGCATGTAATTATTATAAATTGTCATTTATAAAGAAGAATAAAATAGTAAGTGGAGGAGGGGAAGAATGACTTTTTTCTTAGCTTTTCCGAGACGTAATTGGCCTATAACATCGTGTATGTTTAAAGTGTACAGTGTGATGATTTCATATGTGTGTATTTTGTGAAATGATTACCACAATAAGGTTAGTTAATACATCCTTCACCTCACATAGTTACCTTATTTGTATGTGTGCATGGACGTGTGTATGGGTGTGGGTGTGGGTGTGGGTATGTGGTAAGGGCTTTTAAGACCTGCTCTCTTAACAACTTTCAAGGATACAATACAGTACTGTTAACTGTAGTCACCATGCTGTGCATTTCATCCCCAGAACTTATTTATCTTCTAACTGAAAATTTGTAACTTTGACTATCTTCACCCATTTCCCTCAACCCCCTGCGCCTGCCAACCACCAACCTACTCTATGTTTCTATGAGTTTGGGTTCTTCTTGTTTTTTCAGATTCCACATATAAGTGAGACCGTAGCATATTGGTCTTTCTCGGACTCATTTCACGTAGCATAATGTCCTCCGGTTTCATCCGTGTTGTCGCAAATGGCAGGATTTCCTTTTTTTAAAGACTGAATGATATTTTGTGTATATTTCCATGTCTCAGCTATCGTAAATAATGTTGCAGTGAACATGGAGGTGCAGATATGCCTTCAAGATAGTGATTTAGTTTCTATTTTGTTATTTATTTAAATTCAAGGTAGTTAACATACAGTGTAGTCTCGGCTTCAGGAGTAGAACCCAGTGATTCATCACTTACACATAACACCCAGTGCTCCTCCCAACAAGTGCCCTCCTTAATGCCCATCACCCATGTAGCCCATCCCCCCACCCACCACCCCTCCAGCAACCCTCAGTCTATTCTCTGTATTTAAGAGTCTTTTATGGTTTGCCTCCCTCTCTGTTTTTATCTGATTTTTCCTTTCCTTCCCCTATGGTCATCTGTTGTGTTTCTTAAATTCCACATATGAGTGAAATCACATGATATTTGTTTTTCTCTGACTGGCTTGTTTTGCTTCAATTTCCTTTGGATATAAACCCAGAAGTGGCATTGCTGGATCAATCAGTAATTCTATTTTAACGATTTTGAGGAACCTCCATACTGCGTTCCATAGTGGCTGCACCAATTTGCATTCCCACAGACAGTGCACTAGGGTTCTCTTCTCTCCATATCCCCTCCGACACTTGTCATCTCTCGTCTCTTTGATAAAGGCCAAAGAATGACTTCCTAGGGCATGCAATAATTTTGAGAAAACAGGCATATTTGCATACATATTATTACAACCAGGCTTGAACTATTGTGTGGTAATAAATCGTGTAGGCGGTAGAAGCGTTTGAGAGGATTACATTTGTATTTGGAAATGGTGTAGTTACAAGGGCAAAGTAATAAATGAAAAGTATAAGCTTTGTTAAAGTAAATGTACCAGTTCTCTGCTTGAATCTGCTGTGTCCACCAGCTGTGCAATCTTATGTAAGTTACTTAACTTCCCTGAGCCTAGTTTCCTCACCTCTAAACTGTGGGTGTTGATAATAGTACTTGCTGTGAGGATTGAAGTGTTCCACGAAGTTCTTGACATCTAGCAAGTGCCCGACAAATAATAACTGCTATTTGTAATAACAGCATTAAAAATAATTAAGCTTACCCCTTGCCTCCTCCCATGGAGTTAAATATGGTCCCCCTGGCGAGAGAAAGAGGCTCCCTGTTGTAAATGCTCCAAGGCATTTGGGAAGGTAATTGTGACAACCTCAGTGCCAGCAGCAGGTGCCACAGACCCAAGGTCAGGTAGCCCCTGGAAGGTCATGGAAGCATGTTCTCAGAGAGGACATGAAATCAATAGGAACAACCAGCCTTGCTCAAGGTAGGAGAAACAGGACAATAAAGCCCAAATTCTTTAACATTGTCTGACCTTCCATTCACTGCTTTATACTCCAGAGAAATAGATCTTCTTGCTGTGAAGCAAGGTGGTGAATATATTATAGGCTCTGGGGACAGACTGACCTGCGTTTGAATTTAAGCTCTGCCACCTATAAGCTGTGCAACTTTGTACAAGTTCCCTAACTTCTCTGAACCTTACTTCCTTCATTATAAAATTGGGAATGATAATAATAGCACCTAACTCTTGAGGTTATTGCAAGAATTAAATAAAATGATGTGGTGTAAATCACAATGCCTGTCATAGAGCCTGTCATCCATAAATCACTATCATTATACCGTGAAATCATCCAACTTGCCCCAACATCAAATACAGCCTTCATATTTGAACTAGCCTGGTAGTTTCAAATGAATTGTAATAATCTGAGAAGTATGTCTTCCCTGTCTTGAGCTTTCTAAAGTTCAAACCTGACCATAATCACCGTTTATTAAACACTTAACATATGCCAGGTATTTAGGTACTTTTTCTTGGTCTTTGCAACACCTAAATAAGGCAGACATTATTTTCCCCTTTACACATGTCAAAAGGGAGACTCAGAGAAGGTTAAGTAACTTTCCCCGGGTTATACAAGCATCACGACCAATATTTGAACCTGGGCCTGGGTGCCGAATCCCATACTTTTGCTCAGTGTAGTACTCCCTGAACTTCGTAAAATCACCTTCCATGACTTCCCAATAGCCTGCAGGAGAAAGGTCAAACCACTGAGGTTACTACACAAGGCTTTTCTTTATCTGGCTCTAGCCCCCACTTACCTTTCTGACCTCCTCACCTACAGTCCAATAACCTGCTCAAAATAAGAAACAAACCTTCCCTAATGCCCTTCCTGAGTCTCCCAGAGCTCCCTGGCCATATCTGTATCAAGACACTTGTCACATTGTAGTAACTACTGATTTCATTGTATGTGTTCTTCAAAAGGCCATGAACTCCTTAGAATACCGTGTCTTATTCATCTTTGTATTCCCATTATCTGGCAAAGTACTTGCCAAAGAGTAGGAATGTAATCAATGTGGGGCGCCTGGGTGGCTCAGTCGGTTAAGTGTCTGACTCGGGCTCAGGTCATGATCTCACGGTTCATGGGTTCCAGCCCCGCGTCAGGCTCCATGCTCATAGCTAGCACAGAGCCTGGAGCCTGTTTGAGATTCTGTATCTCCCTCTCTCTCTGACCCTCCCCTGCTCATGCTGTCTCTCTCTCTCTCTCTCTCTCTCTCTCTCTCTCTCTCTCTCTCTCAGAAATAAATAAAACATTTTTTAAAAAGGGGACGTAATCAATGTGTGTTGAATGAATGAATGAATGAATAGGTAAACCAATGAATACTGAGCAGGGAAGGCCCAAATATAAAGTCCCATCACTTTTTACAACAGCAGTTCTTAAGTAAGGTGGGTTCCCTGGATCAGCAGTAGCAGCATTGGGGAACCTAGAAATGCAAATTATCTGCCCTGCCCCAGCATCAGAAACTCTGGGGGGTGGGGTCCGGCCTTCTGTATTTTACCAATCCTCCAGGTTACCTTTAAGTGCATGTAAATTACGAGTATGTTTATACATCGGATTTAAATTGCCAATAAATATACAAACAACAAAAAAGATTATGTTTATTATTAATACTAACTCCTTAAATTTATTTAATTCTTAATAGATTACAAAATACTTCCCTCACTACTATATTTGAAAGGAAAGATGGAATAGAGAGGGAGAATGATTAAGGAGTTCAGATCAGTGTGTTACACTCTTATTTAGCAGGCCCCTGAGTTCCTAGAGAGAGAATTTTCTCAGCTGCCACATCTGGAAAATAAGAGTTTTGTGCCTCTATAGGAGTGTTTGCCTAGCCAGGCTGGGGAAGTGGCTTCTGTGGTAAGCAGCCCTTCCTATGAAATCCCATTGGTTGGGTGAAGGATTCTACGTGGGCAAAGTTAGAATGTGATTAAATCGTAGTTGGGGGTGTAGGAAAGCCGACGCTATGGGGAAGAAGGTATACCAAGGCTATGAGGGGAACATGAGTATTTTTAACACTTTATGCCGACATGAAGTTTCGGTAAGTGGAAGATGCAGACTGCCAAATTATAGGACCACATTCGTAGTTTAAAAAATATGTTTTCCACTCTATGAGAAAAATACTGTGAAAGGAATGAAAATGTTATGGTGATTTTCTTTGGGAGGTGGTATTTCACGTTTTTTTTTAAAAAGGGGTTTTTTTTGCAAAGAACTTTATTGAATGAGAAGAGGATAATAAAGTTATAAAATTGGTTCTGTGTACCTGGAGAGACTGATATGCAGAACCAGTGGCTGGTGTAGCTGGAGGCAGGATTTGAAAAGGAAGATTGGAATCTCAGAGGTTAGAAGGGGCTGGGAAGAACCAAGAACAATATGTATCTAGGGGCCTCCCTAAAGCACTGAAATAAGAAGAGGCAATGCCCTGCCGAAGATTCCGTAGGCAGTGACCCAGGACACTACTGACTCAGGTTCTGCTAATCCAAAGGCAACTTTAAGCCAAAGAGAGGGAAGCTTCAGGGCCGCAAATAGAACAGGGCTTGGGTTTCTTCCCAGGACCTGGAAGGTGAGAGGGCTCACTGGGAGGGTGGAAGTGAGGGAAAATGATCCAGAACAGCTCATGGCTCCAGGGTTTGCTACTGAAGGAGGTATAAACTGGAAAGGGAGGGATAACAGAAGTGAACAACCAGTGCCCGAAGCAAACTTTCACACTTTACACTTGTGCCAAGCTAATTGCAGAAAACAGGAATGTGTGCCTGTAACTTACATATTCTGCATATAGTTTATACCCTAAGATTTCTTCAAGAGCTAAAAATCAGCTGTGTTCTTACAAATGATTGCCTGAGCAATAGTTACTTTAGAGTGGAGGCTGATACAAAATTAAAGCAAAAGTTCTGAATCTCAAGGGCATAGTTTCTGGAGAAATTGCCCTCCCCCCATCCTTGACCCTTGGGAGTGGAAAGTTATTATTTGAGCAGTTTACATTTGTTAAGCAGTTAGTGTTTAGAAGACCAAGTGCTTTGAATGCATCATCTCAATTATTCTTCAAAGGAGCCTTATGAGCTAGATCCTGCTAGTCTGTCCAACTTTACAAATGAGAGAATGAAGATCTAGCTGGCAAACAACAATGTTAGGACTATCTGACTCTGAAGCCCAAATTCCTTCTATGATATTACCCTACATTTCTTAGTCCTGAACATACCCTGAAGCAAGTAACCGCTATAAAATTAGTAATACCTAGGGAGGGGTTACAAAAAGCCACATACGGTCATACTGTGTTGGTAGGAACGTGAACTGTATGATCTTTCTGAAGGACAATTTGGCAATATTTACCAGAGAATTTTCCATGCAAGTACCCTTTTGTCTCAATTCTTTCAATCGCTGAGATATAGTAAGTGAAAAAAAGCAAAGTGCAGAATGGTGTGTACAGTACGATTACTTTTAGAATAATTATTAAAAATACATATAGAAGATGGATTGATAGATATGCCTGCATATAAATAATATTTTCCCCGAAACACAAGAAGCGTTTAACAACAAATATCTTTGAAAAGAGTAGCTCACTTATTATTTTGTGCCACTGGAAGATACTTTGGCTTTTAAAGTTTTCTCTTTTATGTTCACTGACTTAAAAAACTAACACTTTATTAAATCCTTTAAATAAAAAGCAAACAGCTAGCATTTATTCAGGGTTCCTCATGAGCAACGAACTGAGCTACGCATTTTACCTACACTGCTTCACTGTATTCTCACATTAAATGGTAAGCTGCATTTTACAGATGACAAGTTAGACCCTCGGACAGGTGAAATCACTTGCTTGAGGTGTCCTAGGAGGTGGGCAAGGTGCCATTTCAATGCCTGTGTGCCTCAGTTCAGAGCCCTTGGTACTCAACTATGCTCTTCAAATTGGTTTTTATACTCTCATTGCCTAATAAAAGTAAACTGGTGAACAACTGGAGTCTAATGAGATAATGTATGTGAAAATACTTTTCTAAGTATAGAGATGTTTGGGGAGGAAAGAACAGGCAGCGGGAGAGAGTTTAACTTGGGCCGACCTGTGCACTGACCCCTGGATAGTCAGGATAGTGTTTTTTGAGGCAGTAATGATCAACAACTATTTTTCTCCTTTAAAAAAGTTATAAAATTATGTTTGTTCCCCCTTTCCCCAATAATACCTGATCATTGTTTAAAAACTAAAATGAATTGAAGAAATGTAAGTCCTTTTATAATACCTCACACAGATAATTCATGACTTCCTTCAGGTTTTAAAGTCTATGTAACTATGCATCGCACATACTCCCACATACTTTTCGTAAGTGCAAGCAACTATGTATTTCTTCAGTATTTTGCTTTCAGCCTTATCACATATCCTGACCATCTTCTCATATCAGCACTTACAAATCTCTAATAGCTGAATAGTATCCATTTTGCAAATGTACACACGTACACACACACACACACCACACACAATTTTTTTTTTGCATTGTCTACCCAAGGACATTTAAGCTACTTCCAACTGTTTACTTTCCTAAGTGTTACCGTACTGAGTCTCCTTCCCAAGAAAGTTTGGAGGGAGCTTCACATTGAGTGGGACATTTGTCAACCCTGTGGCTAATAAGAGTGACCCTGTGCGACTCTGTACCGATGGGAGGAGCATGTCCCACTGTGTGGAGAAACAAAGAACTCTCTCCAAAACACTTTGGCCAACACAATCAGAGACATGAGAGTTGCCAACAGGTGGGACAACCTCAAGAAGAAGAGCTCCCTATTGTGACAGTTCTGTAATAGAGCAGAGACTTGCTGCTATTGCTCAACAGCGATTGCTGGATCAGAAGAGGAATTTCCAGACCCAGTTACAAGCAGGACTGGTGCAGGGCTGTGGGTCCCCCCAGACAGTCTGGAGACAGCTAGACAGGGAGATGGGCAGCAGAGCTCCAAATCGGGCAACAGCACGTGTGTAAGGAGCAGTGACCTATGAGGAGACTCCTAAGTCATAGACCAGCCTCTTCCAGCAGAGGGCAGTGCCTCGGATATCAGGCGGGACTCGGGCCAGCTGGAGCCAGAGCTGGGGACTTCGCTGGACAGATTGCAGCAGCCCTGAGCCGAGGAGAAATTGAACTAAACTGTCCTTTGGCTACTGTAAGTGACATTGGGGAATACTCCGCGAAAGACACAGTGGGACTTCACACTACCGTGACTTGCCTGTTTTCTAAGGTCGGCCAGGTCGGGTTTAGTAATAAATCTCTTTGTATACGGTCTGGCTGGTGGGGGCTGGCAAGTCAGGGAATTTGGAATCAATTTAACTCGACTGGCCACCAAGTATCTCAGGTTTCTGGGTGCATGCTTGAATCAAAGAGGGAGTGACATGCCTAAAATATAACCCAGCTCTCTGGCCCGGGGGCTCTGTGGAGCTGACACAAAGTTTACAAATAGAAAGTCAGCAGGGGGAAAGATAGGAAAGTAACAATTTTATCCAAAAATAGAAACTCAGTGTCTAGCACCAGTCCTTCGCTTCTGCATTTCTATGACTATGAAGGATGACCGTTAAAACAAACTTTATCGTGGAAGAGCCAGCCACGCAAACTGCAGTGCATGCAGATAAGGAAGGATTCAAAGCAGTTAGTCTCGTTGGCCTGAACCATTTTCACAATCAACTGTTCCCTGAGCATTGCTTACCTTTCTTGCTGTGTAGCGGTTGGAATCGAATAGGGGGCAAAGCGGAGTTACTGTAAGATAAAGTCTATTTCTACTCCTGTTGTTTTTGGGCCTTGTGATAAGACGGAAAGGGGTGACTCCGGAATTTGCTGGTGGAGTCGAGCAGATCTGCCGGATGATAAAAGTACCGTGTGTGTTTAATGATTTGTCAGAGACAGCTAAGTAAAAGCCATCACCCAGGAATAGCAGAAAGCAATAGCGAAGTCTAGAGGGAGTTCGCACGCGTTTCTCAGAAATGCGTCAAGTGGGAGAAATACCAGCAAAAAGAATAAACTTTCTTGGCTGCTTTATTTTCCTTGTCACTTCTAGTCCAGGATGTTCGGCGCTCCCCCGGCGGCTAGATGATCGCCGGCCGTCCCGCGCCGGCCAACCGGCCGCTCAAGTCCTGCGGCCGCGGAGACGCGCGGGGGCTGCAGGGGTTCGGGGTGGGGCGGCGGCGGCTGCGAGAGGGGAGAGGGAGGCCTCCGGAGCTCCTCGGCGAGGCCCTTTGCCGAGGCCGCGGCCCCGACCCAAGAGCGTCCCCGGCCGCCTCGCTAGGCAGGGCGCGGCCCCAGCGCCACCCGGCTCGCCCGGCAGAGGTGGGACTTTCCCCACCGGAAGTGATCCCGGCCAGTCTGGGGGAACTGGGGCACCTCAGCCAGTGTGTCAGGGAAACCCTTCCGGGTGTGTGCTGGGGGTGGGGGGGGTGGGGGGTGGGTGAGGAAAAAAAGAGGTGGCTTCGCCCGGAGTGGCCGCCGCCGCCGCCACCGGCCCCCGCCCCTTTCCCCTCCGCGAGCAGCGGCGCTGGGGCGGCGGTGAGACGGAAGAGCCGGCCGCTGGCCATGGCCTTGGCGTGACGGAACCTCCCGGGCGGCCGGGCGGGTGCGGACGGCGGGGTAAGCGGCGGCATTGGCGGAGGCGGCCGGGTCCCGGCGAGAGCTGGGGGCGGAGGGCGGGGGCCGGCGGGTAACGCGCCCCCTCTCCCCCCACAGGCCGGACGACGCCCGCGGGAGCCGCGCGGCCCAGAGACCCGCCCGGGCGGCAGCGAGTGGAGCCGAGCCCACAGGCCCGGGCCGGCCCGGCGGCGCGAGCAGGAAGCGGGGTCCCTGGGCCCCTTTGTGTGAAGGGCGGGGGAGGGGTGCCGGGCCGCCCGTGGCCGCGGGGGCCCCCGATCCGCGGCCCCAACCACTTCCCTCGGGGGCGCGGCGCGTCTCCCCACCCCGCCCCTCCGGGCTCGCCCTCCTCCCCACGCCCCCTGCCTGGGCCGCAGTTCCTATAGGAAGGGCATCAGCGTCCCATCCCCACCCACCCGACACTTGGCTCTTTCCCCTCCCCCTCCTTTAACTTCCTCTTCTTCCCCCGTCGGGCCCTCTGCCTCTCCGCACTCTCCTCCCGGGTTCGCAGATTTCCGCCCACCTTCCGCCTCCCCGAGCCGCCGCAGCTAGCGGGGTGTTCTTTTCCCTCCCTCTGGTAGGAGTTGCTGAAGGTGAGACTCATGAGGGAATACAAGGTAGTGGTGTTAGGGAGCGGAGGGGTTGGCAAATCTGCCCTCACCGTGCAGTTTGTCACTGGGACTTTCATTGAGAAATATGACCCCACCATTGAAGATTTCTACCGCAAAGAGATCGAAGTGGACTCTTCCCCCTCCGTGCTGGAAATTCTGGACACCGCGGGAACTGAGCAGTTTGCCTCCATGAGAGATCTCTACATCAAAAACGGCCAAGGTTTCATCCTGGTTTATAGCCTGGTTAATCAACAGTCTTTCCAGGTAACCAAACCGAGTCTTGTAATTTGTTAGAAGGGGGTGTGGTGATCCCACATTTACTTCTGGTGTGCTTGAGCAGTGCGTTAATGACTATGTTTTGCTTTCTGAAAAGTTAGACATGGCGCATTTTTGAGGTTACTTCTGGCACGGAAAAGTATCGGGTTGTTTCTATAGAGAGTCTAAAGTAACAACCGTCAACAAATATTTTAAAGTTATTTCTGAGACTGAGGAAAAGTGAGAAAGAAATAGGCCAGGCTGTGTATATTTAGCCTGGAGTAGAACCTTCCGAAGTTGCTGGTTCAATTCAGCAAGTATTGATTAATGTACTTAACAGAACGACGTTTAACAGATAATCTCAAGTAAATAGAGCACTTTGGAAGGAAAATTATTTGGAGCCGGTATCTGGAACTCCTCTCTGTCTGCCTTCCCCACCTCTTCCTCTGTTCTCACCCAAGTTTCTCAACCAGATTCATAAATCTTAGTGTTGCAAGATGAAGAACTCAAAACCTGCCTTCTAGGCATTTGACTTTGAGGTGTATGAAGGAAAGTTACTAACTGAAAAGACGAGTACCTAGAATATAACCAACAAAGATCTGCAATGACTCTCTTCTCCAGTTGATCCGAGTTGTTTCTGATAACACTGACTGTTTTTATACAAAATATGTGGATCTGGGAACACTGAGCAAGTGCAAATTTCTAACCCTGGCTGGGTGGCCAGGCTGGAGGTGGTCCAATTTCTGCCCTGTCCTTCACTGGGAGACACACTGAAACTTTAACATTATTTTAAGAGATGCAGTAAATGTTGCTATTTATTCCTTGAAAATAAATAACCTCATATTGACCCATTCTATTGACCTCCATTGATTTAGGAAATGGATATTTTTTCTACATTTAAAGGTATGTGCTTAATGTTGCTTACTTAAGAGACATTAAGTGCTTCAGTGAATACAATGTGCCAATTCCACTTTTCTTAGTATTTAAACTACAGTGCTTTAGTGAAGTTTTCCAGTAACCACATATAGCAACTTCAGGATATTTTTCCTCAAACATAGTAAGTATTGTGACCAAACTAAAGTACATTTTATGTAGGCTTGAATTCCAAAGCAGTAATAGTATCATAAAAGCATTTTTACCCAGAAAGTACCAAAGGTGCTATTTGACAGACATTTTCTTTCTAAAGGATCCTCGAGAGGTTTGTTATTCTATTAGCTGACTCTCTTGAGGCTGGAAGTTTTTTGGAGGGTTTTTCATATGCTTTCCATTATATCTACTTCTGTTATAGGCATAAATAGGGAGTGAAAAACTGCCATCATTTCAGCGGAGACTTAAACTCTTTCAAGCCTAAATGTCATAAATTTGGTTTCTCATTTAAACTTGGGTTTCCATAAGGGCACGGGGAAAAAAGCTTAACCTGGAAGACCAAATTGATAACATGATCAAATGAAATTGTTGCAGACATTAAATAATTATGTTTTCATAAATCTTCACAGTTGTTTTTCCTTCATCCTGCATGTGAATATTCAGTTTACTGTAACTATTCAAATTAAACATTAACATTTAAGTCAATCCTTTGAAATTATGAAAAAAAATTGTAAAGTGTACAGTTAGTATTAAGTCTATAAAATTGCCATAAATCAGTACCCCCCCCAAAATTGATGCTGAGAATTGCTGAGGCTCTTATCTTTTCTAATTAATTGTAATTAGAGAAAATAATACATTTGGGAGAAAATTCAAGTTGTAAAACCTAACACAGACAAAAGTATGACTTCCCACCCAGACTCATCAGTACATTTGTCTCTCCCAGGAGCTGCTCACTGTTACATTCATTTCCAGTGTATTTTAAGGTGTTTGATTTTACTGGGATAAAGGCTTACCATTACATTTAAAATGAAATGTTTAAGTGTTTGAATCTGTTTTGAATCGGTCTCCTCTAAGCACCGGTGTTCTTGTTCCCACCTGAAACTCTTTCTCTCACGCACTCTTGCTAAATGGCTAGCAATGCATAGATGCCGCAGTCCTTTGCTGGGGTAACAGGTGTTTTCAGGAGGGATGACAAGCCGGCAGGAGTAAGGAGCTAGCCCGACATCCCTTTGTACAAATGGATTCATCATATTTGGGAACTTACTTTTTAAATCCGCATAAACTGGGGGAAAGAAGGGATTCACTGAGTCCTAAGGTTAGTGCGCAACCTACATTGTATATTCTTGACAGAAGCCCAGCAGGTGAGATCTGTGAAAATTATCTAGTTTCTACCTCAACGGAGAAAATAACATTTTCTCGGTTTGGGTGTATGGTTTTATTTTGGATTAAGCTTTCTGTACTCCCTGACTTGTTATTATTTTGTGATATTGTAATAACTTCTGTTATGGTTATGCAAACAGCGTGATTTTTTTTTTCTCTTTGTGATCCTTTGAATAGGATATCAAGCCAATGAGAGATCAGATTGTCAGAGTGAAGAGATATGAAAAAGTCCCACTAATCCTGGTAGGAAACAAAGTGGATCTGGAACCAGAAAGAGAGGTTATGTCTTCAGAAGGCAGAGCTCTAGCTCAAGAATGGGGCTGTCCTTTCATGGAAACATCAGCAAAAAGTAAATCAATGGTGGATGAACTTTTTGCTGAGATCGTCAGGCAAATGAACTATTCATCCCTGCCGGAGAAGCAAGATCAGTGTTGTACAACTTGCGTTGTCCAGTAAAAAAGAACCTCAATCATGGCCATACCGAGCAGGTTAGTTGTTGATGGAAGCTTATGAGCCAGAGAGTGTATTGTTTTTGATCAAGTATAACAAAAAGCTGGTTAATATTAATACACATTGTGCTACCTTCAATCTCTTTGTTTTTAAAATAACATTTCCCTTAGCACAAAATACTCAGCATTCAATGAAGAAAATAAAAAAGATACAGATAAGCAAAATGAAGGTAAGAAATTGCATGTATTCCTATCACTAAGATTTAGTTTTTAAAAGTGAATGACTGTTCTCTCTCTGCTTCATTGATAACATTCCTTTGGGGTGGAGTGAGTTAAAGGATACTACACCTCTCCCCTGTTCTGGTGATTTTACATCCAATAATAATTTCAGAAGATGACTAGTTTTATTTTTTCTCTACCTTCCTGTCTCAGGCTAGAGAGCTGCTGTAATTGAAATCATCAATTTACTAATCACCCAAGTGCTTGATCTAACAGGATGATTATTTAATCAAGTTCATCTGTACCTTGCACTTGAGGGACTTAAGTGACCTCTGATAATAACAAATTACAGTGCCACACATATCTTGGCTTCATTATGAATGTATGGCCCAAATGAGAGTCTGGAAAAATCATCTGTGATGTGTTAGAAGAGACACACCCAAGCCCAGGCAGCGGTTTTATTCAGTTTAATAAATAATGGAATTGATGAGGACAATAACAGAGGCTTCAAACCTTTCATGGAGGTGAATGATAACTTCATAAAAGTTTTTTAAATGAATGAGTTTTTGAAAAAGCAAGGTTATATAAAACTGAGCATTTTAAGTGGGATTATTGTATCCACATTACTATCTTTTAATCTAGATTACAATTGGGTAGATAGTCCCACTTAGACAGTAACAGTTAGATAATAAGATAAAACAACCAGTAGCCTGGATGACTGGGAAACCACAGCAAATGCCAGGCTAGCCTGACAACCTCAGGAACGGAATTGATTGTTTGGAGCCAAGACTGACCTCAAGTCTAGGAGGCAGCGTTGCAAATGGCAGCAGGCATTGCAGATTGCAGTGACGATTCCTAATCAAAGGTCTGGCTTATATGTGCTCCCTGGAGAAAAGACTAGCGGTCCCTAATTTATCTTTTCAGACAAGATCTTCTGTCAGGTAGCGTCACCTTTGGAAATGAAGGATGACAGCAGTGCTTTATTCAAAATGCTTTCGCACACCAGCCTTTTAGCATACCGGACTATGATGAGAACATGTTGATTTCCTTCTACCTAGCCACCTCTGTTACAGCGTCACTGTTCAGACTATTCTCCAGCACATGTTTGGTTGATGGCATCACACTTGGGGTATAGTTTTTTGAAGCAGGATCAGGCATATGTAGGTGAATGAGTCCCATGTTCATGTTTCCATAATCTCTCCTAAATTGTAAACCGATTTCAAGTTTGAACAAGTTGTGTGTGGTGACTGCATCTTTATCATTACACTCTTTTTCTCTCTCTGACACTTCTAATTGGCCAGATGACATAAGTGTACACATTTTAGTGTTGTCATCTTTATAAAATATTAACCAGCTCCCACAAAATGTTCCCAGCTTTCTTTCCATCATTAGTGTAGACAGCTACAGGAAGTAAACTGAATAAAATTCCGATTGGCAGATGGATAATTTCCAAAGTGATTTTTAAATCTTTCTTACTCCATGTTCTCTTTAGGTTTATTTCATTTTGCAGCTTGTGTGATGTAAATGGCTTTGAATCCATTTGGTTACCTACAGGAGTGATTAAATAGAATTGCTTTATATCTCAAGCTAACTGTGTTTAAGTTTTTTGTGAATGTACTAAAAATCAGAAAATACACCAAAATTGCTTATTTTTTATAATAATAGGCAAGTTGCCTATGTGATTTTTTGGTTTGGTTTTCATTTTTGTAAGCAGAATACACAGTTGTAGGTATGAGCATTGAAAAAAATCTCGTCAGCTGAGTGTCTGAAAATATTCAAGGAAATCCCCTGATCAAGATATTTTAGAACAAAGCACACTACATGCATTTTCTTTCCTGAAATCAAGTAAGGTTGAATCGATGTGTATGGGCTTCTGTAACCTGAGGCCTGTAAAGTTTGTGGTTGTGCTTGCTTACTAATTTATCTGAAAAATCGGTGATGGATTCTGAATCCTGTAGCTTGAGTCGTGGAGCTCTGATGTCTGTCAGGCCCAGAATCTAGATGGAAGATCAAACTTTGATAAGTAAAGGTGACTTGAGAAATGTTTGCCCTTAATAGTTCGAAGAGTACCTTTGTCCAAGTGAGAAATGATAAGATTCAAATAAGTCAGGAGGACTGCTGTGATTGTTGTTAAGTTGGCTGCTCTTAATTGAAAGGGAACATGATAATGCTCTAAAAATTGCGTCTGAGAATTCCTCACATTTCTTTCTTAACCACCCTTCAATTTGGGTCACCTTCAGTTTGGGTCTCTTGCCCAACACCTGTTTGTCTGCATGGTTCGCAGGATTGTTTCCTCACCTTGCACCCTCCCGCTGGCAGGAGTCTTAGAGTGCGTTTGGAGGCCCAGATTCTTTATGTGCTGCTTTCGTGGCGGGTTTCCTTACTGACCCCAGGAGCCTGCTGTCAAGGGCCTTGGGAGACTTTACTGCGCAGGAGCAGTATTAATAGAAACCCAGGTCAGCATTCCAGCCTGTTTTGCCTTTATTAACTACGTCGTAACTCCTGTGTATATTGGTGTAAATAATTGACACTTGGCTCTTTTGCTATGCTGTTGTGAAGAATGATTGGGTGTTTTGTTAATCATCCCATAATACTATAAAATAAGTAAAACACAGTGCTGTGGGCATTCAGGGAAAGGAGAGGCTATGGTCCGAGCAGATTTCTCAATATTCTGAGCTCTTTGTTATGGGAACTGCCCTGTGCATTGTGGGATGCTTAGCAGCATCCCTGGCCTCTACCTACTAGATGCCAGTAGCATCCTACCCGCCCCTTAGTTGTGACAAACAAGAATATCTCCAGATCTTGCCTAATATCTCCTAGGGGGCAAAGTCACCCTTGGCTACAAACCCCTGATGTAGAGGAATTGGGGAACAGTAGCGTTTGACTCAGGTCTTGGAGAATGGGTAGGATTGTAAGGGGTGGGGGCGGGGGTGGAGGTGACTTCCAAACAGATGGAATGCCAAAAAGGAGGAAGAGAATATTGTAAATTAGTAGTTTGTTGGTTCCCTGAAAGGAAGATGGGAAATGCCGTAATGTTACCCTTTAAATGTGACAGTTTGGTAAATAACCTTTTGGCAAAATGGAATTTTTTTAAGGATTATTTCTCAAGGATTTCTGTATCTTAGTCCAGTATTGATAAAAATTATTAAAAAAAAAAAAAGCAGAATAAAAAAGGTGTTCTTTACTACGGATTGAAGGTCTCCTGCAAGATTTTATCCCGTTTTTCTCTGTGTATTATAGAACGGGTTCTCCCAACGAGAGTAAATGGTGCATAAGAGTACCAAACACCAGCAATCAAACTGAAAGAACAAAGATCATTATTTATGTCAGCCTCAGTTCATTATATATGTCAGCCTGAAGAAAAAGCGAGATTCTTGATTCAAGACCAGCACATCATTTCACGTGGCAGCAGAATGCCCGGGATGTTAACAAAGGCTCCTGAAAGGCTGAACCATCTATGAATGTCATTTTAGTCTTGCTGGCCTTACCATTTCTAAACACAGTGGGATTTATTAGAATTTTCAGGGTTTTTAAAATAAATATGTGGAATCAGAATTGTTTCTAATCTCCCCCCCCACTTTTAATTAGATATGATATGCCGAGGATTTAGCAAATGCAGAGGGAAAATCATGAAAATTAAATCACATCCTGTACTTTCAAATGCTGGCATTTTCTTATCGAAGTTAAATATTAATCGTATCAGTAAAACACTGGGGTGGAATTCTGTTGCAGAAGTTACAATTTAGATACTTCCTTTTTTTTCCCCTGCCCTATTTTGCATATCACCTTGAGTAAGGAAAACAGCTTATTTGAAATGCTCATTTGTCATCCAGTTCACGTGGTGCACCAAAATAGAGCCCAGCCCTGGATGGAGCAGGGACCATGCTTTGGGGGGGTAGTGTGTGCCCTAAAGAACTGCAGTGGACCTGGGGTAAAAGCATCCTTTCTGCCCCTCCTAATTTTCACAGACCCCCCCCCCTCCACCCCCAGCCCCTGCCAAAAAGTTCATGGTCTGGGATTGTTCAGAGTGAAATAGGTGCCTAGTTAGACCTGCTCTGGGTGTGGAGGTGTCTGGTGATTAGAATGACTCTTTGTATATCTGTTCCCTCTTTAATTGCTTCCTTTTAACCTCAAGATTAGGCTTTTATTGCAGAATGAAATGCATATGAGCCATTCAGTTTTACTCCATTACCTCTCTGGCTTAGAATGAACCATCAGTAGAATTAACAAAAATTGCATCATAGAGTTGGAGAATTGCCACCAAGGAAGTATTCTAGCCATACTACAGGAAAGATTCTCCTCGTGGGATTACTTCTCAGTGGAATTCTAAAATCCAGAAGATAATATCACCAAGAAAAACTTAAGTCCTGTCAGCTGTTGGAAAAACTTACCCTACCAAAAAAAATACTCACAAATTCTTTTGATTAGCCACACTTTTAAGAACATCGGATTCAAAAAAAGCAGTTTAGAGTTGAGGGGAGCAGTACCCTACCTGGTCTAATTTGAAGCTGGCAGCTGGAATCAGATCATTGGGCTCACACTGTGCTTATTACCAGTGGACACGGTCCTTCTACTTGAGATCTCAGAATTGAATTCATTAATTTAAATTTATGGAGATTTCAGGTCTAGGACAGAAGAAAAATATTTTAGCCCTTCCTTTCTACTCGGGGTTTCCCATAAATTTTTAGGGTGCATATTCTCCTAAAAGCATGGGTTCCACTTTCATTCAAAGATACGGTGCCACAATTTTGGCTTTTGCTCTTTATGTTTAATGGATGACAGGTGAACACTTTTTTTTTTAATATCTTTATTTATTTCTAGGAGAGGGAGAGAGACAGCGTGAGCAGGGGAGGGTGAGAGAGAGAGGGAGACACAGACTCTGAAATAGGCTCTAGGCTCCAGGCTCTGAGCTGGCAGTCAGCACAGAGCCCGATGCGGGGCTCGAACCCACGAACCGCGGGATCATGACCTAAGCGAAAGTCGGACGCTTACCGACTAAGCCACCCAGGCGCCCCAGGTGAACACTTTTAATGACCTAATCCCCCTCTCCACCAGCCAACAAGTTTCATGATTACTATGCAAATTAGGATAGAGAAAGAAACAAGATATTTAACAAAAACATAACCTTTATCAACAGAATTCTAACCTAGTGTTTTGCTAATATAACTGATATTTAACTTGGATATGGAAATGCTAAGTAAAAAATGTGATGAGAAATTCATTTCTTAAATTCCTTTGGTTAAATCCCCAGAATATCGTATGTCTAAAACTGGAAAAAAATTAAAATTGATTATGGTTGCACATTGATATTTGTTAAAAAGAATGCTAGTAAATACCATTGTATTTAGAAATGGTAAATCCAGCCAAGCTAAAAAGACATTCATAAATTGCTACGCGTTTCAGGACTCTTTGTTAATATCTCAGGCATTCTGCTGCCATGTGAAATGATGTGCTGGTCTGGAATCAAGAATCTCTCCTTTCTTCAGGCTGACAGAAATAATGATCTTTGTTCTTTCAGTTCTGTGTTTGGTACTCTCGGGTACCAATTTGCCCTGCTTGGTAGACCCTGTTTCATAATTTCTTGAGCAAAAGTTTGGACTGTTGTTTCAGATGTGTCTATGTGGGTGTGTGCGTGCATGCGTGCGCGCTCGCAGGGCCTTGCACGGATGCTCCTCCTTAACAATATCTGATTAGGAAAAAAATTAAAAAGTGAAACCAGTTAAGCAAGAGTTTTAACAGAATCTTCCAGAGTTGAGATTTGTTGGGTGTCTTGCTGGAAACCTGAGCGTTGAGGACAAGGATCACTTGTGTTCTGTCTCACGAACAGCAAATTATATTTCTGCAACTTGTCTGGATGTGATATCCTGGGAGTTCAAAAGTATGAGTTTGACCAGCTGCCTTTAAAGCTTCTGGAATGTTTTTAAATGAAGGAGAATTGTTAGTACACTGAAAATTTTGCTGTGACAGTGTGAAGCAATAACATTTATATTTTGCATTCTGTGAAATTCTAATCTGAGAGAGACCGTCCTTTCTGCTTAATGCATGCTTTTGCTTTGGGATTTATTACTGCAAAGAATCGAAGTTTATTATTACTCTTCTGAAAAATAGCTGATATTAATACTTTATTTAATGGTGGGCCTCATATCAATATTGTTGAGTCTCACTCAGGATTTATCTAGGTCTCCTGATTTCACTGGAGTATTGTCATCCTGTGGAATGTGGATGGACCAAATGTTAACCAGCTTTTTAGAGGGTGGGAAATAATGCGTGTATCACCTTTTATTTAATGTCGATTATGGTTAATAGGCCGGTTTGTATTCTTAGTGTTTATTTTGGCTAGAAACAAATAATTACTACTTCCTCAATTTGATTTCAGAGATTGCCTGAGCTATTAAAACATCATATATTACAAGTCTTCATTATTTAAGAGATGTAATCATATTTGAAAATCTCAAACTCCTTATAATTTATTTTGAAAAATGTAGATTCAGAATTGCAGCAAGTGTATTAATTCAGATCAATTGAGAAAAGTCTAGTCTGAATTACTGAAAAGTCTTCCCACTCAATTTCATATATATTGTTGAAATATTGTGTTCATAATAGGTATAAAAATTCAAATGAGGCTGAAATATATAAACATCTTTAGTCTGAATATCAAAGACATAATTCTGGTCTTCTAGAATTGATAACATGTTCGAGAAATGAAAAAAGTACCCAACATTTGCATACTTTGTAAGGTACTTTCACATATTATCTTATGTGACACTTATCACAGTCCTTGAGGAAAGAATTTTTATGGTTATTTTGCTGAGGAGGAAACTGGACTTACTCAAGCTTAAATAACCAGTGTCCTAATTAACAATTTACTCTGATGCCAAAAAAAAAAAAGTTTAATTGTAACTGGAAAAAAAAAAGTTTTATAATTTCAAAGGAGGCAAATTTTTCTATTTTTCCTCATGTGTTTGTGTGGCAGAATTTCAATAATGAGCAGAGAGACATTCTTTAAAAGTAATCATTTTTGTGATATAGCTGCTAATAAAGTGTTCTCTCGGGCTCTTTGGACACTACTAGAAGCATAGGTGTCAAATGAAATTAAAATTATGCATGTATAAATATCGGTAGATTCCTTAGAGGTTCTTAAATTGGTTTCACTTGGGCATTCTTTCGTAGTAGTCCCTATTCTGTTCTTTGTTTCTGGCTTTATCTAACAACTTTTACCTTTTCCATTAAAAGACAAATGTTATTCCACTCACCTAGAAGCCGTTTGGTGATTCAGCACAGTTAAAGGGCTTTGTGTCTGAATGATAGATTTATTTTTTCCCTCAGTATTAATTAGAAGGGCAGAAGTCTATCAGCTGTAAGAGTGGAGACAGAGAAACCCCAATCACAGAAGTGCCTGTGTCCGATAAAAGGGCAGACCACAATGGCAACAGTGAACTACTGCTGTCACCTAGCAGCTAACCCAAGTCAGGGCACTTAGTAGGTGTTCAATAGCTAGACCGTGGTGGAATGACATTTTCTTATTTTAAATTTTCTAAAACACCCTAAAATTTGAAAAAGTTTTGCATACTGTCAAGTTTGCCCATAATTAATATGCATTTAATTCTAGTGCCATTTCCCATGATGGATATGAAGAAATCAGATTCAAAGTAGAAGTCATATCTACCACTTTTATACTGTAAAATCTTTTAAGCCACTCAGAACACTGTTGGTACTGTATAAAGTATAATAGCATATTTAAAACTAAGCCAGAGGAGTTAACCTATGCACAATATACTATATATAGTGCATCATTAGTGTTTGTTGCTAATTTTCAGTGACTGTTTTCGACTACATAAAATCCCTTTTTAATTGAAACTGATGGGGAACGCAGTGAAATTCCACCGTCAGATGTTCCGTGCGTATACAGACCTGTTGTCAGTGTTCTCATTTTAAACTGCAATCTATATTTCTATCTTTTTACAACATTTTAATCTTAATTGCAGATAAAACTCAGAGGAAATTTGCACAGATGCTGCTTTGGAGAACTTTACAACCTGGGTTGCAGAACTGAGCCTTGGTAAACCTGTCTCTCTTACAGCATGTTGCCATACATCTAATTAAGTGCATAAGGTCTTTGGCCTTCAAGATCCATCGACCTTAAACAGGAATGCTTAGCACGTTTACCATATGTTTAAAATCTGTTCTTTATCAATCAGTCCTTTTGTAGCTTTCTAAGTTCTTATTGATGGCTAATATGCAAGAATTAATTTTTAATATTTTAATTGATTTCTTTAATCAGTTTCTCAACTTGTATTTATTAAATACTCAAACTCAGTATTACCTACTCAATGCCTTTTAAAAGAAAGTTATAATGGAGAAAAAAAATTGAGCCTTAAACAAATGGTTACTTCTGTATATTACCTCGCACCAGTGCTTCATTCTATTTGTAAAATCTTTCTCCTTTAAATGGTTGGTTAATACTTTGAGACTTCGTTTACGTGTGGCAGTGTTGTAAAAAAAAAAAAAGAAAAACTAAAGATCACATTTTACCGGTATGGATGGAATATCCCTTTTCTTCAAGTGCAGTTTGTGATGTGTTTTTGTAATTAACATGTTCTGAAAGTTACAATTGATATTTGAAATTGACTATAGAGCATTTAGCTGAAGAGTTAAGCATTTGATTCCATTAGGTTTTCACATGTGTTAATCTCATTTACAGCATTGAATTGCAGCAGTAACATTTTCCTTTCTGTGAAGTTCTAAATTTAGTTATGACCTACTTAGCAATGCCTTTGAAAAGGGATATTGTATCCATGGTAAATTAATTGTATACCTAAACAGAGATCGCTCAGCTTTGCCTGTCAGGCTTGTAATTGACATCTATTAGACTTCTGCACATGTAAAATTGAATTCAAATAAAATCATATACGCTTTCTAGTTCTTAATATTTGTCTTTCTGAATAATAGTTTAAAGCAATATTTGTTAAAGTTTTCTTGCACTATCACAATTGCTTTTTAGTTACTTCTCAAGAAGCATGTTCGTAGTAGAGACAAAAATCTGTGTAACAGGAGAGGATAGCGCCAAGTCTCTGGGCTTTTTGTTTGTTTTTTGGATTTTTTTTTTTTTTTCCAAATGTGCTTCTAATAGCCATTGCCTTCCATGTTGTTTACCTAATCAGCACATTTTGTCTGAATACTTGAACATTTTAACAGTAACACAGGTATAGAAACAGAAAGGAAACTTATAAAGAGTAATCTTTTGGTTCAGTTTTAACATCTTGGCCACAAGCGTTTTTTGTTTTTGTTTTTTTGTTTTTAGCAATGACTTTAGAATTTTGTAAGTTTGACAGTATTTTCTTGTTGGGTTTTTATTTGGTTGTAGTTGTGTGCTTTCAATTTGCAGAAGTTAGTAATCGCAGCTCACCTACTGCACCAAAGTTCTCAAGTTTAGGAGCCCAGCTTTAGTCATTTGAACATGCTTCTAAATAAAAACAAAACAAAAAACCAAAACTATACTTTTGATCTATAATACTAGCTCAATAACTTTGTCAAGGAAAGCTCTAATATATGCAGTGATGGTTTATGGAAGGGTGTGGCAATTTTAAATTTATATTGTGTGTGATGTTCAAATAAAGTGATAACTACATTCATGTGATTTAATTGGTCAGCATGGCCATTAATTATTGCGTAGAAATTGATTAAACTTTGATTTCCTTTTTTAAAATCGTGTTGCATTTGATTCCTGATCAAATTCCCTCAGAGCGAACTCTTGATCTTAGATTTTGGATTTTATGGTGAGATTGTAAGGGTGGAAGCAACTGAAACATTGTTCCTTTATTTATAAACTGCTTGAAATGAATACCTAATTTAAGTTTGCACTTTAATACCAAACTTAAAACCAAACACTCAGTTCAGAGTAGGTTAAGTGATCATGGTTCATCTTTATTAGCTGTGTGAAATTCAAAAGGAATCAAATAATTCATGATAATTTAAAATTTTCTGCAGATGGATTTTTTTATATAGCCAGTATTTCTTTCCTATGGATAGTTCCCCCCCGGCAGCATTGACCTCAGCAGCAAATTTAACTTGAATTCACTTAGGATCACAGGAATCAGGGGAAAGTGATTTAAAGGTGGTTTCTCCAGCACATTTTAAGAAAAGGGACCAAAAGTTATTTTAGCTTCCTCAATAGATTGCATGTCAAGTTGCTTATTAGGATAATAAATTAATATTAAATGCAATATATGTCTCGTCTTTACTATGGCATCCGTTTAGGAGTTGTTCAAATCACTGCAGTAGGGCTCTGCAAATAAAATCATGTAACCTATTATGGATCTAACGTACTGTAACTTTGTCAATGAAAGGTAAAAATCTCAAATAACAAGTACAAGCATTGAACAATGACCTATAAAGATTTGTAAAAGTAAAATTTTTCCAATAGATTTCATTCTTGTCATTTTGTAAGATGACCCTGCAGTCCACCTGTTTGTAACTTTTTTAATAAAATAGACATCTGTATTACCGAGATTGGTTTCTTGAATTTTTTGGTATGTTGCTAATTCTAGATTTGCTGACTTGTAAATCTTTCTCATAGCTTAAAGCCATTACTTTTTATCAAAATGATTATGTGTATTGTATATATTTAACAAATGTTCACTTATGTCCTTAGTCACTATTCTGGCACATGTGCCCGAAAGCCAGCATATATCCTAAAGTGTAATATTTCATCAATTGAATAACTTACAAATAAGTTAGAAATAATGCATAAAAATAATATCTATAACTTGTCCCATTTGGAGAAAGTGACCCATCTACAAATCTGTTGGCTGGGAATTATCCATGTGTAGATTTCAGACTGTATTAAGCAATACAATTAAATTTTGAACTACCAAATGAATTAGGAACATTCAACACAACTATCACTTCGGGGACGCCTGGGTGGCTCTGTTAGGTAAGCGGCCAACTCTTGATTTCTACTCAGGTCATGATCTCATGGTCGCGGGATGGAGCCCCACGTGGGGTTTCACGCTAAACGTGGAGTCCACTTGGGATCCTCCCTCTCTCTGCCCCTCCCCCACTTGTGCCTGTGCACGTACACAAGCACTTTCTCTCAAATAAAAAACTTTTTATCACTTTGTTTTATCCAGTGAAAGGTTTTGCCAGTCACTTTAATTCACTGCCCAACTGCATATTTTTAAACTGTTGAACTAAGTAGATTTTTAACCTCAATGTTTTTTGAGCCCATAATCTTTTCCTTGAAATTGGACAATTCATTCTGTCCAAACATATAGGGACTGGATTTTTTTTTTTATGTATAAAAATGGGCAGGTTTATATATCTATGTCATAACACATAGAAAGTATCATGCCATTCGTTACCATTGATTATTGGTTTGGAGTCGGGCTCCATGGACCTCACCTATGCTGTACTAGACGCTGTCTTTGAAATACCAAAAACCTTTCCTACAATGAAGGTACTCATGATTTCCAGGCTCTCCCCTTTTTCTCCCACTGATGTAGCATCCCTTCATCCAGCAAGGTCAACATTTTTAACCAAGTAACAGAGAAGCTGAGAGGATGGCCTAGGGTAAGAGCTAATGGGTTCCAGGCTAATGAGCCAAATCAGTGCTGGATACACAAGAGGTACTCTGTCACAGCCAGGGCACTTTTCTCTCTCACTCCTCCCTACCCTCTTCATGTAACTTTCCTACAGACAAGATTCATTTAGTCTTTACACTCCTCCAGGACATCCCAGCTTGGGACCAAGAACCAAAGCTCTGAGACTTCTCGTTCAGGTTCAAATCAGGGGCAGTTTTTCAGATAAGCCCCTGCTTTCACATAGATTTCACATCTTTCTTTTTTTTTTTTTTTATTTTTTATGTTTTTTTATTTATTTCTAGTAGAGAGAGAGAGACAGCGTGAGCAGGGGAGGGCCAGAGAGAGAGGGAGTCACAGACTGAAACAGGCTCCAGGCTCTGAGCTGGCAGTCAGCACAGAGCCCGAAACGGGGCTCGAACCCACAAACCGAGAGATCAAGACCTAAGCGAAAGTCGGACGCTTAACCGACTAAGCCACCCAGGCGCCCCAGATTTCACATCTTTCTATGTCATTTGACCCGTACTGGTAGCTGGTGTTTGGGATTTTCTTGTTGACGTTTTGTTGACAAAACCAAGGCTCAGGAAAGTTTTGCCTTAAAATCATAAAGGCAAGGTCAAATGATTAAAATGTGGAGAAAGTTTCTTTTGGACAACTTTTAAAATTTGTCATTGGGTAGAAGCAAATTGGTGCTACTAAAATTATAAAACTCATGGAAACAAGATAAGACACCCAGCAAGAAGTAATTGTTTTAGGTCAGTGTGACAGTCCATATGTAACGAAATACTGTGGGTCCTATTTAAAGGTAATGTGTTTGTTATACTGCTAAGACTTTATGTAAGACATCAGCTATTTTCATTACGGCTATTTTTCTTTGGAAAGGCAATGTCTTAAATCAGGATTTGGCTGCCAACAGAATCCAGCCCAGTTAGCAATGCCAAAAGAACTGTCGTTGGATTTAGCAGCTGTATCCTGAATCCATTGCAGAGCTCAGCTGCACCCTTTCTCTATCTAAACTTACAGTTTGAATGGAGGACCAGAAGTGCAGCTGATCCCCAGCACATCCTTGATCAGCAGAGACCCACGGCTGTGCTTATAGGCATTACTCTATGGCCCAGGCTGTTAGACTCCCAAGCTCAATTGCCATGCCATTATAGTATAACTCTTCTATATGAGAAGTATGAGTCTTCTACAGACTGAGAGCTCCTTGAAGGTAGGGCTTTGCCCATGTCCCCTCTTCATCCTCAGTGCTTATCTTTAGTGCATTACAGGTGCTCAATAAGTATTTTATGAAATTAGAGTCTCGGAATCAGTACAGCAGAAGGGTATTTGCTCTTTAGAAAGCCCTAGCCTTGCCATCTCCCATTGGTCCTTTTCATTTATAGCAGCTAGGCAGCATGAGAAATGGGTTTTCTCCCTGCTATTTTCCCTCATTTTCTGCAGAACTGAGGTATTTTGTTTGCTTGTTTGTTTTGCTTTCTGTTTTTGTTTCTAATTGAAGTAGTTGTTTCTAAACTCCCTTCCGAGAGAAATGTATACTATGGAGAGATGGTCCATACAGGCATACTGTAAGTAGGGACTGAAGGGCCTTGAATCTAAGATTAAGTCCCACAAAACTCTAGGGAGAAAAATACAGTCAAAAAGAGTATTTGCCGCCCGTGCCTGGATTTCCTCTCCAGTAGATTCCGGGGCTGACCCAGGCCTGTCCCAGCCAAGTTCTTAGGCGAGTCAGAGAAATGTTCATATTGACTCCCCAAAACCTCCCCAGTGTTTCCCCTTCAATGAAGCAATAATTTCTATTCTCACTGCAAAACCTCAGGTAATTCCCAACCTACACTCATACAGTCACCACCCCCAGCTTTTCCTTTAACCCTTGACCCCATTTCTTCATTGTCCCTAAGGACTAACTTCTACCACATGTAAATACCCTGCCCCCTCCGTTTTCTTTCTATGACTCTTAAGATCGTTTTATGAGTAATTAAACTAATGGAAGTGAAGATGTTTTTACTGTGGTTCCCCCAGCTCTAAGACTCTGTCACCAAATCCTTGGACACCAATAGTTGGAGACATTTTCAGGTTGGCTTTAAACCAATGTAAAGTGGTCTTCAAAATATCAGCTCCATGTATGTGCTTCAATATCAATGATCTGTGCAGTCTGCCATGTAACCAGAGTCTCCCATATGCCCCAGGAAGCCCTCCAGGAATTGGCTCCTGAGTTTCTGGATACTTTTACTTCATGCCGTAAGTCCCAGGGAATGCCCTGGACTTAGTAGTTTGAAGCTCCTACCAGCTGCTGTAAGCTTTAAAGTTTGTGGGGCTGGGGGAGGGAGGACACGGGAGGCAGGGAGGGACTTAAGCCCATGTAGAACTTTTGTTGGGGCTTGAAAGTACACAGGCTTTAAATCTACAGTTGAGAAATACAAGGATCCCTGAGGGTTCTGAACCTTCAGGAGATACAAATCTGGAGGTTCATGTTTCCTCTGTTTAAGAGGGACCCCCGATAAGCCCTGATACCAGTGGAAAGAATTTTCTCTGGTTCCTGTAGCCCCTCCTGTGGACACCTCTGTGGCTCTTCTTAGAAAAATCCCAGCTGAAGTATAGACATTATGCCATGCCCCAAGAGAGCTCTACAAGTACATTTGGTCTTTCGCTCGGGCCCCAAGATATACAGAAGTAAATAGAAGTGGTGGACATTTCGAATTTTTTTAACATTTATTCATTTTTGAGAGACAGCGTGTGAGTGGGGGAGGGGCAGAGAGAGGGAGACACAGAACCCAAAACAGGCTCCAGGCTTTGAGCTGTCAGCACAGGACTTGACTCGGGGCTGAAACCCACAAACTGTGAGATCATGACCTCAGCCGAAGTCGGATGCTTAACCACCTGAGCCACCCAGGAGCCCCAGGAGCGGTGGACATGTCAATGGGTAATGTGAGGCTTTAGCACACAGCTTCACTGCTAGCCGAGTGTATGGCAGGTGCATGGAGATTGGAGCCCTTGCTCTCTAACCTAAGAGGAGTCTGAGCTATAGGCCTTTTGCTCTTCAGCTGGCCGAAATGAATAGTGGCAATGCACTAGGAATGGGAATCTGGCCCAAAACAGAGTGATTTCCCTTTGACAATAAATAGTTGCTTGGTGAGGATAAGCACTATAGACCAAAAAGGAACAAGATCAGTGTCTTCGTTTAACTGGGCTTCTATGTATGCACCAGGCACTTCCCTGTGAGCTGAGTTTATAAGAGGAATGTGCTATGGCCTTAACCCTTGGTGCAGCTTATATTCTAGCCTGGGAGATAGCCTCTCAAGCAATTATTATGACACAATGTGAGATATGCTCTAATATCAATCAGCATGGACCAGATGCCAGGGAGCCCACCGAAGTGAAGGGAGTTGTTCTGCCTGTAAGGGTCAAGGGAAGGTCAGAGGAACTTGCCTTGTGACTGCTTCTTGGGGACTCAGGAGGCACTTGCAGTCAGGACGTTTCAGGTAGACTCTGAGGAGGACAGTGAGCAGAGGCGTGGAGCCCTGAGTGTGCCTGGCAGGCCTGTGGACCTTGTGACAGCAAGGATAGCCAAAGGGGTTGGCTGGAATGGAGTCAGAAGGAGGGTTGGGGGATGAGGCCAGGAAAGCAGCACAGGCTAGAATGTGAAGGTCTTGCCTGTCACGCTGAGGGTGTGAGGATTTTTCCAGGCAGCCAAGGGGCAGGATGAAGCAGTAGAATGGCAGGAACCCGTAGATGTTTTCGGAAGATCCCAGAATGGAAGATAAATCGGAGGGAGTTTGCCCGGGGGCCAGAAGGCCTGTCAGGAGACCACCGCAATCCTATATAAATGAGAAAGAGCAAGAGCCTTAATAGGGCAAAGCCTAAGAGAACAAAGTGATGGGGATAAAGTGGTCTAATACGTGGACCCAAGTCATAAAAATGATTGGATCGTTTTCTTCGGCTTAAACTCTCTTGACACTCCAGGAGCCAGTGTATTAAACAAGGGCTTTCCCATTCCAATTTGGCCCACCTCTCCAACCTCATCTTTTTCTGTTTCCATCACGTGCATGATACCCTCTCCCCAGCCTCCTTCCTCGAGGGGATTCTTACTCATCCTTCAAGATATAACTCATACCTCATCTCCCATGGATCCCTGATTTCTCTCTCATTCCCCTCAGGCAGAGATTCATCCTCTCTCTCTCGCTCTCTCTCTCACTCAGATAGCACCCAGTGAATACTTAGCAATTATCAAGATAATTATTTCAAAATTCTCTATTTACATATCTGTCTCCCCACCAAGGCAATCTGCTCTTGTTAGGAGAGAAATGGATTCTTTTCCCCCAAGCACAGCATTTGATGCATACAAGGGTTCAATAAATGCTGAATGATTAAGTGAGTTTCGGTGGTAGAACTGGCAGGGCTTAATATGATTATCGGTTATGATGAAGAGAGGGAAATAAAAGCTAAGTAGTTTCTAGCTTGGGTAATTGGACAATCCTACACGATCTAGTTTGCGCGGAGGTTCCCCTGCCCCACTCCCGGCCCACCTAATCGGTCCTTTATGAAGCAGCCAGAGCCATCTTTTACAAATGCAGATATAATCCCGATTTTCCCCCAGCCGGAAGCTCTGCAAAAGCTCTTCATCACCATCACATTTACCCCAAAATGGGCATTTTGACCTGGCCCCTGCCTGCTGCTGCATCCTTGTTTCCCTCCACCTTTTCTTGGATATGTAATGGCTTTGTGCTTTCTTGCAGACGCTCTCACGCTTTGCTCATGCTTTCTTCCATCTGAAACTCCTTCCCTCTTCTCTGTTGATCTCCTACTTGGGCACTGAAACTGCTTGCTTGTCTCCTTTTTCTAGGAGGTGAGCTCTAAAAAGGAAGAGATTATGGCTCCTTTCCTAGTTACCTCATTACCTCTCCCAAAGCAGACGATCAATAAAGGTGTGTGGAACCGAACCCAACGGTGGTGGATGGTGATACTATTAATAGAACTGTGGGCAGGCAGGAAGGGTGGTTGGGATTGTAGGGCACGGTGGATGTGATTTCAGCCTGGGGTGTGTGGAATGGCCCATGCCGAAGGATATACAGGTGGGGACGTACACGGGGCAGTTTCCAGGATTATCTCCAAGGCCAGAGCCATTCCTAGAGTGACACTCAAAGCAGATCCAACCACTGTTTCTATTTAAGCAGGGTGATGTCAGCCTCCAACTACATCAATACCAAATCCACACCCAATGCAGAAAAGTCAGCCAAGTCAAATTTCTAGTCCTCTCTGCCTCTGGCTCTGTGCCTGAAGGTGGGGATTGAATCAGGACGATAAGGACTTGTTTTCTTCCATCAGCTTCAAGTGGGGTTTTAGCCAGACTCAAGCTTTGTGATCCCTGCAATCCTGGCAGATTACATGAGTAAACATCTACCTCACTCCTCCAAATCAAGATGCTTCTTAGTCTGTTATGGAGTCGATGCGTATTTTCCCATCTTTTATGTGGGTGCCCACATCAGCACCCATGTATCTTTCATTGATGTAAGCTGAGTTGAGGGCTTCGGCTTCCTATTAAGGTTTCCATGGAGGCATTAGAAACAAATATATCCAATGCCTTTGGCAAAGAATTCGGGTTGCAATGTGTTTGTTTATTTGCTACTCGAAAATAATACAGAGCAGTGTTACCAAATCAAGTGTAGAGCTTACTCACCCTGCAGAGGACAGTCATTCTATACAACACATCTGTGCTGTCTAGCACGGGATTTCATCCTATTGTGTACTGTTCTCTAAATGTGTCTAATTAGGAGACCCAATGAATGACATTGTAGAAATATACCATAGACAAGACAAGGCAACCACTCCTAAAAGGCCTTCTTTGATTTACAGAACAGGCATCAGGCCTCACCACTCTCAGGGTCATAGACACCCTTCACTATATAGCAGGTCTGTTTCTGTCATAGTTTCACAGGATCCTAAAAGTTAGCACATGGAAGGAAAGGCCGTGTCTCTTTTCCCCAAATCTCATGTTCTTCTGGGTATCCTACAACAGGTAGATTGGACAGAATGTTTTATTCTGATTTTATCATACTCTGTGAAGATGTACTAATCGCCTTGTAACCTATCTCCATGCTGATCTATTAAAGTTAAATCACATGGCCTCAAGGTCAAATCAATCAATGTACTTCTGGAAACCAAGCTGCTGTGCCTTGTTATTTTCACATTTGAAAAAAGCAGAGTAATGGGAAGCAGAGGCCTTGACATTAGCATCCATGAAAATATACTACAAACCTATAGTACTTAAATCAGTTAAATACAACCATAAGAATAAACAGATCAGTGAAATACAAGGACAACCCCCCAAAAAGATCCCTTGTTCATATAACTTAATATTTATAGGAAAGGGTTTAAAAACTCACGAGGAAGTGAAAAATTATACAACGAATGCTGCCGAGTAATTAGGTGACGACTTTGGAGGGCAGTCACTTATAGCTTCACCTCATAATATATACCAATGTAAAACCCAGAAGAAGATAAAAAGAAATATGACAAACTGAACTAAAAACAATAGAAAAAAACAAAGACTATTCATCAGCTCCTCTGAGACGTAAAATCCTTTTTTTAAAAAACATTTTTAATGTTTATTTTTGAGAGGAGGAAGGGGCAGAGTGAGGGGGAGACGCAGAATCTGAAGCAGGCTCCAGGCTCTGAGCTGTCAACGCACAGAGCCCGATGTGGGGCTTGAACTCCTGAACCACAAGATCAAGACCTGAGCTGAGGTTGGACACCTAAATGACTGAGCCACCCAGGTGCCCTAGAAAATCTTATTTTTTTTAATTGAAGTATAGTTAACATACAAATGTTATATTAATTTCAGGTGTACAACATAGTGATTTGAGAATTCTATACTCAATGTAATCAAAGATATCATTTCAGTCTTATGGATTCTCTCATTACTATTGAAAAGTCAAATATCACTCTCTCTCCTACAAAGCTAATATGTTTTTAATCTGTTGTTAACCTCATAAATTGATTTTTAAAACTTCAATTATTCTTAATTGAAAATTATTATTAAGAATTTCAATCTTATTTTCATTTCTAGAAGTTCTGTGTG
Organism: Hyaena hyaena; assembly: GCF_003009895.1. Classification (NCBI taxonomy): domain Eukaryota; kingdom Metazoa; phylum Chordata; class Mammalia; order Carnivora; family Hyaenidae; genus Hyaena; species Hyaena hyaena. The sequence goes on from NW_024080795.1 coordinate 2,455,561, forward strand.
GTTCTTTTTCATATTTCCTAGCTATTTTTAATAGTTTCTTGTATGAAGACATTTCAGCATTTGTATTTTATTTCTTTAAACATATTAAATGGAATTATTTTATAACTTGTATCTGATAATCCCAATATCTAAAGTTTTCATGAATCTATTCCTCTTGGCTGTTATTTCTCACTCATGGTGTCTTGCTTCATTGTGTGTGTGGTTAGTTTTGGCTCTTAACTGCTCATGGTCCTTGGGAAATTGTTTGTGGTCTTGGATAAAGATGTATTTCTCTTTTTTTAAATATAAGATGGATTTATTTCTTCTAAACCATACTAGGCTGCTTATCTATCTTGCTTACTGATTAGACTGAGTTGGGAGAGCAGATAATAGCAGGTATTATGGATGGAGCCAAGGTGGTATTTTGGACAGGGACAAACATTCTGCTAATGAAGACAGATCTGACTTTCCTGTAATTCTTCCTTACATTTTCCAAATGTATTCTTTATTTTTTAAATTTTTATGGTTATTTAATTTTGAGAGAGAGACAGCACATGAACTGGGTAGGGGCAGAGAGGAAGACACAGAATCCGAAGCAGGGTTCAGGCTCCAAGCTGTTAGCACAGAGCCTGCCACGGGGCTCGAACTCACAGACCAAGAGATCATGACCTGAGCGGAAGTTGAACGCTTAACCCACTGAGCCACCCAGGTGCCCCTGTATTCTTAATTAAAAAAAAGAAAAAAAAAAGAAACATACAAAGATTTTCTTATTAGGCTTTGTATACGCTCTATAATAGAAACAAATGTTTACATATTGCCTTAGTTCAGGCTGAATAATATTACACTGTATGGACATGCCACTATTTGTTTATCCATTCATCAGCTAATGAACACTTAAGTTGTTTCCACTTTGGGGCTATTATCAACAATGTTCCTATGAACGTTCATCTACACCTTTTTGTGTGAACATATATTTTCAATTCTCTTGGGTATATATTTAGAAATGGAATTGCTCTGTCATAGGATAACTCTTTAACCATTTGAAGAACTGCTAAACTGTTTTCTAACTGAGCCACCCAGGCGCCCCCTCATTGTGGTTTTAACTTGCATTTACCTGATGGCTAATGATGGCGAGCATCTTTCCATGTCCTTTATAGGCCATGTGTGTATTTTATTTGGAGAAGTAAGTATTCAGATCCTTTGCCCACTTTTAAAATTGGGTGATTTATCTTTTTATTATTGATTGTAGGTGGTCTTTCTATATTCTAGATACAAGTTCCATATCGTATATGATTTACAACAATTTTCTCCCATACTCTGTCTTTTCACTTTCTTGACGGTAAGATGTATTTCTTTTTTTTTTTTTTAATATTTTTATTTATTTCTAGGAGAGAGAGAGAGAGAGAGAGAGAGACAGCGTGAGCAGGGGAGGGTCAGAGACAGAGGGAGTCACAGACTGAAACAGGCTCCAGGCTCTGAGCCGGCAGTCAGCACAGAGCCCGACGCGGGGCTCGAACCCACGAACCGCGAGATCATGACCTAAGCGAAAGTCGGATGCTTAACCGACTAAGCCACCCAGGCGCCCCAAGTAAGATGTATTTCTAAGGTAATTACCCATTTAACCCAAATTGATATTTATTATTTCATAAATTTAATGTTATTGGCATAAGCTATATTAATTAAAAATAGCTTAATTAAATATCAATAAAATATATCCAATTAAATATTGGCATAATCCTCTTATGAGGATATTATTAATTAATATAGGATCTGTAATGAAGGCTTCTCTTTGTCTCATACTGGTAATTTTTGTCATCTCTTTTTTATTTTTATTTATTTTATTTTTTATATTTATTTTTTTAATATAATTTATTGTCAGCCCCTCTGGAAAACAGTGTGGAGGTTCCTCAAAAAATTTACAATAGAACTCCCCTATGACCCAGCAATAGCACTGCTAGGAATTTACCCAAGGGATATAGAAATGCTGAGGCATAGGAACACATGTACCCCAATGTTCATAGCAGCACTCTCCACAATAGCCAAAACATGGAAAGAGCCTAAGTGTCCATCAACGGACGAATGGATGAAGAAAATGTGGTTTATCTATACCATGGAATACTACATGGCAACGAGAAAGAATGAAATCTGGCCATGTGTAGCAATGTGGATGGATCTTGAGGATGTTATGCTGAGCGAAATAAGTCAGGCAGAGAAGGACAAATACCATATGTTCACGTATAGGAGGATTAGGAGGAACTTAATGGAGGACCATGGGGGAGGAGAAGGGGGAAAATAGTGGGGGAGAGGGAGGGAGGCAAACCATGAGAGACTCTTGAGTACTGAGAACAAACTGAGGACTGACGGGTGTGGTGGGGAGGGGAAGGAGGGTGATGGGTATGGAGGAGGGCACTTGTGGGGATGAGCACTGGGTGTTATATGGAAACCAACTTGACAATAAACTATTTAAGAAAAATAATTATTGTCAAATTGGCTAACATACAGTGTGTAAAGTGCGCTCTTGGTTTTGGGCGTAGATTCCCCTAGTTCATCACTTACATACAACACCCAGTGCTCCTCCCAACAAGTGCCCCCCCCTCAATCAATTCCCATCACCTATTTTCCCCTCTTCCCCACCCCCCATCAACCCTCAGTTTGTTCTTTGTATTTAGAATCTCTTATGGTTTACCTCCCTCCCTTTCTCTCTGTAATTATTTTTTCCCGTTCCCTTCTTCCATGGTCTTCTGTTAAGTTTCTCAAGTTCCATATATGAGTGAAAACATATGATATCTGTCTGTCTCTGACAGACTTATTTCACTTAGCGTAATACCTTCCAGGTCCATCCATGTTGCTGCAAATGGCATGATTTCATTCTTTCTCATTGCCAAGTAGTTTTCCATTGTATATATAAACTACATCTTCCCTAACAACTGGCTGTAATAGGCAAAGCAACTTTCCATACATATTCCTGAGGATAGGTGTTTATTTGTGGTTCACCATTACACTGAGGATGTAACCCTTTGGGACAGTAGGTTTATGGGGGCAAGTACTCCTAATTAGACTCTCTACCTTGGTAGAGCCCTATGCATTATAGTCTGTCCGTGTGTCTGAAGAAATCATACACACACACAAGGCAAATCCCAAAAAGAACTTGTTTGGTAAATGCCATTAACAAAAACTTAGTTTCAGTGCTCAGCTTACTTCTTTGGGTTACTGCCTTCACTTAGATTCGGGCCTGATAATTCCTTACTATCTTATTAACTTTTTTCTAATTTTTTTTACTGTTTATTTAGTTTTGAGAGAGAGACAGAGCATGAGGAGGGGAGGGGCAGGAGAGAGGGAGTCACAGAATCTGAATCAGGCTCCAGGCTCTGACCTGTCAGCACAGAGCCCAATGCAGGGCCCAAACCCACAAACCATGAGATCATGACCTGAGCCAAAGTTGTCGCTTAACCGACTGTGCCACCCAGACGCCCCTCTTATTAACTTTTTGATGCTTTTAAGAAGATATATAAATGTATCTTCTTAAAAGCATCATATATATATATATATATATATGGTTTTTTTTTTTACTTTATCCAGCAGTTTTGTTTTCTAATTGCAAAATACCAAGACAGCTTTATTATTGGAAACAAAAACATATATGTTATTGTAAATTAATTTAACAAAGATCCTTCTAAAAAGATAATCCTGGGGTGCCTGAGTGGCTCAGTCGGTTGAGCACCCGCCTTTTGATTTTGGCTCAGGTCATGATCTCATGGTTCATGGGATCGAGCCCCGTGTTGGGCTCTGCAGTAAGTGTGGAACCTGCCTGGGATTCTCTCTCTTCCTGTCTCTCTGCCCCTTTCCTGCTCCCGTGTGCACATGCTCTCTCTCTCTCAAAATAAATAAGCGTTAAAAAAAAGATAAGCCTCATTGTTAGCAAGCATGTGGTGAAAAGAGTACTCACATAGCACTGGTAGGACTGTACATGTAAATTAGCTCATTATTTAAGGGCTGTTCAGTAATATGTATATAGAATCTTGTACATAAGCTTCACCAAATAATTCCACTTGCAATAATACATAATAGTAAATAAGCAAAGGGACACACAAAAATGTATATTTGAGGATGTTTATTGAAATGTTATTTATGATAGCAAAAACACCCTTACGGCATATCCATAAAATGAAATATTATGCAGTCATTTATTAGTAAATATATTTTCATAGAATATATAATGACATGGAGAAATGTTCTTGATATAAGTGATAAAATCAGACCATTAAATTGTATATAACACTATAATCCTATTATATATATATATGCATGTGTCCATATACATATAAACATAACAAAACATTAATGGATACATATGAGTATATGTATAAATTAGCTATCTATATAATGGGGATTATAGCTAATTTTTATTTCCTTTATGAATTTTTGAAATTTATATATTCTTAGGCTAGCATATATCTTTCATAATCAGAAAAAAGTTCTTTTAAAAAGCAACACATTAGGATAAACTGTGAATATTTACAGCAACTCTTTAAATGATTGATACTTTTCTTATAAAAGAACTCACATAAATCTAAGAAAAGCCCTAAGACTCCAGATATAAAGATGTCCTTATGTTGCTGTCAATAGCACTTTTAGTTTTGTGGACCTAAATTCAATGGTCCAACCAATATTGAAGAAAAGCCTTTCTGCCTCGCTGAACAAATGGATTTTCTTTTACTGGAGGGGAAACCACCCTGCCTCTTGGAGAAGCAGGAAAGCTATGGCTACAAATCTTGAGCTCTATGCTTTTCATGAGCTGTAGACCCAAGCTCCTGGTCTGCATGTGCACACATGCACTTGAGCGCACACACATGCACACACATTTTCCTAGCTCTTGCCTTTTCGGCCCCCCCGAAAGGTTCCTACCACCGTGCATTTTTTTAAAGGTGTCTTCAGGGAGAATCACATATGTGCTCATGAATAAATACTGTCAGTTTCAACATGGCTTTTGTGTTTTCTTTTTCCTATTCTTCTCCTCCAGCTTATATCCTCTGGGTACTCTTGTGTGATCTAAGCATCACTATATTTTCTTTGCAGAACTGACACTTATGCTATATAATACTCCACTTGGAAAGTACTGTACCACATCCACCGGGTACCAGCTGCCTCCACTGGCTTCCACAATTCACATTGGGGACAGCTGCTACTTCCATGGGGTAATAATTTCTCCTGGTAGTAGCTTTCCTTAGATACCACCAAAATTAGTGCTGGGTACCCCTATCTTGAGCACAGAGCAACTGTTGACACCTTGGAGCCCTGCAGCAAGGCCATCATGGACAGTTGTGCATGTTGCACACTGCACAAGAAATGACTAAGAGAGACCAAGGAGGAACCTAAAATCCAACGTGCCAAACAGTATGTCTGTGTTGTTGCATCTGTCCCAGAGAAAGCAAGTGGTTGCCTACTTCTAATTCACCTGCTCAGAGAGGGCAAGCCTCAGGGCTGCCTAGAGCAGGTGCCATTTTTTAATTCAGACAAAGATACAATATAGACCAGCCGCAACTCTGCCTATAAATATCAAAGCAGGGACACCTGGGTGGCTGACTCAGTCGAGCGTCTGACTCTTGAGATTGGCTCAGGTCATGATCTTGCAGTTCGTGATACCAAGCCCCACATCATACTCTATGCCCAACAGTACAGGGCCTGCTTGGGATTCTCTCTCTCTCTCATTCTTTCCTCCCTCCTCCTCTCTCTCTGTTTCAAAACAAATAAATATTTTTTAAAATGTCAAAGTATATGCTATTTGGTATGATTTGGTAGAAAATGTCTCTCTCCTTTTCAGGCTACACTTGAATGTAAGTTCTCTCTGCTCTGTTAACTGCTATTACCCTAACACCCAGCACACTATCTGGCACAGAGCAGGTGTTAGATAAATACTTGTTGACTGAACCCATAAGTGAATTACTGAAGTCCCAAAGCAGGCATACTTGTGCCCTGATAACATACTGTTACTATAAAATTCCACTTTGCATTTTTATCGACTACGCCTTCCTGCATTCCCATAAGGCTCAGATGGTGAATCCCTGGAGGTAGGCGTAGAGACAAATTCAAGTGACAATCGCTGTGCTCTCCTCAGAATTGTCCCTCCCTCTCATGACTAAAGCTTTCTTACTGGGGCAACTTTGTGTACCTGACTCTCTTTCCCTAGAATAAATTCTCTCCCAAGAGGCTCCCTAGTCCTTCAGTACAAATGCATTTGTGACAGGCTCACCCCACCAGTTTCCTAACAATGCCCAGGCATGTGTGAACACCAGCAACTGATGCAGCTTAGGCTCCAGCTAAGACCCTCCTTATCCCCCACCTATGCACACACAAATAACCACATGTAAAATATTCACAATCATCCCTGGGTGCATTCATGTCCATTTACAGAGAAGTACACTTTCACATACTTAAGCTCATAGGTGATCACTCATGGCTGTAGAAAATATGCACTCGTGCTGTATTTATATCCACACTTGCACCATACATCCCCAACACCCCTTTCTAATACATGTTTAATCAGGGCTGATCCCATTTTTGATCTCTTCATCAATGGGATCTCTTGATCCCATTCTTCAAGCCTATCACAGTTCTCGTCCTTTTGACTTAACTCTCCCGGTCAAAAGTCACATGTGGGCCCACTAGCAGGGAAGACTCTGATCATCTCAGTCACCCACAGAGCTCCTACATCTAAGCTGATGATCCCTCACAGCAGGCACAGCCATCCCATTCAAGCATGTCCAGGGATCACCCTGGTCCTCTTCCTTTCTTGTTTACACCTCAATTAGCAACTATCTGGCTGAGGTAGATGTATGGCTCCTAGACATGGTGATACATTAAATAAGACAAAGACAGAAATGCTGTAGAATGATGGTTCTAAGAAGCCAGATAGCACTGCCCTCGCAGGAGTTAGGGGAGAGGTCCTGAATGAGGTATAATGTCAACTGGGCCTTGTAGGTTCCAGGGGATTTGGACATACAAGGAAAAAGGCAGGCAATTCCAGGAGAAGGCAGGAATGCTCACAACCTGAGGTCCAAGGCTAAGACAGGGTGATGTATGTGGAAGACAACAGGAATTCAGGCATCTACGGGGAAGTGACATGAAGGTCTTGTAGCTCTGTTAGGAAGCTTCCTCTTTACCTTTAGGAAACTCGGAAGGCACAAAAGGGTCTTAGGCAAAAGAGTCACACAAGCTGCTGTGCAGAAGGCGGATTGAAAGGGGGCCTGACTGAAGCCAAGAGCCATTAGCAGGCTGTGCAAGAGCCCAGCTTAAACATGGTGGCAGACTGGGTTTGGTGAGAAATGGGCAACTGTAAAAGAGATTTAGGACGCAGAGAGTAACGAGAGATAAGGCTGAAGGGTTAGACAGAGGGTGGGTTGTGGAGTGACAGGGAACTATTGAAAGGCTTTAAGCCACCGAATGTTCTTTAAACAAACCAGATTCCATCAGAAGAGCATGTTACAAAGATCGTTCTGGCTGTGGTGCAGAGGAGCTGGAGGTCAAATGGGTGGGGGTGGTTAAGGACGATGTTGCAATCATTATGCAAGAGGTGTTAGAGGTCTGGTCTAGGGGAGTGGCAGTGACTATGAATGTGAACGGATCTGGGAGGCATATTACAGCCGGAGCTTTGACAGAATTTGACAGCAAATATATTATGAAAGGTAAGGTCCCACTGTGGGCCTGTGTTTGGTCTTCCATAAGCTTCAAAGGCAAAAAAGAAGCAACACACCTTCGTGAACAATGACACTGCAGTCTTAGTCATGGCAAGAGTGTGGGCTTTGTGATGGGGCCAAAAAAATTATTACCAGCATAGAGGACATTTATTGAGTCTACGTTCAGATAATGCATTTGGCTTGGTCCCCTCCACTCTTCAAATCGCCTTCACCCAACCTGCACAGAGAGAGCTGATATTTCTAATGCCGGCCCTCTGAGCCCTCAGGCAGGAAAGAGAAACAGTGCTGGCAATAGCTTCCTGTAATGGAGTGCTGGCTTGCTGAGCGTCAGAGTGTACACACATCTCCATTTGTTTTCCACACTAAATCCCCTTTCCAAGCCTATGAGACAGAAATTATGATCTTCGTCCTCCAGATGAGGAAAATGAGGCTCAGAGACAGCCACGGCTGGGTCACCTAATGACATAGTCACTTGGTTCCTGGGGAGTATATCCTTTCTCTTTCTCTCCCTCTTAAACAGCTTGATTGACATTTAATTCACACCATACAATTCACCCATTGCATTGACTTTAATCTATCCACAGACATGTGCAACTATCACCGCAGTCAATTTTAAAACATTTTCATCACCCTCGAAAGAAATCCCAGACCCAGAAATAAACTCACACCTGTGTGGTCAACTAATCTATGACAAAGGAAGCAAGAATCTACAATGTGAAAAACACTGTCTTTTCAATAAATGGTGTGGGGGAAAACTGGACAGCCAAAGGCGAAAGCATGCGACTGGATCACTCTCTTATAACTTTACACACAAATAAACTCAAATGAATTAAAGACCTCAATGTGAGACCCGAAGCCATAAAAGCCCTAAAAGAAAACACAGGCGGGCATCTCTTGGTCATTGACCTTAGCAACATATTTACGGCTATGCCTCCTCAGGGCAAGGAAAACAAAAGTATTGGGACCACACCAAAATAAAAAGGTTTTGCACAGCAAAGAAAACCATCAACAAAATGAAACCACAATCAAGTGCATGGGAGAAGATACTTAAAATGATATACCTGATAAAGGGTTAAAATCCAAAATATATGAAGAACTTATAAAACTCAACACCAAAAAACAACAAGAATTTGATTTAAAAAATAGGCAAATATCTGAATAGACATTTTCCCAAAGACACACAGAAGGTCAGCAGATGTATGAAAAGATGCAAGAAACTACTCATTACCAAGGAAATGCAAATCAAAACCATGAGACGTCATCTCACATCTGTCAGAATGGCTGGTCTCAAATATACGAGGAATAACAAGTATTGGTGAGGATGCAGAGAAACGGGAACTCTCATGCACTGCTGCTGGGAATGTAAATTAGTGCAACTACTATTTTTAAAAAAAGCATTATGGAATTTCCTCAAAAAAACAAAAAAAAAAAAAGAAATTCTGCACGATGCAGTAATTCCACTACTGGATATTTACCCAAAGAAAACAAAAATGCTAATTGAAAAAGATACATGGGGTTCCAGTGTGGCTCAGTCGGTTGAGCATCCAACTCTTGGTTTCAGCTCAGGTCATGATCTCATGGTTCGTGAGATTGAGCCCTGTGTCAAGTTTTGCGCTGACAGCATGGAGCCTGCTTGGGATTCTCTGTCTCCCTCTCTCTGCCTCTCTCTGCCTCTTTCTCTCTCTCTCTCTCTCTCTCTCTCACACACACACACACACAAATAAGGGAATAAACTTAAAAAAAGAAAAACATACATGCACCCCTATGTTTATAGCAGCATTATTTGCAATAACCAGGATATGGAAGCAATCCAAATGCCCACTGATAGATGAATGCACAAAAAGGTGTGGTGTATGTGCGTGTACACACGCACACACACACACACACACACACACACACACAGGAATATTACTCAGCTATGAAAAAGAATGAGCTCTTGTTTTTTGCAACAACAGAGATGGACCTAGAGGTTATTGTGCTAAGTGAAGTAAGTCAGAGAGAGAAAGACAAATACCGTATGATTTCACTTATATACGGAATCTAAAAAACAAAACAAGTGAACAAATACACAAAAAAACAAAAAGATTCTTAAATACAGAGAGCAAACTGGTAGTTGCCAAAAGGGAGCTGGTTGGCTGGCTGGATGAAATAGGTGAAGGGGATCAAGAGGAACAAACTTCTTTATAGTTCTTCTTTATAGTTATAAAATAAATAAGTCACGGAGATGAAAAGCACAACGTAGGGAATATAGTCAATGATGCTGTAACAATGTTGTATGGTGACTGATAGTGACAACACTTATGGTGAGCACTGAATAATGTATAGAATTGTTGAATCACTGTGCTGTACACCTGAAACTAATATAACATTGTATGTCCATTATACTTCTATAATAAATGTTTTAAAGACATCCCATACCCATTAGCTATCACCCTGCTGTCCCCCCATTCTCCACCCCCAACCATAAGCAACCACTAACCTACCTGCTGTCTTTATAGATTTTCCTATTCCCATCTTTCATATGAAAGGAATCATATAATATTTGTTCTTCTGTGACTGGCTCCTTTCACTTAACAGCGTGTTTCCACGGTTCATCCAAGTTGTAGCATGTGTCTGTCCTTCATTCCACTTTTTATGGCCAAATAAAATTTCATTGTATGAATATACCAGTTTGTTTACCTCTTCATCCATTGATAGACATTTGGCTTGTTTTCACTTTTTGGCTATTATGAATAATACATCTATAAACCATTCATGTACAAGTGTTTATGTGGATGTATGTTTTCACTTCCTTGGCTATGTGTCTTAAGAGGGGAATTTCTGGGTCATATGATAACTCTATGTTTGCTCATTTAAAGAACTGCTACACTATTTTACCTGGGGAGTTTTTAGAATACATTAACGCCCTGCCCACTCCACCCATCTCTCACCTTCTGACCAAATGAATCATACTCTCTGGGGTTGGGTCCTGGTTGATTCCAATAATCCCCTCCCTCAGTAGATTCCAGTGTGCACCCTGCATTGAGCACCACTGTACTACACCACAGTCTCAATGATATTTGATATATGGATGACTTAGGATTATCTATTTTTGAAAAATTATTAACCACAAGGATTCAACAAGAAGCCAGTGCTTCAACATTTATTCATTAGCTAAGCCAACCACCCTAGTGACTCATGATTCTGAGAAATAGTTTGACTAGAACTTTCAATACTTGTAGCTCTCTTTTCTGTCACCAAGGCTGATCATCAGAGCAGGAAGACAGGCAAGCAAATATCAGGCTGGATTTTCAATGTGACAAGAACGTATTGCTTCCAAGGCTTATTGCAGTGCCTAGAATGACACCATGAAACATTCCTTCACTGGGGTTTGGAGAAATTAGGGGTGTTCAAGAGTTCTTAAGAAACTGTAAACCTCCCTAATAGAAGGGGAGTTGACAGGGAGGGAGAGAGCCAGGTGGAGACATGACTTCTTTTGGGGAAGAAGTAAAGGGAGGCGAAATTGGCAGCAAAGATTCGTTGTCTTCGCTCAGCCCCTTTCTGCCCTCAGGCTGTTCTATGTTCCCACATTTCTGCAGAGTGAGATACTTTCTTACTGCCGGCAGGGGACTCTGGGGCAGGGATTGTGTGTGGGGGTGGAAATGGATGATGGGGGCCAAGAAAGACATCCTGGATTTCATCATCCACCCAAGGAGAACCCCTCCTTATTTGGCTCAGCTCAGTGCCGAGAGATTTAGTGCTGAAGATTTTCAAAATATTTCCAGGAGTATGTTTATAGCAAAACACACTGAATCAATTGCTAATTGTGAACTCTCTGTCCACTTCACATTGCTTCCAGACGTTTGCCCTGGTGACCCTTCTCTCAATTCGTTTCAAAGGAGGAAATGCCATACTTTTGAAAATTTAGTCGTTTCTCATTTTCGACATACAGTTTGTAGTTTAGATATATACAAAATGCATCTAAATATGTTGGTTACCATTTTGACCCTTTAAAAACTTTGAGAGATATTATTATCTCTATTTGCAGATGAGTAAACTGAGGCTTAGAGATGGTTAGCTGATTTACTCGAGTACATACTACTAGTTTTAGGCAGAGATGGAACTAAACTTTGGGCCTCCTGACTTCATGCTCTTTCTGTTGTATCCTGCTTAGATGAATATCTAATATGCCTTGAGAAGCATCTATAAATGAAACAGTCAACTCCAAATATCATTCTGTGAGTATTTTTACCCTCAAATTTCTCCTAGCCTGAACTTTTCATGGGAGTAAAGCATGGGAAGCATCACCAAGTGACATTAAGGAACCAGCTGAGCTCCCATAACATGAATTAATATTATAAGACTACTGCTATGTGTTTTTAATATTTGCCAGTATCATTTAATGCCATCATTCCCTAGTTCTTTTTTATTTTATTTTTTTTAATGTTTCTTTATTTTTGAAAGAGGGAGAGACAGAGCGTGAGCAGGGGAGGGGCAGCAAGAGAGGAAGACAAAGATCTGAAGCAAGCTCCAGGTTCTGAGTTGTCAGCACAGAGCCCGACGCAGGGCTCGAACTCAGAACCACAAGATCATGACCTGAGCCAAAGTTGTATGCTTAACGGACTAAGCCACTCAGGTGCCCCTCCCAAAGTTCTTTATAAGTTTATTTATTTTGAGAGAGAGACCGAGAAAGAGAGAGAGAGAGTGCATGTGCATTAGCAGGGGAGGGGCAGAATGAGAGAGACAGAGAGAGAGAAATTTCCATGCAGGCTCTGTGCTGTCAGCATGGAACTCAACTCGGGGCTCAATCCCATGGACTGTGAGATCATGACCTGGGCCAAAACCAAGAGTCAGACATGCTTAACCAGTTGAGCCACCCAGGTGTACCCCTAAACTTTTTTAAGGCCTCAAATCCTTCTGGAAACGTAAACACAATGGGCTCTCTGTCTATATAAATGCACATACATACATATGTACATATATGGAAAATTTTTATATAGGCCAGAGGATTCTTGAAGCCCATGTTTGGACCTCAGGCTATGAACCAATAAAGGGAATAAGAACAGATAAAGAAAAACAACATGACGGCCAGGACCAAGGACTAGCAAGACAGATATGACAGAAATTACAAAGTGGGGCGAATTTCAACTGGGATGTTTGACAAAGCAGATCATTAAGTTTGCACCGGAGAGAAAAACCAGGAAGCTAGCAGGTGGCTTCCAGACTTGGGGAATGGAGATGGAGGATGAGAATTGAGGTCTTGATAAAACTGAAAAACAAGCTGATTTGTACACAGGTGAAGGGATGGAAGAGTATGATTAGGGAGGGAGAGGAGTCTCCCAGTGAGAAATTTCATAGCTGGAGTTCTCTCACCTGAGCTCCCAAGAAGTATGTCCGGTTGCCTACTTAACGTCTCCATGTGGCTATCTAACAGAACTCCAATTGTATCTTTGTTAGAAGTCTCAGTTTCCTTCCACCCCAATCTGCCTCTCTTCCAATCTTTCCCAGCTCAGTTATTTGGCATCAACGAGTTGCTGAAGCTAAAAAGCTGAGTCATACTTTATTCTTTTCCTTCCCTCTCACATCCAATGCATCAGCTAATGCCATCAATTCTGCCTCCATCATGTGTTCTAGACGCTGCTGTTTCCCTTCATCTTCCTTGCTACCGTTCTAGTCCAGGACAGGCTCATTGCCCAGACTGCTGGAATAGCCCCCAACTGACCTGCCTGCATTCAAAATTGACCTTCCCTGACCCATCTGCCACACAATGGCTGGAGGGATAGTTTAAAAATGAAAAGCACATATCACTTTCTTCCTCAGATTTCTTTGGTGTATCCTGATCCTCTTCATGGTAAAGTCCTGGTTCCCTAAAGTGACTTAGAAATATCCTTGAATCCTCTTTTCCCTATCCAGCACCTGACCCACCCATACAATCTAGTAGTAATCTTACTGGCTTTTTCTCCAAACCACCTTCTCTATTCCCTCCAGAGCAGAAAGCTATCATTACTTCTCACCTCGATTACTGCAATAGACTCCTAACCTGTCCCCACCCCCACCCTCCATGTCCGTGCTCTATTCTAGACACAGCTGCTCTTCTGGTTCTTCTAAAATAGAAGCCAGACCTTGCCACTCTTCTCAAAACTCTCCAACAGCTTTCTATTCTATTCCGAATGGACTAAAATCCAGAGCCTTATCGTTGGCCTACAAAGCCTTAAGGGCCCTGGCTTCCTATAAGCTACTGCCCTCATTTCCCACTGCCCCCCGCCCCTTGCTCTGTTCCAACATGGTAGCCTTGTTCTTTCTCGCTTCTGCCTAATGGCTTTTATGTTTGCTCTTCCCTCGGGTTGAAATGCCCGCCTCCCATATAAGCATGGCTTAATCCTGCACTTACTTCAATAACGGAAGAAAAATACCTTCTTATCAGTGAGGTCTATCCTGCTTGCCCTCCTTATATTGTAAGCACCTGCCATCTGCTCACTTCCCTGGCCCCACACTCCCACTGCCTTTCCCCTTCCCTTCTTTATTTCCCCCCATGGTGCTTAAAACCAAGTGATATCCTATACAATTCCCCCATTTAGTTTGTTCACCAGCTATCTCCCCCAACTAGAATACAAACTACATGAGGGCGGAGTTTTATTTTTCATATAACTTGATTCCCAGTGCCCAGCACCATGGCTGCATGTAAGAAATCTTACGTTGATGTGTGTTGGATGAGTAGCTGAAAAGACCCTATGTGATCTGGCCTCACCTGCCTCTTCAATCTTCACTTCTCCACTCATGCTTCATGCGCTGCTGACTGCATTTCTGTCATCAGAACACTTAGCATTTATTTCCCTTTCACTTGCCTGTGTGCCTAACTACACGTAAGGTCTGTGCTGCGGGGGGTCTCACTAGCCATAGTATTTTCAGCATTAAGCACAGTGCCCGGCACCAGAATGAGGGCTCCATAAATGCTTTCTTGAATGAATGAAAGTGTTCGTGAGAGTTCAGAGGGCTCTAAGTAAAGAGGAAGATCACTTGTAGTTGGATGAATTTATAAGAAAATGCTTCATGGGGGAGCCTGGGTGGCTCAGTCGGTTAAGAGTCCGACTTTGGCTCAGGTTACGATCTCATGGTCCGTGGGTTCGAGCCCCACATCGGGCTCTGTGTTGACAGCCAGCTCAGAGCCTGGAGACTGTTTCAGATTCTGTATCTCCTTCTCTCTCTGACCCTCCCCTGCTCATGCTGTCTCTCTCTCTCTCTCTCTCTCTCTCAGAAATAAATAATAAAAAAACATTTTTAAAAAAGAAAATGCTTCATGAAGAGATGCCATCTAAGCGAACCACTTAAAAAGATGGAGGGTGAAAGGTGACAGTGGCTTTAGGCTCTGAGGATAACAGAGTGGGAAGAGTTGTTAAGTGGGTAGAACTATACTTCTGCTCTTTCCTTCCTTTTGCCTCCCTTCGTGAGCAAGCCAGTCCCCATGTCATTAAAAGGGATGGAGCAAGGTGTCTACGTAGAGGTGGCTTAGAGTGAGAAGTCAGAGCCAGAGCACAGTGAGAAGGCTGTCCCCGCGGAGCCCCAACATCTGTGCAGTCAGATGCCAAGCAGGTGCAGAGTGTCAGTCTGTCTGAGCAGGATGGGCAGGGTGTCCAGGCAGGGGAAAGACCCAGCATGAGATGTCTGGACCCAGAAGGAGGGCGTCCATCTCTGAGCTGGGCACCTGCCATAGGATGTTGGAAGCAAGTACTGAAATCTATGAAGGGGGAAAACCCAGTGTCAGGGCCAAAGCAGGGTGAGAGCTGGCATCCATGTGGAGGGAGGCTTGGTGTGGGGTGTCAGAGCCCAAACAGGGTGAGGACGTCATCCGTTCTTGGTGTGGGGTGTCGGCGTCCATGCAGGGTGAGGAAGAGGTCCACAAGATAGTAACACAAAGGGGAAAGGAGTAATTTCACGGTGGAAAAGCCTGGCAGAAATCACCTTCACTGTGTGATCAAAGTGAACATGACCAGTAAGAGACTACATTGAAATCATGTGTCCCTTTCTGCGATAACTGTGACCCAAACGCATAAAGGGAAGCTAATTATGAGGAAACATTAGACAAACTCAGATGGGGAAACATCTACATAAGTGCCTATAATATTCAAATGTATCAGGTTTTCAGATTTACTGAACTTGGAAAATGATTGTAACAAATATGATAGACAAGGGATTCATAGCTTTAATGTATTCACATCTCTATACAAATAGAGAACACAAACTTAAAACTTAATTGCCTTAAAAGGCAATTGCTTTGTATCATTTGAGGAATTTTGCTTCTCCAACTAAGGTTGACTAAGTTCTTTCATGGAACCAGGCCGACTAAGGTTCCTTCAGGGAACCTGCGATCTCCCTTCAGTGTGCTCTTTCCTTCGTAGCTGGTAGTAAGGAAATCTTTGTATGTCTTTGTATTTAATGTCTGTCTCCCACACGGACTGTAAGCTCAAAAGCAGTGATTTTGTGATTGTGTGTGTGTGTGTGTGTGTGTGTGTATGTGTGTGTGTTGCACATTGCTGTGTTCTTGGTTTTTAGTGGAGTGCTTGGTGTATAGGTCTCAGACAGTAAATATTTGTTGGTTGAATAAATGCTGAGAGAGAGAAACAGAGAGAGAGAGAGAGAGAGAGAGAGAGAAGGAGAGGAAGAGGGAGAAGAGAGAGGGGAGCCATCTTATAAGTTAGAGAAAGAGCCTCTTTCAGATTAAATACCGTGGGCCAGCCACAAGGCAGCCCAAAAGCCAATGGGAATAACAGTCCCATTCGCCCATCTGCTTCTGAGTCAGGCCCTGGCACTAAGGTAGGTCTAGCTGTGCGTGGAACTGTAGAAAACTGGAAGCCCGTGGCAGAGACCTTCACAATGCTGGCACCTAGGGCATGGAGAAACTGTCAGTCTGCCAACAGGAGATCCAGCCTGAGAAGTTGGCAGCCTCAAAGCCTCACCCGGAACTGACACACATCCGAAAGAGTCCACCAGAGGCGTTGTCTTTGCCCTGGAGCCTCTGGCAGGGATCCAGGGTCACTGTGCGACAGTGCTCCAGGGCCCAGATGCAAAGGGAGCAATTGAGTGTCTGCTGGAACTTCCCACAGGGCTCAACTCTCATATAGGTCACCTTTCTTATCTCATCTTTAGACAGCGGGTCTGGCCCTGCGCTTTTTCTAAGTAGTCGGGATGGAGAAGGGGGAACCTTCCAGGCAGAGAGAGAGAGAAGTTTAAGTAAAGGCATAAAAAATAACACACATTGGGATTCTAAAAGTAGTTTGATATGACCGAAGCTTTGGGGAGGAGATATAGAAACCAAAAGATGAGGTTCAGAGTGCAAAAGGCCACCTCTTGAATGCCTCACTAAGGGAACCGAACTTTATCCTATAGGTGATGAAGAACAAAGCAGAGTTTCATGCTGTGGCATTTTCACTCTGAATGTCAGGTGGAGAATGGTTCAGAGTGAGAGACAAACCACACAAATGGCTATTAAAATCGTTCCGACAAAGCATAATAAAGGCTGAAACTAGCGTAAAGGTACTGAGTCCAAAGAGAGAAAGGATCAACTAGGAGAAGCAGAACTTGGAGATTGGCTGTAAGGAGGGGAAGAGGAGGCCAAGTCGAGGATGATGGTACCTTCGCTGAGGTGGACAACATGAGCAGTAAGTGAGGATTGGTTGGACATGTCAATGTGAGGGTGTCTGTAAATTATCCTAGTAGAGGTATCCTGTCAGTGATTGGAAACAGAGGTCTGAAGCTCAGAAAACAAGCTGAGGCAAGAGATATAGATTTGGTAATCATTAACGTAAAACTGGAGTTGTGATAATAAATGGGATCAGCCACCGAGGGCGTAGCACAAGGACAAAGTCAAGGAGAGAGGCTGGTCAGAGGAAGAGGAGAGAGCCAAAGCAACTGTGAGGAGTGATCACTGAAGTTGGAGAAAATAGCAGCGATTACATCTCTTAAGTCAGGAGAGCAGATTTTTGAGAACTGGGGAGTGGTCAATAGTATCAAAAGGCACTGTGAATTCAAGAGGGGCGAAGGCTAAAAAAAAAAAAAATTGATTGAATGCATTAAGTAGGAGGCTATTGGGAATCTTTCCTGGATTGTTCCAGGGCAGGTATGAAAGAAGACTGTTTCTGAAGGACATTTCTACATCCTAAGACATTCCTTCATTACTATGTAAAATCTTCAGAATTCTGTGGGCAAATAGATCTTTATTTCAGAAATATACTTTCTGTTTTATTTTTTAAAGTTTATTTATTTTTGAGAGAGAGACAGACAGAATATGAGCCAGGGATGGACAAAGAGAGAGGGAGACCAGAATCTGAAGCAGGATTCAGGATCTGAGCTGTCACCATAGAGTCCAATGTGGGGCTCAAACTCATGAAATATGAGATCACTACCTGAGTCAAAGTCAGACACTTAACCAACTCAGCCACCCAGGTGCTCCATACTTTCAGTTTTATTTTTTTTATTTTATTTTTTTTTTATTTTTTAATGTTTTATTTATTTATTTCTGAGAGACAGCGTGAACAGGGGAGGGTCGGAGAGAGAGGGAGGTGCAGAATCTGAAACAGGCTCCAGGCTCTGAGCTGGCTGTCAGCACAGAGCCCGATGCAGGGCTCGAACCCACGAACCGCGAGATCATGACCTGAGCTGAAGTTGGACGCTCACCCGACCGAGCCACCCAGGCGCCCCATCAGTTTTAAAAATAAGTGTAAAAATGTGTTCCCAGTGGGAAAAAGGATGGTCCTGTCTGGGTCAAAGATAGTCAACTTTGTCATGGCACCGCAAGGGATGGCCTAGAACCTCAGAGGTCATGGCTTGATGTCTGGCTCTAATTCATGAAGATGTTATGATCCAATGGGGGCACTGTCTGTGGATGACTGTGCCAGCATATGGATGGACATTGTAGAGAACTGGCTCACAACAGGAGATGACAATATGGTCTTTAGTAAGTTGAAATTGGGACACTGGGGGAAAGATATTGGTCAAAAGCCAGAGTAATGGTGCTGGGCATCAGATCCAAAGGACAAGTATTACCATAATCAGGGAAAGCTACCATGAGATCAGAAGCTGAAAGAATCAGAAACAAGTGGAGAAGAATGCCTAGAGTAGGAAGTTCAGAACAAAGGCTGTAAATAATTTAGAGAGTTAGAGGCCTGTTTCTGGATGGTGCTACCTATGTGGTGTGAGCTGGCAGTCTCGATGGCTTCAAGGAGCTGCATAGTCCTACCCAGTGAAGCTGAGAAGAAGAGCCTCTTTAGAGCTACTGGTCTAGGCGCAGTCTCTGAATGAATGTTCAGCCTGATGTCTCAGAAAGCATGACTGGACATGATAGTGAGAGTTTAATTTTTGGTCTATCTGAAGTCCCAGGGCTACTCTAAGTGGAAGGTGTCCTTTCTGAAGAAGGCTTTGCTTCAGGCCAAAGGCCAAAACCTGTTCACAACTTGACCTCATGATTCTGTTAGTGTTATGAGGTCAACTGTGTTTTCCCATAAAGATACGTTAGAGTCCTATCCCCAGTGTCTCAGAATGTGGCCCCATTTGGAAATAGCCTTGTTGCTCATGTAATCAGCTTAAGATGAGGTCATATGAGTAGGGTAGGCTCTTAGTCCAATATGACTGGTGTCCTTTTAAGAGGAGAAGAGCCTGACATGTGATGACAGGGGCAGAGATCGAATGATGCAGCTTTACTTCAAGGACACCAAGGATTGGTGGCCACCACCAGAAACTAGGAAGGGTCAAAGAAGGATTCTACCCAGAGTCTCAGGGGAGTATAGCGATGCTGACACATGGATTTCAGACTGCTGGCCTCCAGAACTAAGAGAGAATCAATTTCTGTTGTTTTAAGACACTCAGTTCGTGGTAATTTGTCAGGGTAGCCCTCAGAAACAAATACAGTTAGCAAGTATGAAGGAATACCATTGCTCCGGGGACAAGCTTCCAGTCAAGATGATAAGCCCTCACAAGAGGCTTTGCTGTAAAGATTCCATTCAGACCCAAACTTCTCAGTACTTGATAGAAGAACTGACAAGCTGTGAAGAAAGATGAAACCCTGGATGCCATTCCAAGAATTTTAGATGGTCTTTGCTCTTGGAGAGGCTGAAGCTACTTCAAAATTCCTAAAGTTTGAACTGGAAATCAAAATTTGTGTCCTTGTAAAAAAAATATTTGTGTCCTTGTGGTAGATAGGTTTTCACAAATCAAATCCAGATTTTTGGTCAAGGTACTATCCTTGTAGAGATAATAAATAGCAACAACTACAAAATATGTAAAGGGGAAATAAACTTTTGGGAGGGGTGAATAGCTTTTTTCTTTGCCTTTCTTTTTACATTAATAGACTTTGTTTTTGGAGCAGTTTTAGATTTGTAGAAAAATTGAGCTGAAAGTACAGAGAATTCCCGTATACTCACTCACTCTCTCCACTACCCACCTCCACAGTTTTCCCTATTATTATTTTTTTAAATTTTTATTTATTTCTAGGAGAGAGAGAGAGAGAGAGACAGCGTGAGCAGGGGAGGGTCAGAGAGAGAGGGAGTCACAGACTGAAGCAGGCTCCAGGCTCTGAGCTGGCAGTCAGCACAGAGCCCGACGCGGGGCTCGAGCCCACGAACCGCGAGATCATGACCCAAGCGAAAGTCGGACGCTGAACCGACTAAGCCACCCAGGCGCCCCTGTGTTCCCTATTATTAACAGCTTACGTTAGTGAGCTGTGCTTGTTCCAAATGATGAACCAATAGCAATACATTATTAACCAAAGTCTACAGTTTACATTAGGGTTCACTATGTGTTGTACAATCCGATAAGTTTTAACAAATGTCAAGGTCATATGCACCCCATGACGGTATCATAAGAAAAAATTTCAGTGCCTTAAAACCCCCCTGTACTCCACCTACGAATCCCTCTTTTCCGCAGAACCCCTGGCAATGAATGATATTTTATTGTCTCTGTAGTCTTTTCTTTTCCAGAATATCATATGGTAGGAATCATACAGTATGTAGCCTTTTCAAATTGTCTTCTTTCACTTAGCAATATGTGTTTAAGTTTCCTCCATGCCTTTTTGTAGCTTAATAGTTCATTTCTTATTTGTGCTGAATAATATTCTATTGTTTGGACGTGCCACAGTTTGTTTATCCATTCCCCTATCAAAGGACTTCTTGGTTACTTCCCAGTTTGGGCAGTTAAAAATAAAGCTGCTGTAAACATTATGTGTAGGCTTTTCTATGCATGTAGCTTTTCAACTTATCAGGGTAAATACCATGAAGTGCAATTGCTAGACAGTATGGCAAAAGTATGTTTTGTTTGAAAAAAAAAATACAGACTATCTTCCAAAGTGACTTGTACTATTTTGCATTCCCGTCAGCAATGAATGAAAGTTCCTGTTGCTTCACAACCTCACCAGCATTTGGTGCTGTCAGTGTTTTGAATATCAGCCATTGTAATAGGTGTGTAGTGGTATCTCATTATTGTTTTAGGAAATCCACTTTTCAGGAAAACATAATTTAAGATTAAAACTAGAAGGCACCTGGATGGCTCAGTTGGTTAAGCGTCCAACTCTTGATTCTGGTTCAGGTCATGATCTCAGGTTCATGAGATGGAGCCCCAAGTTGGGCTCTGCGCTGGACGCGGGGAGCCTGCTTATGATAATCTGTTTCCTTCTGCCCCTCTCCCTCGCTCTCTCTTTCTAAAAAAAAAAAAAAAAAAAAAAAAAAAAAAAAAAAAAAGTTTAAAGCTAGAAATGGACACATCCAAGATTCTAGAATTTTTTAAAATTTTTATTTATTTATTTTTGAGAGAGAGAGAAATAGACAGCCAGTGAGGGAGGGGTAGAAAGAGGGAGACAGACTCCCAAGTATTCTCCACACAGAGCCCAATGTTGGGCTCACACTCATGAACCGGGAGATCTTTGATCTTGAGCCAAAATCAAGAGTCAGTTGTTCAACTGACTGAGCCTCCCAAGCGCCCAAACGCCTCTAAGATTCTAAAGGAGATTTCTATGCCTAGGTTATTCTTATATAAATATGTGAAACCTTCGTCATTCCATGGGCAAATGAAGCTTTATTTCAAAACGAAGTGCAGCAACATGCTCCCAGTGGGAACAGAATGGTTCCTGAAATGTGGAGTCTGTGGGTATTTCAGAGGTCAGGTGATTATTCTGACACATCTTTGCTAACTCTGGGACTAGCATTTATCTTGAGCCACGCACTCCATAGACCCTCCCACAACTCCAAGATGGAATTCCCTCTAATCTCCTCTTTGCCTCTCTTTGTTTTGTAAAATCTGTCTCCTTTTTATCAAAGGACACAAAGGTCCTGTGTGTCCTTTCTCTCTCGGTGACCCCCTACTCCCATACCACATATCACTTACTTTCCCACATCTGAACCTTGAAAACATTATGCTGGATGAAATAACCTACACACAAAAGGCCCAATATTATGTGATGCCATTTATATGAAATATCTATCATGGGCAAATTTACAGAGATGGAAAGTAGATTAGAGCTCACCAGGGCTAACGTGAGGGGGCAACATGATGTTATTGTTTAATGGGTACAGAGGTTCCGTTTGGGGTCAATGAAGGTACGCTCTTTGTTCTTTTTTTTAACTTATTGGATAGAGGTTTTATGTTTACCCTTCCAAATGATTTTTAAAAATCAGGTAAGTGGAGCCCCCAGCCCCGAGCGCAGGTTGCCAGGACGCGCGGCGCCGGCTGCGTGCGCCTGTGCCACTGGGGCCAGCTGGCGGCGGCGGCCTAGAGGCTCAGCGGCTGGTGGGCAGGTGCACTGATGCTCAAGTACTATGAGTTTTCAGAACTTCTGGAGAGACTACAAAGTTCTGGTTGTTATGGTACCTTTAGTCGGTCTCATACATCTGGGATGGCACAGAATCAAAAGCAGCCCTGTTTTCCAAATGCCTAATAAGGACGACGTTTCTGAGCCAGATAGTCCAGCACTTGGAAGTCCTCAGAAGAGTCACATCCACGGGAAATAGCAGGCTTGGAATCTTCAGAAAGAAGCATCTTTGAATCTGAGCTTGATATTGAAAGAAGAGATGATAAACACCAGCTGGATTAGAAAGAACTGGCTTCTTGTAGCTGGGGTGTCTTTCATAGGTGTCCATCTTGGAACATACTTTATCCAGAGGGCTGCAAAACAATCTGTGAAATCTCAGTCTAGAGGCAAACAAATGAGTACTGAAGAATGAAGTAACAATAAATATTTGGAATTACCACTATGTCATTAAGTCCTTCCATGCTGATAAGCTTCATAAACCTGGAGCTACTAATTTTGTAGCCACAGTGCCACATATTCAAGATTTCCATTCCTGAAGAATATTTTTTTTTCCTAAATGTCAAAACCCATGACAATGCGATAAACAGAAAATAAAATAAAATTGCCAATTACCACCTAAAAAAAAAAAAAATCAGGTAAGTGGAAATCTTCTGAATTAAAAAAAAATTACATTGCTTTTACTTTGTGTGTGGTCCTTGTTTCACCCTGTAAGAGCACACATGGCCTTTTATCAGGGTCTGCTGGGCCTTGAGGTCCGATTCTTTCCTTTGTAATTTCTCTTATATATTGTCAATTTATCTAACACACAGTGTGTAAAGTGTGTTCTTGGTTTTGGAGGTAGATTCCTGTGATTCATCGCTTACATACAACACCCAGTGCTCATCCCAACAAGTGCCCTCCTCAATGCCCATCACCCATTTTTCCGCTCCCCCGCCCCACCCCCATCAACTCTTAGTTTGTTCTCTGTAAGAAACATATGTAAAGAACAAAGATTTTGTCTGTTGTCTAGGTCCTTCACCATGAACTAGATGGAACTGTTTTCTGGAAACCCACAGAGGTTTCCATCCTTGGCTTACCTCACTGATATCCCAGGATTGATCTGAGTAAGCCTTGTGGTAAGTTGTGGTAAGTGAGCTGGGCCCACTTTCTAGTTTTCAAGGATGCTAAGGCTCCAAAAATTCTGTCTGACATGGGATAATGTTTTCTGCTCCCAAATTAGTAATTGGAACATGTCTCTCCAAGGTGTCCCCGTAGGAGATATTCTATCTCCATGGAGAAGACTGACATTCATTCCCGGATGAGACTTTGAATCTTTGGAAACATTTCCTACATTGTTAAGTGGGATTGAGGATAGTTTTTTCAAGTCCTGTTCACATGGGTTCTTGTGGGGTCAAGGAAAGGCTGTTCCCTTGGTTAGTAAAAGCCCAGGGCAGAAGCAGTTAGGTTTTCCTCTGTGGACATAGATTCTGTTCTCTTGTTTTAATTTTGTTTGTTTGTTTGTTTGTTTGTTTGCAAGCAAGAAAGAGTGAGTGAGAGCATGCAAGTACGAGTAGGGGAGGAGCAGAGAGAAAGGGAGAAAGAGAATCCCAAGCAGATTCCACATTCAGTGTGCAGCCCAATGCAGGGCTCGATCTCACAAACTGTGAGATAATGACCTGAGCCAAAATCAAGAGTTGGATGCTTAACTGACTGAACTGCCAGGTGCCCCTAGATTTTGTTCTTAATGCCATTCAGTTGAGGATTAGAGGAAGTTTCTAAGGGTGCTTCCGGTTGGGACAGCCCATGCTTGACCTAAAAGTGAGCATAACTGCTGCCCACCTTTGCTCACACATCAAAGACTTAATCCATGTTCTATGGCCTACACATTATCCATAGCCCCTGACATTGATCTTCCTTCTCCTTCTCGAGACTCTCTCTTATTTTGGAAACCTCATGATATTGGCCTAGTTTCTTCTCTCTTTATACTTTCAAATTCTGAAATCTTATCCTTCCAAGAGCTTCTGTTAATTGCTTCCATGACAAAGACTTTCAAATCTGTAGCTGTAGTCCAACCCTTTCTCCTGGGCTGTAGATGCTTGTCGCTTACTTCCTGATACACATGTTCATCTAGATATCCCAAAGATGCCTCAAACTCAACATGCCTCAAACAGACCTCACCATCTTCCCTCTGTGCCCCACCCCAACCTCCTCTTTTTTGTGTGTGCTCTAATAGATGAGTGGTTCTATTTTCTTCCACCCAATTTTATTTGAAATCTCAGCATTATCTTTCACTCACATCTTCCATCCACAATGAATAGTAAATTTCAGGAGATTCCCTCTCTCCATTGCTCCTTGTACTTGTCTCCTTCTTTGCACCCCCACAATGCCTGCTTGATTCAGTTTCATGTTACAATTTGGTTTGACTATTACAATAGCCTCACTGTATTTCTGCTTTCTCTATTCCAAATTCCATATTTTTGCTACTCTAGTCTTCAGATCTCATCCCTCCTCTGCTCAAAAGTTGCAACACTATTGCTATAGTGGCATTCAGAATACATTACTGCTCTGCACAAAAGCCTTTAGTTACTCCCCTTTGACCAGCAAATTAAATACAGACTCTTTGCTCCAACTGATCCCACCTTTCCATGACAGCCTCACCTTCCACTGCATCCCAGCTTGGACCAAAACAACTCATTCTGCTCATTTCAGTCTCCACGCCTTTGCCCTTACTCTTCCCTCTATCCAAAATACCCTTCCTACAACATATCCACCCCAACAAAATCTACACCATGCTTCAGACCAATTTCAATCATCCACTTGTCCCTCGAGTTTTTCCCTGACCCATTAGCCCTATATGTCCTTTGCTCCTTTAGGCTCCTTGGGTCTTTGTTTGCATAGAAAGCATTATATTTGTGGTTGAGACCATGACTTGTTGCATGATAGCAGTTGTCCTCTTATTCATTAACAGTAAAACTGCAATTTTAAGCTGGGTACATGGTCATCTGAAATAAAGACTACATTTCCTAGCTTCCCTTGCAGAGAGATTTGCCCCATTTGGCCAATGGGATACATGCTCAAGTGACACATGCAACTTCTGGGAGGTGTCCTTAAAGGTAAAAAGATTAAAGGGCATGCCATTCTTCTTCCCTTCTCTTTCCTACTGCTCACAACAGGAAATAGTGGCTGAAGCTCTAACTGTCATCTTGGACCATAAGATAACTCTGAGAATGGATACTACACATGGCAGAGTGACAAGAAAGAACTTGAACTCCAGCTTCTAGGGTTTGGGTTACCATCTCTATGATGATGACTTTCTATACGGTATAACTAGCCCAGACCTCTGCCTTGCATGCTAGTCTTTTATTTCTCACTTCCTGATTTACATTTTCATCCATAACCCCTGTCTCCATGAAACACCATGCCCAGTCCTGGACTGATTACCCTGGGGTTTATTTAACAAGAAAGAGAAATTAATTAATCCTCTTATTTGAGGATTTTTCTATTGCTCACAACTACATTTAATCCCAATAAATGCAATTATTCAGCCTTTCTCTGCCTTGTCTTAAAGACAAGGTCTTCCTACACCTCTGTTGGACTTTTAGAAATGT
This sequence comes from Hyaena hyaena, assembly GCF_003009895.1. Lineage (NCBI taxonomy): Eukaryota > Metazoa > Chordata > Mammalia > Carnivora > Hyaenidae > Hyaena > Hyaena hyaena. The sequence continues at coordinate 2,481,591 of NW_024080795.1, forward strand.
ACTGTTCAATGTGTGATATAAGGTGTATTGAGCCCAAAGGGTTCTCTTGCTAGCCTGGCAGAGGATAATTCTACTTGGATGGACCCCTCTAAACAGAGATTGGAACAAATGTGTGCTTACTTCCATATGGCTTCCAGTTTCAAACACAAAAGGCCATTTCTGAGGTCTGCGAAGAGCAGTGCTTTTTGATCATAACTTGGGAGTATGTTAAGGTGGATCATTTCATGTCACTCAACAGTAAAGAAGGTGGACTCTGAAGCCCTATTACTTGAGTTTAAATCCCAGCTCTATAACATCCAAGCCACCTGACCTTAGGCAAGCTATTAATCTTCTCCATGCTTCAATTTCCTCACCTCGCAAATAATGGTACTAACAGTGAACACCTGGGGTGCCTGGGTGGCTTAGTAGGTTGAGTGTCCGACTTCGGCTCGGGTCATGATCTTACGGTTCGTGGGTTCGAGCCCCGTGTTGGGCTCTGTGCTGACAGCTTGCTCAGAGCCTGGAGCCTGCTTCAGATTCTGAGTCTCCTCTCTCTGCCCCTTCCCTGTTCATGCTCTGTCTCACTCTGCCTCTCAGTAAATAAATGTTAAAAAGTATATATTTAAAAAAAAACAGTGAACACCTTATAAGATTGTTGCAAGGATTAATTGAATTAACATACACACAGCACATACATGAGCACGCAGAATGCTATCTGGAGCACGTAAGTGCTTATTATTAGCAAATATGATTATAAACTTTATCACCTACTAGGGGTATAATGGTGAACAAAACACATACTTCCCTCATCCTCACGGATCATACAGTCCAATATGGAGGGCAGATGTTACACCATATTTAAATAATTTTTAATTGAGAGTTGTGATTGCTGCTACAAAGGAGCTTATGAGCATTTAGGAGGGAAATCTACTGTAGTCCAGCTAATCAGCCAAGACATCTCTGCCGCAGCAGTGATATTTAAGCAGTGGCATGGAGAATGGGTGAACCGGCCTTGGAAGAGGACTAGGAGAAAGAGGAGGAGTGTGGGAGAACCCATGGTGCTACAGTAGTCTCTGGTAGGTCTAGAGTGCTCAGCCTGGACAACAGTCCTTGCAGGAATCGAGGCTGCCTACAGGGAAAGTGTAGGAAAGAACACTGCATGTGTTCCACAACTGAGAGAGAAGGGCCTTGAGGGCCAGAGGAAACAGTACTGGTGGCTTGCCCTTTGGAAACAAATCCTCTAATCCCTGAGGAAAATTGCAAGGCAGAGGGGCAGCGGCCGAGGGCAGGGGGTGAGGGGTGGGGAAGGTGACTACGGGGTGCTACGTTTTGTCAAGGTAGATTAAAGCATCCAAGAAGATGTTCTGCAAGGAAAAGTCAAGGCAGGAAGTAGTACAAAAGTGGCCAAATGGCCTTTGCAGCTGAATTTTAGAAGAAGGCCCTTGAACACTTGAGAAATCATATTTACTATACATATGTGAAGGGTTGAGTCAAGAGACCTCAAATGCTCAAATGTATTCCTGGCATGCACAACCTTAAATTACAGGGGCTAAATAAAGCTGTGGCCTGCCCTTTCTGAAAGTTTGCCAACCACTGATATAGATCATGTGGGACATGGGGCCTCATCTGGGCTGATCTTAGGACAGACATTGGAACTTGCTTTCTTGCTAAAATGTCTGACATCAGCCCGAATTTTTAGTCATGTATCTCTTTCTCCAAGACATAAAGTCCTGGGGGCCTTGGTCTGGGAGGGGGCAGAGTAAGCTTAGTCCCAGTAAGCTATAGGCTTCCTTGTCTAAAGAAGGAATGATTGATTTCTGGTCCCAAGTAGCCTGCCCTAACTTGTTTTTTCCTTCTGCATGGACCCATCTTCGTGGTTTTTAGAGATGCCCTTTGACTTTTGAGCAACATGGGAGGCGTTTTTTTAGTTTGGCATCGGTAAACACTTCAGACCTCCCAGGCTGCTCCAAGTCACGCTCCACATCACCTTGTTTGGAAACATCACCATCTGGTGGATTTCACTGTATCTGCTCTCAAAGACCTGGCTGTGTTCTGCCAATTGAGGGCATCCATTTCTTCCTGAATATTTCAGCTGTACACTGACTTTGGGATTGGTGTTTGAGGAAGCCAGAGTTGAGGGGCAAATAAGGAAGAATGTACTACACTGCATGCTTCTAAGCTGAAACCTTGGCACCCAGTCTGTTGGATATATACTGCTTGCTTGTCTTTTCTCGGCAACACAATATGCCCCCATGTCCCCTCTCTTAAAGAGTTTCCTTGCACCTCCATGAACCTGGATTGCCTTTGCAGGGATCACAGGAAATTTTCAAGGAGTGGAAAGGAACTAATTAATGGCTATCCTTTCCTCCATAGCTGATTGAAATTCAATCCCTGGAACCTGACAGGAGGCAAGATGACCTTCCTTCAAACACAGGCATGGTCAATCCCAGGGACCTTGACCCAGGGAAGCCCAGCTGAGACACATGCTGTGGCATCCACACTGCTCTTCCTGTTTCTTAGCCAAAGCTTTAGTGAAGTCTCTTCAACACCGTCTTTCATTAGTGTCAGTGTTAGGAGCAGAAACACAGGAGCATTCGGTCTTAAAGGAGAGTGTCTACTCAAGTGAAAAATGTCTGGACTTCACAGTTAAACCACTGAGAATCAAATCCCAGCTCTTCCACATATGGGCTGCGTGAATAAAACACAGACACATCTCTAAGCAAGCCCTGTTACCTCTGCTTCCTAGCAGCAAGTAACTCAATCTCTCCGAGCTTTAGTTTCCTTATCTGCAAAATGCGGTAATCATAGCAGCTACTTTATTCAGTTGCAATGAAAATTAAATGACAGAGCAATGTTGCTGTAATTACCCCTCACTTGGTAATTTTAAAATACAATATTATAATTTATTTGGAGTTTTGTTGCAGTTTTGACAATAAAAGTATTCAAATCTTTTTCTAGCTGTCTAAGACAAAAGCCTGTACTCAGAACTGATTCATACTTGGAATGATATTCTCTGAAGAAAAAAAAGCATCCATTTTGCTTCCAACAAAAGGCGTTTTTAAAGACCTAAAAGATTGTGTTTAAATTATGGATCTACTTTAGCTTCAACTATCTGATTTGTTTAGAGTGGTCTTTCCCAAACCTCATTTTTGTCTAGGTAGCAAAGACCCTTTTTCAACTGAAGTCTCACTTGGAACCCCAATAGATTGAATGAATAAAAGGAAATATGCAGGGGTTGGAGTTGGGGCTGGAGGCGGGGTATAGAAAAGCAAGATTCTGTTTGGTTCCCACTGGAATATATGTTCTACAACTGCAGATATTTTGTCTGCCTTGTTCAACGATGCATCTCCAATGTCTACAACAATCCCTTACATTAATAGGGCTCAACAGTTTTGTAAGAACGATAGGTGAATATCATATAAAGAAGGCTGACACATGATAGGCACCTGAGAAAATCTTAGGGCCTCTTTCCTAACTAACACCCTACAGGAAATGAGTGACATGTTGGTATGAGAATAAGACCTTCCAGCCGGGATAAGAAACGTCCTCCTTTGTCACCCACCTACCTTGTCATCCCTCTTGCTATTTTTTTTCCAGGGCGATTGGGTGTATAATGGGAAATCGGCTGTGCAAGGAGCAAAAAGACACAACATAGCATGTCTTTGGCCTCATCACTTCTTTCACTCCTCAAAAACCTATGGGCAAATGACACAGCCTGAAAAAATCAGATGGAGCATCTGGTGAAACACAGTATGTGCCCCAAATGTGTGCCCCCCTTCTCAATGATAGTGTATCAATAAGAACTGATGCAACATACTTAGCTCTAGAGCCAGCAAGTTAAATTTGAGATTAGGACAAATAAAGTTAACAGGCACCCTGATGGAAAAAGAACAAATTCAAAGTTTGCAGTCAACAGACTCCAAATTCCAGGCTTGCCAGTTATTGCTTGGGTGATCTTTGAGTAAGAACTCCCCATCCTCATTTTTTTTTATTTGTAAAACAATCTTTATTCCTTATCTGATCAAAATAGTACCCACATGATAGGTTTGTGTGGAAATTAAATGAGCTGATTAGCTGATAAGTACCTAACTCATAATGAACACACACAAAAAAGCTCATTTTCTTAGAAGTCTCAGAACAATCATTCAAAGATATACTATTTTAGGCATGCCTGGATGGCTCAATCGGTTAAGCATCCGACTTCTGCTCAGGTCATGGTTCATCAGTTCAAGCCCTACATCAGGCTCTCTGCTGTCAGCCCAAAGCCTGCTTCGAATCCTCTGTGCCCCTCTCTTTCTGCCATTCCCCTTGCTTGTCCTCTCTCTCTCTCAAAAAAAGATAAACTGTTTTATACAGAAATCTCAAAGCAAAGATCAAGGATGGACCTTACAGAAATTCAGAGACTTAATCAGAGGAGAATGTCAGGATCTAACGGGAGCATATTTTAAGTGATGAGATTCCGATGGGCACATGGGGAGAAAAAACAGGAATCCTGAGTTTCCTGAGAGCAAGGTAGGTGAAACACGAGAGACTATATGTGTAGCAATTAAGAGCTGCACTGAAATCATGAATGTATGACCTGAGTTAACATCCCAGTATTGGTATTTGCTGACATTGCCTTTTCCTGAATCTCCATTTTCTCATCTGTAAAATGGAAATAATAAGAATTCCTATTTCAGAGGCTTTTGTGAGGGTAAAATGTGATAATATATTCAAACCTTCTGAATATGGTAAGAGCTGGATACGTGGTAGTTCCAACCATTAGTATTTTGGGGATTAAAATGCCTGGAAATAAGGAATGGGCTAGAAAAGGTGGCAGTTTCTTCAATTCTAAGGGGCAGAGACTCATTTCTTTTTTTTTTTTTTAATGTTTTTTATTTATTTCTGAGAGAGAGAGACATAGCATGAGAGGGGAAGGGTCAGAGAGAGAGGGAGACACAGAATCTGAAGCAGGCTTCCAGGCTCTGAGCTGTCAGCACAGAGCCCGACGCGGGGCTTGAACCCACGAACCGTGAGATCATGACCTGAGCTGAAGTCGGACGCTCAACCAACTGAGCCACCCAGGCGCCCTGGTAGAGACTCACTTCTAGAAAGGTGGTTCTGCATGGGTTCTGAGAGTCATTCGTATGTAGAATTCATCCTTGAAGAGGAAAGCAGAAAGGATAGCCATGGGTGCATCCATGACCTAGCAAGGGTGGTCACTTTCACTTTCTTGAGTTCTGTTGACAACAAGCTATGAGGTCAGCAACTGGAAGGTTTGGGGATGGTTTTGCCACCAGACACTGAGATGAAATTTCACATGCACATAGCTTATTAAGCAGTTGCTCCTATAAGAACCAGAAAGAATGGGGGAAATGGAATACAGAAGAAGCCAAATATGGTGCAATTTTGGAATAAACCCCAGCCTTAGTTTTGTCCTTCATCGGACCTCTGGCATGTAAATTACACAGCATAGCTAGACTTTTATACTTCTGCATTAGCCATTTGGTAAGGGCTGCTCTGGGGGGATGTAAACTCCCAGGCTTTTCTTATTTTCTGCACTTTTATGGAAAGTGGTTCTAGTCACTGAAGGGCCATTCTCTCTCTCTTTTTTTTTTTTTTTAATATTTTTTATTTATTTCTAGGAGAGAGAGAGAGAGAGACAGCGTGAGCAGGGGAGGGTCAGAGAGAGAGGGAGTCACAGACTGAAACAGGCTCCAGGCTCTGAGCTGGCAGTCAGCACAGAGCCCGACGCGGGGCCCGAACCCACGAACCGCGAGATCATGACCTAAGCGAAAGTCAGACGCTTAACCGACTAAGCCACCCAGGCGCCCCGGAAGGGCCATTCTCTTAAAAAGACTTGCAAATGCTGGCCTTTAAAAGCAAAATACATAGAAGCTAGAAAGATGGGTACACAAAAGTAGTAAAAGGTATCTGAGGGGACAGTGCAAAGGACTGACACACTGACAATGTTTGCTACCAAGTGTGTGTTATTCCTTTTTATAGGTGAGGGAAGGGGTTCAGAGAATATCCCAAGTCACCCAGTTGGCAAATCATACTAACAGGACTGCTACAATAATTTTTTAAAAGATGGTTACTAATATGTCAGTGGTGATTATCTGAGGTTTATTTAATTAAATTCAGGTGACTCAAATTACTTCTTTGTTTATGTTGCTTAACATTGAAAAAATTAACATTTTTTATATGTTCACAAAAACTATTTTCATGGGGGATATAGGAAATGAATAAATCAATACACTTAAGAAAGCTCCTTTCAGTTCTGATATTCTGTTAAATCCATTGTAATAATGTGGATTAACATCAAATACTACTGGCGTTTTTATAAGGAAATCTTGAATAAGGGAAATACAAAACAGCTAGAAAACAACTAATAAGATGGCATTAGTAAGTCCTTACCTGTAAATAATTACCTAAATGTAAATGGATTAAATTCTCCTTTAAAAATCTATAGAATGACTGAACAGATTTTTTAAAAAGACTCAACAATATGCTGCCTACAAGAAACTCACTTCAGCTATGGGGACACACATTGGCTCAAAGTGAAGGGATGGAAAAAGATATTCCATGCAAATGGAAATCAAAAGAGAATGGGGATGGCTATATTTACACCAGATAAAATAGACTTAAAGCAAAAATCTATGAGACAAGGAAGGTCACTATATAATAGTGATATCACTATATAATTGATAAAAGGGTCAATTCATGAAGAGGATATAACAATTATAAATATATACGCACTCAACCTCAGAGCACCTAAATATATTAAGCAAATACTAACCAATCTGAAGGGAGAAATAGATAATAATGCAATAATAATGGGGGATTTCAATACCCCACTTTTAACAATAGATTACCCAGATAGAAAACCAATAAGGAAATACTGGACTTAAACTATGCTCTAGACCAAATGGACCTAAAAGACATACAGGACATTCCATTCAACAGCACCAGTACCTTCTTCTCAAGTTCATGTGGAATAATCCCCAGAATAGGTCATATGATAGTGCACAAAATAAGTCTTAGCAAATTTACAAAGACTGAAATCATAACAAGTATCTTTTCCAACCACAACGCTAGGAAACTAAAAATCAATAACAGGAAGAAAACTGGAAAATACACAAACATGGGGAAATTAAACAACACACCCCTGAATAATCAATGGGTCAAAGAAGAAATCAAAAGAAATTTTAAAATATTTTGAAACAAACAAAATATGGAAACATTACATATCAAAATTTACAGGATCCTACAAAAACACTTCTAAGAAAGAGTTTATGGCAATAAATACCTACATAAAAAAAAAAGAAAGATCTCAAACAACTTAACTTTATACCTCAAATATTTTGGAAAATAATAAATGAATCCCAAATTTAGTAGGATGAAGGAAATAAAGACCATAGCAGAACTAAATGAAAGAGACCAGAAAAACAATAAAAAGATCGATTAAACTTAAAAGCTCTTTTAAAAATTATAAACAAAATCGACAAACCTTAGCTAGACTAAATAAAAAAAAGAGAGGACTCAAAAAAAAATCAGAAATAAAAGTGGAGACATTGCACAGAAATACAAAGGATCATAAAAGACTACTGAATAATTATACAGCAACAAATAGGATAACCTTGAAGAAATGGATAATTCTTGGAAACATCCAACCTGAGATGAAATCATGAAGAAATAGAAAATCTGAACAGACCAATAAGAAGTAACAAGATTCAATCAGTAATAAAAAATGTCCCAACAAAAACCTAGGAGCAGTGGGTTTCCCAGGAAATTTTACCAAACTTAGAAAAAAAAAAAAAAACTTAATGCCAATCCTCCTAAATACTTCTTCAAAACTGAAGAGGAGAGAAGAGTCCCCAACTCATTTTACAAAGCTAGCATTACTCTGATACCAAACTACAGGCTAATATTCCTGAAGAATAAAGCTGCAAAAAGTCTCAGTAAAGTATTAGCAAATGAATTCAACAGCACAATATAAGGATCATACACCATGCACAAATGGAATTTATCTCTGGAATGGAAGGATGATTCAACATATACAATCAATAATAGAAGGAATAATAATAGAAGGAAAGATAATTATCTGATCATCTCAATAGATGCAGAAAAAGCATTTGACAAAATAGATCATCCTTTCATGATAAAAACTCAACAAATTATGTATAGAAGGACCATAACAACATTAAAGGCCATATATGACAAGCTCACAGCTAGCATCATACTCAACAGTGAATGGGTTTTTTTTGTTTTATTTATTTCTGAGAGAGAGAGACAGCATGTGCAGGGGAGGGTCAGAGAGAAAGGGAGACACGGAATCTGAAACAGGCGCCAGGCTCTGAGCTGGCAGTCAGCACAGAGCCCGACGTGGGGCTTGAACCCACACACTGTGAGATCATGACCTGAGCTGAAGTCTGACGCTTAACCGACTGAGCCACCCTGGCGCCCCTCAACAGTGAATGTTTGAAAGCTTTTCCTTTAAGATCAGGAACAGGACAAGGGGGCTCATTCTCATCACTCCTAGTCAGCATAGCACTGGAACTCCCAGCCGGAGCAATCAGGTAAGAAAAAGGAATAAAGCATCCAAATCACAATGCAAAATTTGTCACTGTTTGCAGATGATATGGTCTTATATAAAGAAATCCTAAAGACTCCACCAAAAATCTGTTAGAACTAATCAACAAATTCAGTGAAGTTGCAGAATACAAAATCAACATACAGAAAACAGGGGCACCTGGGTGGCTCAGTCGGTTAAGCAGCCAACTTTGGCTCAGGTCATGATCTCGCAGTTTGTGAGTTTCCAGTCCCGCATGGGGCTCTGTGCTGACAGCTCAGAGCCTGGAGCCTGCTTTGGATTCTGTGTCTCCCCCTCTCTCTCCGCCCCTCCCCTGATCAAGCTTTCTCTCTCTCTCTCTCTCTCTCTCTCTCTCTCAAAAATGAATAAACTTTAAAAACAATTTTAAAAAGAAACATAGAGAAAACAATTACATTTCGGTACACTAACAAGAAAATACTAAAAAAGAAATAAAGAAAACAGTCACATTCACAATAGCATCAAAACCAAAAAAATACATAGGAATAAATTTAATAAAGGAGGTGAATGCTCTGTAAACTTAAAACTATAAGACATTGAATAAAATAATTGAAGAGGACACAAATAAATAGAAACTTATCCCAAGTTCATGGATTAGAAGAACTACTATTGCTAAAGTGTCCATGTTATCCAAAACTACCTATAGATCCTATGCAATCCCTATTAAAATTCCATTGACATTTTTCCCAGGAAGAGAAAAAGTAATCTTAAAATTTATATGGAATTACAAAAGACTCTGAATAACCAAAGTAATCCTTAGAAAGCCCAAAGCAGGAAGTATCCTACTTACTGAATTCAAACTATACTACAAAGCTATAGTAATCAAAACAATATGATACTGGCCTAAAAACAGACACAGATATCAATAAAACAGAATCAAAAGCCTAGAAATATTCCCTTGCTTATACAGTCAACTAATACTTGACAAGGGAGTTAAGAATACTCAATAGGCAGCACCTGGGTCGCTCAGTCATTTGAGCGTCCAACTTCAGCTTAGGTCATGATCTCATGGTTCATGAGTTCGAGCCTCACGTCAGGTTCTGTGCTGACAGCTCAGAGCCTGGAGCCTGCTTTGGATTCTGTGCCTCCCTCTCTCTCTCTGCCCCTCCCTCACTCATGCTCTGTCTCTCTCACTCTTTCAAAAAATGAACATTAAAAAAAATTTTTTTAAAGAAAAATTGCATAATCACATGCACAAGAGATTATCGTACCCCCACATTCATTGCAGCATTACTCACAATGGCCATGATATGGCTGTGCCAGTCTACAGATGGATGAGTCAAGAAGATGTGAAATATATATACAATGGAATATTATTGAGCCATGAGAAAGAAGGAAATCTTGTCACTTGCAACAACTTGGATAGACTTGAGGGCATTATGCTCAGTGAGATAAGCCAGACAAAGACAAATACTGTATGATATTGCTTAGATGTAGAATCTAAAAAAACCAAACTCACAGAAACAGAATAAAACGGTAGTTGCGAGGGGCTGGCAGGTGGGTGAAATGGAGAAATGTTGGTCAAAGTGTACAAATTTCCAATTAGAAAATGAGTACGTTCTAGGGGCACCTAGGTGGCCTGGTCAGTTAAGTGTCTGACTTCAGCTTAGGTCATGAGCTCACAGTTCATGAGTTCAAGCCCCACATCAGACTCCACACTGACAGTATGGAACCTGCTTGGGATTCTCTTTCTCCCTGTCTCTCTCTGCCCCTCCTCCCTCAAAATAAATAAATAAACTTAAACATAAAATAAATTCCTTAAGAAAAAAGAAAAGAAAAAAAGAAAAAGAAAATGAGTAAATTCTAGAAATCCAATGTACAGTATGGTCATTATAGTTAACAATACTGTATTGTATACTTGAAAGTTACTAGGGGAGTAGATCTTAAATGTTCTCATTACAAAAATGAAATGGTTATTACATGAGGTAATGGATGTGTTAACTAACCCTACTGAGGTCATCATTTCACAATATATAAGTATATCAAATCATCACATTGTACACCTTAAACTTACACAGTGTTATATGTCAATTATATTTCAATAAAGCTGGGAAAAACTAAAGGACTCCTGGAAAAGAATAACTTTAACCCCAAAGAAATAAAGAACGAATGATGAAATGACAAGAACCGGGGCCATAATTCTGGTCAGAATTCTTTACTTCTATCCCTTAAGTCATGCCACAGATCACCATTTTGATCTTAGGAAAAAGCAGTTGTGTGGTGTTTTTTTATTTTTGGTTTCGGTTCATTCTATTTATTTCTAAATGATAATGGTAAAAGCTACATAGTATAGTCTTCTATTTCCTTTCTAGCTCACAAACCCTGGAATCCACTCCCCAGTCTCCTTTCACTCCTACTCTGGCCTCTTGCCCAGCTCTCCCTCTCCACCTCCCTGTGTGTGGAGGAACTAAGTGAAGACAGGCCAGCCAGGCTAATTTTTCCAAGGGTGAGCTCAACTTTGGATTTTTACTTTAAAGTAGAATATGAAAATTTCCTTTAGGACAGTTTCCTGTTTTGGATCACAGTCTATTAGTAACATGTTGCCAGTAATAACTGAAGGAATAAAGTCTAGGTGGAAAAAGAGAGGAAAAGAGAGAACTCCTTCTTCTTTTACCACTTTAAAATTCAGCAAAAAGTGACTTATTCATATTTATTTCCTTAGTATTTACCAATCCAGCAGACATTTGTTGAATGCCAACTGTGTGCACTTCCACACAACCTTATGGATTAGAACTGTCGCCTTGCTTTATAGGTTAGGAAACTGAGGCACAGAAAGCTGATGTGACCTGCCTCAGGTCACATTGCTGGTAAGATTTAAAATAGATTCTTTGGTCACCAGAGCTACTGCTTTTTCCACCAGCCTTGCAGCTGCCTCCTCGCTTGGAGTTGTTGTGGAGACTGTACTGTGAGCTGTCAAAATATTAGCAAAGGTATGCACTCTTGTCCATCAGATGCTGGCATTTGATTGGTCTAATTTTACCAGCCTATTTACTTAGTGACATAGAATAAGTTAGTTCAATATGGACAAAGGATGATGTTTTGAGCTTCTTGCCCAATCAGGTTTACATGTACTTTTTTAAGGTTAAAAAAGAGAGAGTGTGTGAGAGAGAGAGAGAGAGAATTGCTTGCATGTACAAGTTGGGGAGGGGCAGAGAGAGGGAGAGAGAATCCCAACAGGCTCCTTGCTGTCAGTGCAGAGCTTGACTCTGGGCTTGATCTCACAGACCAAGAGATCATGACCTGAACTGAGATCAAGAGTCAGATGCTTAACTGACTGAGTCATTCAAGAACCCCATAAATGTATTTTTTTAATGTCTCTTTCAAAAGTCAGTGTTTTACTGAATGAGGAGACACTGGGATCATTCTCGCTAAACTCAGGAGAAAGAAAGGATGCCCACAATTGCCACTAGGATTTCACCTTTCATTGGAGTTTTAGACAATCCAATTAGACAAAAGAAAGAAATTAGCATTACATGAACTGGAAAGGAAGAGATAAACCATTCTATTCACGTGTAATATAATTGTCTTATAACTGAAAACTCAAGAATCAAATGAAAAACTACCACAAACATTTAGGACATTTCAGTATGTTAGCAAGATAGAATATTAATATATAAGAATACCCTTCATATATGCAAACAACTTCTAGTTAGAAGATTTAATGGAAGAGAAGACCCCCCCATTGAAAAAAGCAACCACACAATGCAAATACCTAAGAGTGAATGTATAAGAAATACACAAATCCTATATGAGGAATACTTTCAAATACTTTGATGTGCATAACCTAAACCCATTAATCAATCTTCATCTCACTAGAAATGACCAGACATAAGCCTCTTGATTTGATGGAATATGAGGCACAAAACATCAGCTATGGAATCTCGTTACCAAAAAAAGTTGAATGTGAATCTCATCAAGCATTTATAGCTATCTTCCATTTACAAGAAATATGAGGAACAGTATAACAAATACAATGACAATGCAATGAGGCAAGCAGACAAATCCAGAATGTGGAACACTCTGTAGGATAATTGGCCAAGTTGTTTTAATCAAAGGAATTAAATCAGAGGCATGGGAGGAAGGGTGCTGCTATAGATTAAAAGAAAATTAATAGATGTAACAACTAAATGCAATGTATGGAACTTGTTTGGATACTGATTCAAACCAACCAACTATTAAAAAAAAAAAAGAAACAATTGGGGAAATTTGAATATGGACTATGTGTAATATGATAAGATTTTTTTTAGTTGTGATAATGGTCTTGGGGTTATACAAAAAATTGCCCGTGTATTTTTTAAATGTTTATTTATTTTTGAGAAAGAGCATGAGTGGGGAAGGTGCAGAGAGAGAGAGACGCACAGAGGATCCAAAGCGGGGCTCGAACTCACCAACTGTGAGATTATGACCTGAACCGAAGTTGGATGCTCAACCGACTGAGACACCCAGGTGTCCCAAAATGCTCATATCTTTAAGAGATTAATATTAAGCACACGAAGGGAGTGAAATGACATGATGTCTGGGATTTGCCTTAAAATAATTCCTGGGAGGTAGAGAGAAAAAGAGAGAAAAAAAAATGGCAAAATCTTAATACTATTATTTGTAGTAGTTTTCTAGGACTGCCATAGCAAACTACCACAAACTATGTGGCATAAATAACAGAAATTTATTTCTTACAGTTTTGAGACTAGAAATCCAAGATCAGAGTATCAGGACGTTTGATTTCTTCTGAGGCCTGTCTCCTTGGCTTGCAGATGGCCACCATCCCAGTATGTCCTCATGTGCTCTTTCTTCGGTGCATGTACATCTCTGGTATCTGTGTGGACAAATTTCCTTTACTTATAAGGACACCAGTCTGACTGGATTAGGGCCCACTCTAAAGACCCTCATTTTAACTTCACTATTTTATTAAAGGCCTTATCTCCAAATATAGTCACATTCTGACGGACTGGGTTTTGGAGCTTTAATATATAAATTATAAGAGAATACAACTCAGCTCATAACACTATTTAATCCATATGATGAATGTATGGGAGTTTATTGTACTAAACTCTTTGGTTTTGTGTATGGTTGAAAATGTTTATAAGTACAACTTTCCAGAAGAGGACATAAAAGTATACCTGAGCAAATTGACATACATGCCTCATGAATAAGAAGAATCACCATCCGAGAGATATCAACTTTCCATAACTAAATTTATAATTTTAATATACTTTTCACAAGCTTGTATAGAAAAATAAATAAACGAGAAAATCCAGGAAAAATCTAAATGAAAAGCAATGTGGTATGGAGCAGCCATACTCTAGAGGGGTGCCTGGCTGGCTCAGTCAGTAGTGTTTGACTCTTGATCTTGGGGTCATGAGATTGAGCCCCACGTTGAGTGTAAAGATTAGTTTAAAAAAATAAATAAGCTTAAAAAAATAAAACCTACTCTAGAGCCTTAAAAATTAAAACAGTGCAAAAAAATTAAAACAGTGTGGAATTGGAGCATGAATAAAAATTGCCAAACTGAAGATGGCAATTTTATATATATGATAAAGGCACCTTCTGAAATCAATGGGGGTTGAAAGGAACTTTCTAATCAATGATGTCGGGATAATTAGGTATCCACTTGGAAACAGATTAAATTTGATTTACATTTCACATCATAGATCAAGATAAAATCCAAATAGATAAATATTTAAATTTAAAAAATGATAGCATAAAAGTACTGAAAGAAAACCTTGAAGTGAGGAAGGCATTTCTAACTATGACTCAAATTTCACAACACAAAAAATAAAAAATTTCCCCTGGTAAACAATAATACACAGACACCATAAGCAAAGATAAAAGGCAAAGGACAAATGGGAGGAAATATTTGGACCTCATATCACAGACAAAGCTAATGTTGACATAGTTCCTCCAAGATTGAAGAAAAAAAGACAACAGCCAATATTTTAAAGAGAGGCTGGGGAACTACATGAACAGATAGTTCACAGAAAAACATCTCTAAATGGCCCTTAAGCATCTGAAAAGATGCTCAACTTCCCTCATAAAATGAAAAATTAAAATTCAGACTTACAACTGCTCTGAGGGGGTGCCTGAGTGGCTCAGTTGGTTGAGTGACCCACTCTTGATTTTGGCTCAGGTCATGATCCTACGGTTGTGAGATCAAGCCCCGCATTGGGCTCTGCACTGAGGATTGTCTCTCTCTCTCTCTCCCTCCCCCTCTGTGCTTCTACCCTGCTCATGCATGATCTCTCTCTCTCCCTAAAAAGTAAAAATAAATAAAACAATAAAAAACTGCACTGAGATTCTTTTTCTCACTTATCAATTTGGCAGAAACCCCAGAGTTTGACACCATGCCCTGTCAGTGAGCCTGGAGAAAATAGGCACTGCCATACATTGTTAGTGGGACGGCACACTGGTAGAACCATTGTACTAGTTTGTTAGGTCTCCTGTAACAAAGTGCCAGAGACAGGGTGACTTATAAGAACAGAAATTTATTTTCCCACAATTTCTGGAGGCCTCAAGTCTGAGATCAAGGCGCTGGCGGGGTCAGTTCCTTCTGAGGCCTCTTTCTTTGGCTCATAAGTGGCCATCTTCTCTTCCCTGTGCCTTTACATGGTCTTTCCCCTGAGCACATCTGTGCCTTCCTCTTTACTTATAAGGACACCAGTCATACTGGATTAGGGCCCAGCCTAATGGCCTCATTTCAATTTAATTATCTCTTTATAGACCCTGTCTCCAAATACAGCCACATTCCAGGAAACTGGGGGCTAGGACTTAAACACACGAATTTTGGGGGACCCAATTCAACTCATGACAACCTTCATGGAGGAACGTTTGAAATAGCTATCAAAATTACCAATATTTAATCCTTGACAGGCAATCCTCCTTCTGGAAACCTATCGTACAGCTATACCTGCACACACATAAAATGACATTCCTATGAAGATATTCAGTTCAACCTTGTTTATAGTAGCAAAAGGTTGGAAACAACCCATGTCCACCAACAGGGAACCATTTCAGTAAGCTCTGTTTTACGTACACCATGCAAAATCATGCAGCTGTCAAAAGAAATGAGGAAGCTCTCCAGGCACAGCTAAAGAGAGAACACAATGATATGCAAAGTAAGAAAAGGAAGGCATGAACCAGCATAACAGCATGCTACCTACATATGAGAAATATGCTCGAACTTGCTTGTACAGTATTTGCTTAAAGACAACTGAAAGCTAAATAACAACAGCAAAGCCCTAACACAATTGGTTACTGACAGAAGTGTACTATCAGCGACCCATGACACTATTCACTGGACACTATTCTGCCCAGAATAGAGGGGGCAGAAGTGGGATTGAAGCCATTCTGTATATTCCTTTTAACAAATTTTCATTTCTAAGTCGTGTAAATTCAAGCAATTAAAATCATTATATATAAAGCTTCCTCATTCGGCCATGAAATTTCTAGTACAATCTGAGACCAACTCTAATCCCTTTACTTTGGAGAGAGGGCTGTTCTCCAGTTTATTGAAGCTTCACCTAGAGTTTTCACATTGTGCTTTTGTGAAATAAAGAAAATCCCCAAGGGTTGCAAGTGCTTTCACTCTTTCTATTTTCCTTTGAAGAAAGGAACTAGTTTAAGAGGGCTAGAGAGAGTCCAGTTGGATTTGACGTTGACCAAATAGGAGATTGCCCAGATGCTATTGATCATCAGCGCCATGCAGCACAAACGCCCTTGGGTATGCATCACTTGGAGCAAACTGAAGTGTACCCTGCTGAAGGGGGGGGGCGCCTGGGTGGGGGTGTGCTCCCCCCACTACCCCCCCACCCCGTGCGCACTGCATGCAGCTGGAGAAAGCCCCTCTTCCTGTCTACAGCTCCCACAGCACTCCGAGCCTGCTGGCAGCCCAACGGCCTCTCCAAGAATGCTACATTTAAAAGTGCAGTTTTTGGATGATTCCCAGAAGATTTTTGTGGTTGATGTAAGTGGAAATCACATTGCTATTATTCCTTTATTATTCATTCAATAGTGGTCATTTGTGGACAGCCCATTAGCCGGCGATGTTATGTCTTCTTTAGGACCAAATGAGGGAGGACTGTGGTGTTTAGCTTTGGAAAAAGAAGTCTGTATTTGATATCACAGTGTAGCTCGTGTTTTCCCATTAACCTTCCTTCTAGAACAGGTTTCTTTTTTCCCAAGGGACAACAAAAGCGAGTTTTGAAGAGATGCTAAATATTTGTAAAAAGACAAAGCAGCAAGAACTGATTCGTCCTACCCAGAAAGGTATTAGTGCTCATTGAAATAATCTGTGAGTCTCACCCCAGGAACATTCAGGGGGAGAAAACCCGTGGTTCTGAGGGAAAGGAGAAGGGGGAAGGCAGCCCTCCTTTTCTGAAGGAAACCTACGAGGTTGGGGAAGGGGGTAGAATTATGCAGCGGTAATGAGAACTTCAGGAAGTAATGACAAGTATGAAGAGAAAAATAGGATAAGAGACTATTTAGTTTGATTTAGTACTTATAGTTCAGGGTTCTTAATATAATTCCTAGCTACGAGATGATTGCGTACAATTATACCTCATCTCTTCAAGGAAGAACAAATGTATTAAGCACATCATTTGGGTATCATCTTCCAGAATCTTAAGATATGTACATTTTGATGTAAGGATTTATGTAGGAGCATTTTGAAATGTTCTATGATTTTATTTGAACAAAAGATGCTATTTGCTCTGATATTTATATTAGCCACTAACAAGGAACAAGTCGTTCAGTTTCTTTGAGATCCGTACAAAATGCTGATTGTTTTCTTTTATACATAAACTAACAACTGCTGTTGGGTGTGTGGGTAACCCGTTTTTCAAACGAGTATTTCATTTTTATTTGAATCATGTGCTTTGTGGGTGATGATTTCATGGCTTCAGCGGTTGTTTGGCTGTCTCTTCCTTTCGCTTTTATTTGCAAAAGGCATTTCTAGGTCCACGGACCTGAATGACTTGTTTTTGCAGCAAATAGCTTCCATTAGAGGTATGAGGCATTTCCTATTCTTTCTTGGATCTCTATTTGAAGGGTGGAAAATGTCTTTTGGGTAGTTTATCCATTCTCAGGCTGGTGGTGTATGCTCACAGTGCTCCAGTACCCGAATTAGTGAGCTGGGTATTCAAAAGACACTGCTTTAGGCTACATCTTAAATAGATATTCCAAGCAACTCAAAGAGAAATCTTTGACAAAGAGTGACAGAAGAGCTTTCTGAATGTGTAGCTTAAATTCAGATCCAATTAAATGGTGGGGGGGGGCAGAGTACCCTAGCTTTATAACATTTACCTTCTGAGGAGCGGACTCCAGCAACTTGAAGCCCGCATGATTTTGCTTGAGATCAGTTTGTCTCTTTCCAGCTGCAACACATTGTGTTCCTTGGGAAGATAATGGGAGAGATTTGATACCCAGCAATTCGGGTGTCACAGCATCTGATCCCTTTTGCCCTGGGAAGGCTGCTCTGTAAGTAGCAATCGTGGTGTCACTGAGAATGGCAAGAGCACTGACTGCAGACCCATGAGTAGCTATGTCCTGAGGGGAGTGGAACCTTAAGTTAGCATCCATTCATCCAACAGGATCTTTCCTCCTAAGCCTCAGTAGACTGACGAGGAGGAGGAGGAGGAGGAGGGGTGATGATGATGATGATGATGATGATAGCAATAGTAGTGAGTCACCAATGGATAACACTTTAAAATTTACAAAGCGATCTCACATCTATTCATTCATTTGATCCTGCATTTCACCCTGTGAGTGAAGGTAGGGGAAAGGTTAATCTTTCCCCGTTTTGCAAATTAAGAGGTAGGGGTTCAGGGAGCTTAAGTGACTGACTTGTGCAAGATTATGCAGCAGATAAATGCAGAGCTGGGACTTCCGATCCAGAAGTCTCTCCACTACTCCATGTACAATAGAATTCAGAAGACTCATCTTTCAGTAGCCTTCTAATCCTGTCATATTGCTTGCACACAGTATTTGTTTTCTGTTGCTGTCAAAGGCCATAGAATTTGGTATACAGTGAGCCTTTGATGACTATTGAAGCAATTAGTAGATCCTTCCTTTCTTACCCATAGACGAGGAGCTATGTGAGAACATGGTTTCTAGAGGTCAAAAAGACAATGGTATGAATTTTTTCATTGGTTCAAAAGCTTTAAAAGGTCCCTCGGGGTGGGGGGGGGCACCTGGCTGACTTAGTCAGTGGAGCATGCGACTCTTGATCTTGGGGTTGGGAGTTTGAGCCCCGTGTTGGGTGCAGAGATTACTTAAAAATAAAATATTTTTAAAAAGTCCCTCAACCCTGTTAATTCCTTAAAATGTCATACTCTCAGGGACTTTGGTTGTGGATAGGAAAAAAAAGCAACCTAAACATATCCTCTTCCATTAGTACTAATTGCTTAAGTAGGATGAAGAAATACTTGGAACCATAGTGGAGAGAACCATTAGCAGCTAAATAGAGTCACACAGAGGGGCTTTTGATACCAAAATTGACTGAAGTCTCAAGAGGCATGGATCAGTCCCAGGGAGAATTGTTCTTTAAGATAAAATTTAAGAAAATAATTGGCTGCATGGGGGAAAATAATGGAGTCTTGGGCATTGGTGTTCATTTTACAGAAAGTACAGTAGCAGAAGTACAAAAAGGACCCATGATCAGACAGAATAATGTTTCCTGGGTGAGACTAATTGACATCCAGAACCCTTTGTTTTTACTCCACCCCCAGTAACATTATCTTGATGAATTTGCTGGTGTCCAAGATCTGGCTCAGGGCTCCAGGCTCAGAAGCATGGTTTGTCGCACTGCACAAGAACTGAAGTCAGAGACTGATATTTATAATTGGGATGCCAGTGGCACCATTGACAGTGGGACTGGGGATACTACGGTCCTCTCATCAGTTATATCAGATATCAAGTGTCAGAAGAGTCAGATTAAAAGGAATTAGACCCATGATGCTAATATTCGATGGACTGCTAATGCAGCCATTTCCACAAATGCCCTGTTCCTGAGACCTTTAAGCCACCCATTCATTCATTTGAGTAATTTCATTAACAAATTATTCCTGAGTCTTAATGTGTTCCAGTCTCTGTTCTGGACACAGTAGACTGTACCATATGGATAGGTAAAGTTCTTAAACAAGGTCACCCTCTCCCCTGGGCAGTGCTACCAATTTTGACATCAGCCATCAGCGATCCCTTTCACTCCCCTCTCCTGTTTGACAAACTTTCTCGGTTATTGACCTGTCTTTGACTTGTTAATGCCTTCAGTTAGCTTGCTGGGGAAAGTGGCTGGCCCCAGAGGCATCCTGGATCTTTGAAGTTTCTTTGCATATCTATAACTCTGAGGTACTATGCGTTGATTTTATAGATGAACTCTCTGAGACTATTAGCCAGCTTTTTCCTTTATGCATGTCCAAGAGTATTTGGGGGACACAGGATAGATACAGAACTGCAGACTTGCTGGAATGTGCCTCCTAAAATGTAATCCAGTGAAGAAAATGTGTTTTAGTGAAAACCCCATCGTACTTTTCAAGCTGTCATATTTATTTAATAAAATTGATCATTGTCAAATATCAACACCACCCCTAGTGTTGCATTGATCATGGGCTGCATCCTTAAGTAAGAAAGAAGGACTTTACAGAATGATGATGGGAGTGGACAGGCAGGAAGAGAAAGGAAATAAGGCAACTACTTTTTAAAATAATGGCAGAGTTTAGCATAAGTTCAGTTTTGCGTCTTCAACCTGAGGACCAGGGCATTTAAAAAAATGTAAGTTTATTTATTTATTTTGAGGAAGGGAGAGAGAAAGAGAGAGCACATGTGGGGGAGGAGGAGAGAGAGAGGGATATAGAGAGAATCCCAAGCAGGCTCTGAGCTGACACAGCACAGAGTCCCATGCGGAGCTCGAATTCACCAACTGAGATCATGACCTGAGCCAAAACCGAGAGTCCAACTCTTAACTGACTGAGCCACCCAGGTGCCCCAGGACCAGGACTTTTCTTGACAGAAAAAAAGAAGATGAAACCAAAGCTGAGGCCTTCTGAGATCCCAAAAAGAGTAGAGAAGATCAGGTGTCCAGGTTGAGGATGAATCCTCCTAACACCTACAGGTACCAGGAGCAGTAGTGTCATTGCAGGGTGACCTTCTTTTAAGCCTGAACTGTTTATCTCCGGGTTGGATGGAGAGTTTTAAGACTATAATAATCTCAGCACCATATCTGACACAATCCTGTCTGATATCCCCCTGCCTGACACAATTCTGTCTTTATGGAAGCATGGTGGAAGGGAAGAAAAGCTGCAGTTTGTGAATTTCCAAAAGCACACTTCATTTCGATGGTTTTTAGAGCCCAGAGTCAAATTAAGAGGTTTGAATCATTTCTTTTTAAAAATTTTTTAATGTTTACTTATTTTTATGAGAGAGAGAGAGAGAAAGAGAAAGAGAGACAGAGGACAAGCAGGAGGGTGGGGGGGGGGGAGAGGACAGAGAGAGACAGAGAGACAAAGAATCTGAAGCAGACTCCAGGCTCTGAGCTGTCAGTCAGCACAGAGTGCAACGCAGGGCTCGAACTCTTGAACTGTGAGATCATGACCTGAGCCAAAGCCAGACGCTTAACCGACTGAGCCACCCAGGCACCCTTAGAAGTCTGAATCATTTCAAATCTTACACTTACCTGATTGCTAAGTGATGGTATTGGCCACTGCAGTGGGTACCCATTGGCTTACCCAGGGAGAGAATGTAGTGAGTCAGCTCACTCCATTCCCTTGGGAAAACATCATAAAGGCCACCAGGCCTCATTTTGTGAAAGACTTAGAGGGGAGGTAGTGCCAGGACGGAGCACTATTCACCCTAAATAAGAAAGCAAAGAACTGTCCAGGGATTTTTTTTTTATTGGTAGTGGTATGTACCCTTGGGATGTTTGTCTAGGAGCTGGTTTTTCAATTTATAATGACGAGGGATCTTTTGTACCTCTGTCAATAGTGAAATAGATACCCTACCCCTTCATAACGCAAAGTTTTTCAGACTTCAATGAGATGGAATTGATCTGGTATAGTAGAATGTACCTGGGTTTAGAGTTACAAAACTACATCACTTTAGGTGTGTAATCCTGGGCCAGTCACTTAACTCCTTAGTTCCCTGAGTTGTTGAGGAGTAATACAAATGATATAATGTGTATTTGGAATCTCATAAAGCAGGGTAAATTGGACCCTGCCACTTATAAGCTGTGTGGCCTTGGGCAAGTCACTCGGCCAATCTGAGACTGAGTTCTGGCAACTCTAAAGCTTGGATTTGGGGTATCAGGAAAAACTTTCCAAAGGATAAACCATTTATGTTGCTGAGCACGAGCTAAGGAGGTGAAGAGCAGGAGCTAGTGTGAGGGGGAGCGGGGGATGTGTGGTAATCCACACAAAGGAAAGATTGACGGCCAATATGGGAAAGAGAACATGGCTTTTTTATGGGGGAAAAAAAGTCAATCTGAGAATCAAGCTGAAGCAGAGGGAGTCAGCAGCTATATCATTCAGGCCAACTGGCCTATATATAAAGTTTGGGCTCGATCCTGAAGGTGGTAGAGAATCACTGAGGAGTTTAAGAAGCTCAAAGTGTGGGGGTGGGGCGCATGGATGGCTCTTTCGGTTAAGTGGCTGACTCTTGATTTTGGCTCATATCAGTATTTAACAGTTTGTGAGTTTGAGCCCCACGTTGGGCTCTGTGCTGACAACAATGAGCCTGCATGGGATTCTCTCTCTCCTTCTCTCTCTGCCCCTCCCCGACTCGTGCCTTTTCTCTCTCTCTCAAATTAAATAAACTTTACAAAAATTTTAATAAAAAGAATCTCCAAGTGGGAATATTTGCATCTGCTTACTCACTAATTTAGGCATCCATCCACTCAGTAAGCCAATATTTCATGAAATATGTGTTCTGAGTGCTGGAGATAGATGCCAGGCAGAATCTGGATGATGGCTTCAAGTTCAGTGGTTCCAATGTTAGTCAGCCTATGTCCTAATATACATTCCCCAATATCAATATTACAGCCTGATACGGAATGGTAGAGACAGACAGGAAGGATGGATATAAGAGATGTTAGTGAGGTAGAATTTCTAGAAGCAATTGATGCTGGTCTGGATGTAGGAATGGCCTTCAAATTTCTGTCTTGGATGACTGCTTGGATGGTGGCCCACATTCACCAAGACAGAGAACAGAATAAAAGGAGCACGTTTAGGGCGGGCGATAATGAGTTCTGTTTGGATTTACAAAATGGGGCTGTGGAAAGAGTTAGAGTCCCAGCTCTGGCAGCCTTGAACCATGGAACATCAGGTGAGTCACTTCACCTTTCTGAGCCTGTGCCCTTATCAGTAAAATTGGGATAATCATAGTACCTACCTCATGAAGTCGTTATGAAGATAAATGAATTACCCAATTCCTGACGCAAGGAAGGTAGTCAAGCCATGTTAATTCCCCTCTCCCTTGCTTGCAGACCTCTTTACTTCTACACTTTGCAAACCAACACAGAATGGTCTTTCACCCTCAACTTGGAGTTTCTTTGCGTAAGTCTTGATTTTGCAGCCCACCGCCAGGCAATAAGAGCTGTTTGCCTAGGTCTGTGCTTCCTCCTCAGGGGCTTCCCAGGGTTAATTCATCCTGGCTTTCTAGAGGTTTGCCTTTTGTTTAGTCAGTAGCCCCAGGGGATTTGCTCTTTCCCCCTGGAGCCATTAATCCTGGGAGGGTCCATAATAACTGTCTAGAGTTACCTAAAATAATGTTGGGCTTCCTTTAAGGAAGCAGATGGGAATAGCCAAACCCTTTGTGTTTACCTACATTTTAAATTAGTCTGTGGCAACTACTCATAGTTATGCTAATACCGTTAATAGTAATGATAACAGTACTAGACTAATAATCACAGATCATATTTATGGACAGCCTATGTTACATGTGTATTTTCCTTGGACTATTTCATGTCACATTCACACAAATCAAAGAAGTATCACTGTCTAGGGTAGTTACATAATCTCTCTGTGCGGTGAGCTTCTTCATCTGGAAAATGGGGATAATATTAGTACCCGCTCCATAGGATTGCTACAAAGGCTAAATGAATATGTAAATGAATAATACACAAATATGAATATGTAAATACATATGTAAAACACTTAGAAAGGAGCCAGTCTTTGCCCCACCAATGCCTTATGGAATTTGGCTTCAAATTTAGATGGTGAACACACATACTGATATTAGTGTCCAAGCAGCAATAAGGCCTGGAAGGAGGATGAGGTCTGGTATATCATTTTCCTCTTATTTTATAAGCATGTAAACTGAGGTGCAGAGAGGTCCACTTACCAAGGTCAGGTAACCACCAAGGTCAGGTTGCTACTTAATGAGTGAGTGAGCTGGGGTTCAAGCCCTAGTCTGTGTAGCTTTAAAACCTTGGCTGGTAACTGGTTACATCGTAGGTTCATGGCTCAAGTGGGGTCACTGTGCAGGTTGCGAAGCTTCCTGGTTTTCTAAGATCTCATGATATACCCTCCCTCTAAGTCCAAGCAGCCTGCCCCACGTAGATGCTCCATTAGTGTTGGGTGATGCACTGCCCCATCACCTCATCACCCCCCTGCCAGTATACTCAAGAAGTCCAAGAGAAGGAGCTCTGAAACCACGTCGGAAAAATCATCCTGGAATCCTAGGGTCCCAGTCCAGCTGAGGTTGGCTGGTTCTTTGCTCGGGTGGAGGGGGGGATCGATCTGTCATTGCAGGGGGCCCCAGCTGCCTGATGAATGCCTTTGTTTAAACTACTGAGTTTGCTTTGCCCCTCATAGCCTAAGGTTTGTTGATTCAGAGAATAAATTGAACCGAAAAAGAAAGGAAGTGCTTGTGCTTTGTCTGGCCCAGGGCCAGGCTGAGCAGCAGGCCAAGTGTGCTGGTCCCTCCCCTTTAGAGGCCCCGCACCTTCTGCTGTCACCCAGCTGCCGGGCCGCCCTCCGGATGCTCCATCTCAGAGGCGAGGCCTGGACTCAAGCCTTCCCACCCCCCCCACCCCCCTACCCCCTCCCCTTGCCCCTTCTCTACCCACCCCTGCAGCTGCAAGGAGGAGGGAACCTGCACTCCAGGGCGTTGGGGGTGCTGGGGGCGGTGACTGGGAACCATCTTCCGAGCTGGGTGGGCGGTGGTAGGGTGTTTGTTCAAGTCTGTACTCGTGGGAATCTCTACAGAGTTTCAGTGAGTTGGGGCTTTGCCACCCCTTCACTTTTCATCACGGTGCGTGGCCAGGCCATCAGCCCAGGCCTGGGAAGGACTAGCAGAGGCTTTGCAGCCAGAGCTAGAGCCTTCTGTAGGGCTTCTCCCCGTGAAACTGCCCAAAGAACAAGATTCCTCTGAATTCTATAGGATTTTCTCTGTTTCTTTCAAATGCCCTTCACCTCATATTTGCATCACTGTCCTGTCACAAATACAAACATATTACACATAAGAGCTTGGTCTTCACTTGTGCTTTAAGACAACTACAACTTGGCGACTTCGAAATTCTCAAGCTCACTGAGCTAATTGTTGTCTGGGGACCAAAAGGGGATGGCCTGAGGGGCAGAACCACCTGGGAGGCGGCCCAACTGAGCCAGCAATTTCCTAAAAGGACCCGGAGCCTGCTATCCCAGCAGCTGAGAGCAAGACCAGCCTTTGTGATACGAGGTGCCACTAAGCAGCCTGTCAGAACGGCAAGAACATCTGGTTAGATCAGTTCTTCTGCTGAGATCCACCCTCAGTAGTAGATCATCTGCACCTCGGGAGGTCACAGGGAATTGGCCAATGAAGTGCTGAGGCAAGGCACCACAGGGAAGATCTGCAGAAGGCTGCAGAGCTCAGGACGAATGGAAGGTGACAGGCGTTCAGGGGGGCGCTTCTCTGGGGGCCGTGGATCTCTCTGATGTATAACTTGTCTGTTCGAAACACAGCTGTTCTGCAAAAGCTGCAATTATTTACCCCCACAGAATCTTATTCCAGCCCTCTTTTCTTTATTCTCTCTCTTCTTTACCCACTTCCTCTTTCTCTGCTGTGTCTAAGGTGTGGGGCCAGAGAGGGGAGGTCTGTCTGGGTGAGCTGACCCCAGGCCCTGGAAGCATTTAGGCATGGCGCCTCACCACTAATCACTGGGCTTAGCTGTCTTGAACAAAAGGTCCTTTGTCCTCCATTGGTTCTATGATGATGAAATTCACCTTTCAACAGACTCAAACAAAGACAGAGGTTCTCCAGAATTTCACATTCAGAACATTTTAAGTGATTTCAAGAGATCTGTCACAAAGTTACCATCAATTGCCTTTAGTGCCCTGAGATGCCATTTCCAGGATTTTCCACTTACATTATTTCATTCAATCATTAGCTAACACAGTTTGGTAACCAGGTATGGTTATATTACTTCATTCATTCATCAGTCACTTGACAAGTTCTGAGGAGTATTCGCTGCTTCCATGCACTGTGTTGTCTCCTGAGGATACGTAGAAAAATAAGAAATTGTGCCTCACTTCAAAGACCTCGTAGCGTAGAGGAAGAACCAGAAGCGCAAATAGGTCCGCACACTACAGTGCGATGTATACAAATTACAGTGGCAAGGACAGTTTTTTAATGGCACAAAAGAAGAGGGCAACTAACCCAGACTGAAATGTACATGTTGGGAGGATGGTCAGAAAGGTTTCTTCGAGGGAGGTGATGTCTAACTTAAGCCTTCATGATCAGTGCTAATTAGTGAAATAAAAGGAGGGAGTTGGACTAGAGGTAAAGGGAGAAAGAGGGAAAGGCCTGCGGAGTAGCTCAATCTGACTGGATCTTACAGTTGAGGGCAGAGGGTTCTATGGGAGCCGTGAGAGACAGAGATGAGATAGGAGAGACAAGCATGGGCCAAGTCATAAAAAGGGATGTTTCATATGAAGAAATTAAGGTTCAGCAAGGCTTAAAATGAGCCCAAGGTCATACAACTGCAAGTTAGTACTTGAGACAGGAATTGAAGGAGTGTGTAGACTTCAGAGCTGCCTCTCCCTACCCCCCCACTTCTCCCCACAGCCTGCTGCCTCCAGACTTCTGGTACCCAGCAGGAAGTGAAAGCGCTTTTGCTGCTTTACCTAGCAATGGCAATGATGGTCATGAAGCTTTTCCACAATTTATATTTATATTTCAGTATTTAAAATTTTACACAAAAATTAAACTTTTCAGTATTTCGTTAAAATTCTCAGACAAAAAGAAGACAACCAACCAACAGCACAACCTAAATAGGCTAAGGAATTCACCTTCTGGAGAAAAGTATCCTAAGGTAATGATTAAGATTATGTGCCAAGATGGATATACATCTTTGTGTGCTAAGAAGATGTCTATCTTGGTGTTGTTTGCAATAACTAAAAGGAGAAAACAATTTATGTGTCCAACATGTGGGTGGTTTCCTATACAGCAACTAATGATGATGTTTATTTTTTTAAGATTTTATTTTTAAATAATCTCTACGCCGAACATGGGGTTTATTTATTATGAACTTACAACCCCAAGAGTCATATACTCCTCAGAGTAAGCCAACCAGGTGCCCCTACTAATGATATGTATTTTTTACCTTTTTTAAATGTTTATTTTATTTTCGAGAGAGAGACAGAGCGAGAGCACCTCAGCGGGGAGGAACAGAGAGAGGGGGACAGAGAATCTGAAGCAGGCTCTGTGCTGATAGCAGAGGGCCCAACACAGGGCTTGAACTCATGATCTGAGCCAAAATCAAGAGCTGACGCTTAAAAGTGTTACCATATCACATGCCTTGAGAATTATCTGGAAAGCGTTACCCTAAGGTCCTAATACTGTTTTTTGAGGGATGAGCTTATAAGCACTTTATATCTTCCTCTTGTTTTTCTGTTTCTTTTCCACCCTGATATTTTAACGGGCATATTTTGCTTTCCGAACGAGAGGGAGAAAACCTCAAAAACAATGAAAGAAACTTCATTTGAAAAAATGGTTGCTATATAAGTTCCATGTCCCACATAATCAAATTAGGGGACTCCTCTCAAAATGGCAGGGCCTCATGTTCTAATCGGCTCACAGCCATGTCATCCGATATGTGGAGGTTCTAGGCACTTGCCTCAAAAATATCAACTCCGTTGCTACTAGCCCACAATTACTACTCAATTTCTTTCCAATCTAAAAAGTAATGATGATAGCTAAGATATATCACAAGAATGTTTAGTTATTATGTACTAGGCACTAGTATAGGTATTTTACATGTATTAGTTCATGATAAATCCTCAGTGAAATAGGTGCTATTAATATCTCCATTTGACAGATGAGTAATCTGGGCAGAGAAGTATAGTAAGTGGAAGAAAGAGGATTGGAATGGGGCCCTCCAGGTTAAGAACGCATGCAGTTGACCACTGTATCCAGTCTTTATGGCTTGTCTTTCAAGAGTCACTGTGTTGGAGTTATCCTGATATTTACATCTTAAGCAGTTAGCTTTTGTGTGTGTTTGAAGTAATGATGCAGAAAACCAGTCAACAGTTTCAGGGGAAAACTGAGTTGGGTAAGCAGGACCTGAAATAGCCGTCAGCGGGCTTTCATGGGAGCAGATGGACAATGGAAATGGTTTAGATAAACGGACAGAGTTAGAAAGATAAGGTATAGGGTGGCTGAGAATTGCATGAGGTTGAAAAAGATAGGTCATTCTTTGGGACTCAATGGTATGTGGGGGTGGGGAGAGGTGGTATACATCCAAAGGGACACAGTGAGTTCTCCTAATTTGGTGAAGTCACGAACTCCCTGTAATATAGTCAGCACTTACCCTGAAACATAGTAGGTGCTCAATAACTATCTGTGGAAGCACGGAAAGAATGAATCATCTTCCTGTCATCAGCTGCCAGGCAGCTAATCCCTGCTTCAGTGAGCTTGCTGATGAAATGTCACTTAGCTAATAAAACATTCTAGGAAGTCAAGTCTTAAGGGGGATATGGCACAAATATTTCATGTATTACAGTAACAACATTTCCCTGGACCAAACCTGCACCCATGTAAAACCGTGTGGTCACCAGTAAACCCTCACTGACTGTCAGAGATGAGAGATGTTGTGACTCAGGCTCCCCCAAAGTTCAATGAAAGAGAGGTCATCTCTCCTCTTAGTAGCCTATAGCCTACAAAGGCTCCTTAAGTCAGGTCCGTTTGGAGATGCCACCACGAACATGTTTGTTCGTTTCTGCATTTGTAGGAACATGGACTAGAACCTCGTAAGGTGGGACGAGCAAATGTCAAATTCAACATTCAGAAGGGAGGAATATGTTTGGTTTTGATTTATAAATGGCAATGAGTCAGCTTAACCAGATCCTTCTGCACAAATAATTCCACCTAAGGAATTAAAGGAGCAACATATTGGAGAAGCTTGCTTTGGGAGTGTGCAACGAATTTTAAGTCCCAAAGGCTAGTATATCTTGAGACTCCAGTTTCCCACTAAAGACTGCTAGTAAGTAATAATTCCTGCCACTACTCCCTTCCCGGATCCCCCCAACTGAACATTTTGCAGGTTAAACCATATTTTGTCTTTCTTTCTCATATGCTAGAGTTTTAGAGGTACAGTACTTAAAAAAAATATATGAATACAAATTTTCCTGAGCTTGGCTGCGCTTGTCCCTGAGTACAGTAAGAGAATCCCAGACAACTGTTTTGAGTTATGTTGCAGGTCCTAACAATAGATCTGCCATATTGAAATAACCTGGAGGAGGGAGGATGGCAGAGGTCCGCGAACCTGGCATCAGCCCCAGACTAAGCCAGACAAAGCAAAATGGGCAGCCTCTAGGGTTTGGGTTGTACAGCCCAGGCTATGAGTCAGCACTCAAGACTTGGATGGCTGTATGCAGGGTAGACTAGAAGGAAAGGGGTAGGTTGCCACGATCAGGCCCAAGAGTTCAGTTTTGGTGCTAAGCCACGGGTTCAGCAAATCGCTACTCTGTGCAGGACACAGGTGACTATCCGTCAAGAGGAGAGCAGAGCTTATGGAATCTAGCCAGCTGCCATTGTGGGATCCAGCACCAAACAGCAGAAGCCCAAGTAAAAGACTAGGTGAATAAGGGTCAGGAACTCAGACAGATGTCTACGTGGGGAAAGAGGCATGAAATACCAGTCTTAAGTGACTTCTTCAAGGGTGGAGCTTGGCAAGAGGCCAAGTTAGGACTGAGTCAAGCACCCCTTATAGGCTTCTTGCTGCAGGGCGGATCTGGTCCCTCAGTGTAGTCCACAGGTGTTGACAAGCAACAAGCTCACCTGGCTAATGTGGGGGTGTTGACAGAGTGCACGAATGAGATGCTTTGTGACAGGGCAATTAGCCTGAGTGATAGCTCACATGACCTCACATCTTGCTAATCAGTTAGAAGCCTTTGGAAGTTTATGATTCTTTTTCATTTTTGAATCCAGCTTTAACACATGATGGGACAAATTCATTACAGAAAGGTGAGAAAATTCTGGCAACAAAAAGAAAAAATGCAAATAAAATCCCATCACCTAGATTTCAACATTTTGGTGAATATTTTATATATTGATATATTACTTTCTTATGGATCCCCAAACTTGACACATGCCTCCCCCATTTCATTTAATTTGCAATGGTTTCCTGAATAGAATTTTTAAAGATTTTCTGTACAGTCAACACAGCTTCTCCACAGTAACCCTAGTACATTGCATTTCACGGCCTCTTATTAAGTAGATGTTTTAAAAGACCTTATTCTTTAATGGCTTCTTTATAGACTTTCTGTGAAATTCATAACCTGTCAGAACAGAGTGGCTTCCAACCGGCTCAGAGCCCCGCTGGGCGACATACTGAGCACTCCTTCTAAATGCAGTAAAACTGATTCTAGGAAGGAAGAGACAGGAAGGGAGAGACCTTGGAGTTGTAAGCAGGAGAGAAGTTATGAGTCAACAGTACAGTCAAAAGGTGAGAAAAAGTAAAGTTAGGAAAAAAGCAGCGTGACCATGGAAGGAAATTGTGAATCAAAGGAACGAGTTTCAGGTGCTTAGCTCTTTCTTGTCCTTCATACACCTAGACCTCAGTTTTTCCTTTACATTTAAGGATAGCCTGGTGTAATGAAATGAGCTCATTTCCAGCTCTGCTTTTAACCTGCAGAAAGCCCTTGGTCAAGTCTCTTCCTTGCTCTGGATCCAAATCTCCTCACTTATAAAATGAAGGGGCCAGACTATATGACATCTAATGGTCTCCCTTGTGTCCTGAGTGTCATATATTGCTAGATATATACAGAAGGTTTCATTGACTTCAAGTTTAAAAGAAAACTCCAGCTACTGTTTGGAATCTGGTTGTGCATCATGCACATCACATGGATTTAGTGCTAAAGCATTACATGGAAACAAACAATTATAATTGTTTTAATTACTCAGAGTACCTAGCAATTTCGACAAGACTTGGGAGCACTGTCTTGAGAATGCTATTATTACACTGTCACTTTTCAACAGCCTTTCCAATATAGGCATGGTAATTTCAGTGTCCCAGGAGTGGGGGTAAGATTGCTATTAGGGAGGTACTCTTGGGTTTTTTGTTTCTTTTTTTCCCTTTAGTGTGAAGGGTAACTCTGAGCAATGAGACACCATCCAGCAAAGAGTGTGAATCAGATGCAACCTGTCTAGATCATTGCCAGGCCTACATAAGGCCTCAGACAATGACACCATCATTCCCTTGTAGCTTTAAAAAGGTGTCTGCCAGAAAGTATCATCGATCAGGTACTAAACTAGCTTTTTGATTCCAGAGCGCTTTTCTGGACATTAGTTTTGTCAGTATCAGTATGGCTATGGGTAAAGAGGGTGGAAGTCGGGCAGCTTCTCCGTTTGATACTCCCAGACCTCTCCCCACCCCAAGACAACCACATGGGCTGGAAATCTTTCTGAGCAGTTAATCCTAAGCACCTTCAAGCCTTCCATCTATTACATACGCAGTACTTTGAACGGCTTTGTATTTTCAGAAATAAAATAAAAACCACTTGTAACTTGGAGTGAATTTCACACATGCGCAGGAAAATACAAGGGTTGTTCCTCTGCTTACTCCCCGCTAGAAAATCTTAAGTACCCAGTTAAAACTGTGCTTCCCTCCAGGGTTTATCGCTGAGCCTATGGACTCCTTGGAAAGGGCCTCAGTTGACTTCCTACTTATTCTTTGTTCTCTGATGTTTCTAACTGCACCTTGCTCTACACCAGATGCTAAAAGACTAGACTGCCTGCAGAGAGGGCTCCATTTTAGAATGAACTGCTTCTACCTGGTAATTAGCCTCTTACCACTCTTAGTGGTTCTTTTTACTGGGAGTTCAACCCTCCAGAAGGGCCACAGCTTAGGCAACAATTTCTTCTGCCCTGTCCTGAAGGAGCTCCATTTCCTAATTTCCTGGGTGGTACCCAGTGCAAACTTTGAAATCATGCTCAACTTCTTTCTTGGGAAACTGGTCGCATCTGACTCTATTGGTAAATGTGTGAGACATGGGTCTTATTTATTTATTTATTTGTGCAATGTCATGATATTTGCATTTTTTGAATGTTTGTTTATTTTTGAGAGAGACAGAGTATGAGTGCGGGAGGGGCAGAGAGACAGGGAAATACAGAATCTGAAGCAGTTTCCAGGCTGTGAGCTATTAGCACAGAGCCTGACGGTGGCCTCAAACTCACGAACCATGAGACCATGACCTGAGCTGGTCAGATGCTCATCCAACTGAGCCACCCAGGTACCCGAAGATATTTGCATTTTTAAGGAAAAACAAAACAGCTTTTTAGAAGGAGCAGTCCCAGGGTTTAGTCCCTAAGGTGTTCTGGGATTTTTGGATGTAGCCTGTGGAAGACAGGGAAGGAAAAAGACTTACCTCTTGAGGGGTCCAAACTCTCTGTAAATGAGGTGTAAGCCTGTTGCTGTTTATAAACAGAGAGCTAGACTGAGGTGAAGGAGTGTAGACCAAGGTGCAGAACAAGACTTTCCCACATGGCTGAAATTAAATCAGCATCATTGAAAACATTCTAATCCTGGAAGTGTATCAAATGGTACCAAAATACAGAAATATCTCTGGACTCTATTCTACTCAGTACAAATCAGATACTCTCACTAGAAGTGCTCTGCATGGTTCTGGGTTCCAGAATGACATTCAGAGTTCAGTATGTAACGAGGAAAAGGAGAGATGGAAATCGGCCATCTGGTTGGCCAGAAGGGTCTAGTTCATAATCGTCTACATAAAGATGCTGAGTGGCAATGTGCTTATACTATCCCAGATAGAAGCAACTATCAGCCAGTTCCAGGGTGGGTGATCGGGGTAAGTTGTGAATGGGATAATACACAGGAAAGCTCTCAGATGCACCATAAAAACCCAAAAGAAAATTCCAAGTGGGTGACTTTAGAAGGAACCAGGGAACACATCAGAGAAGAGTGTCAAAAACATATTTTGTAAGTGTACGCCAGCAGAAAGCTTTTGATAACGACAAGCTGTGATTTTCCTTCCAGACTGGTGCAAAGGGTAGGGAGTGAGTGTCAAAGGAGGGGCTCAAGTATGCGCAGACATTGGTGAGGAATGTTCCAAGCATCCCCACTCTCAGAGAGGTGGGTATGGGAAGAATTCAGTAGCAAGGAGTGGTGGGAGGTGAGGGGGGCAAGCTGCCAGGAGAGCCCCTTCTTGTACACGTGGTCGGTGGGCCAACTGGCAAAGTGACAAACGTCGGGGATGAGAAGGGCGATGCAGAAGGGTATATAAAAGGCGGCAGAGTGTAGCCTAAGTTCAGCCACGGTGTAAGCAAACTCCGACCCTGGCAGAAGACAAGTGGGAGGCCAGGGGAAGCAAACATCAGGACCTTGAGTCCCATCATGCTCCCGCACCTCTCCAAGCCCTATGGCACCGACCACGGGGAGATGTCTCACACTTCACCTCCTTGTCTGCCGAAGGCCACGCTGCCATCTATCGTCTCTCACTCAAACTGCTGCAGCAGCCCCTCCTTCTCCATCCGTTCCTTCCTCCCTTGTCCTTCAAAGCATAGTGGCAGACCAGCAGCCAGATCAGTCTTACCTACAAGCTTGTGAGAAGTAAATACACATTCTTAGGCTCCACCTCACACCTATTGAATCCGAATCTGTATTTTTTTTTAAAGTTTATTTATTTTGAGAGAGAGAGAAAGGGTAAGTGGGGAAGGGGCAGAGAGAAGGAGAGACAAAATCCCAAGCAGTTTCTGTGCCATTAGCAGGGAGCCTGACACGGGGCTCAAACCTACAAACTGCAAGATCATGACCTGAGCTGGGATCGAGAGTTGAATGCTCAAGAAAATGTCGGAGGCGGGGGGGACTCCTGGGGGGCTCAGTCAGTTAAGCATCGGACTCTCGGTTTCAGCTGAGATCATGATCTCATGGTTCATGTCAGTGGGATTCTCTCTCCCTCTCTCTCAGTGACCCTCCCCCGCTCACTCTCCCTGCCGAAGTAAATTAAAAAACTTTAAAAAATGTAAAGAAAAAAGAGTTGGACACTCAGCCATCTGCGCCACCCAGGCACCCTCCACCCCAATCCTTTTCTTTAAAGTTTATTTATTTCTTTTGAGAGAGAGGGAGAAAGTGTACATGGGGAAGGGGCAGAGAAGACAGACAGACCAATCTGTATTTTAACAAGATCTCCAGGTGATTCTTATGCACTTTGCACTTTGGGAGTCTCTGCCCTAACTGCTGCCAGGATGGCATTCCTGAAACCCAGCTCTGACCATGTCACCTTCCACTTAACGCCGGCGGTCCTCACCTCAAAGCCTCTTGCAGGTGTATCACCTCTCCTGGCACAAAAGGCCCGTCTTAGTAAGGCTCCTGCCCCCTTTTCCAGTCACTGTCCCACTTGCTCCCTCACAAACACTCCGCTGCTGGCAGTTTCGCTCACACCAAGCTTTCTAATCTCTGCCTCTGACATCTCTCTCCTAGCCTTCTCTTCACCTGGCTGAGCCCACATCTCGTTTCCTCTCTTGGAATCAGTGTCTCCTGCAGTAGGAATCCGTTGCGCTACGCTCTTTCCCATCTTCTGAGTTAGGTGCCCATTGGATATGGTCTCCTCTTACCCCCCTACTTACACGCTTCCACAAGGGTACTTGGCCCCAACTACTGCGGTTACCTGCTGATGTACCTGCCTTGCCTGCCAGCCTGTTATGTTTTCCTTTGTGGTAATGCCTGGGTCCATTTCACCTCAGTATTCCTGGAGTCCAGGAAAGTAACTGGCACAGAATAGGTGCTCAGTAATGTGTGTTGCACCAAAGAGACAAGAGAAAGGTCGCAAAAGAGTAGAGGCAACATAGAAGGACAAAGTCAAGGGCATCAAAAGTAAGCCTGGAGGGGCGCCTGGGCGGCTCAGTCAGTTGAGCATCCGACTTCGACTCAGGTCATGACCACATGGTTCGTGGATTCAAGTCCCGCATCGGGCTCTGTGCTGCCAGCTCAGAGCCTGGAGCCTGTCTTCAGATTCTGTGTCTCCCTCTTTCTCTGACCCTCCCCTGCTCATGCTGTCTCTCTCTCTCTCTCAAAAATAAATAAAAACATTAAAAAAAAAAAAGTAAGCCTGGAGTTTGGGTGGGGGCAGGGGGATTACTATAGAAAAACAAAAAGAATTGGGTAAAGAGAACACAAAATGGAGAAAAACATGCTAAAGGGGGAGGTGAGGGAATAGCTTTTAAAGGCTTTATTAAGGAGAAAGCTAAAATTGATGAAGTTCTCTTCCTGTTTTTTTCATGTGGCTATTATGGTTGAGTCTCACCTATGGAAATATGGAATCAGAGCATTAACAAGCCTGAAAGGCAATTCATTCACTTGCCAGTGAAGGAATTATCAACAGACACTGGTTTCTATGAGGGCAATCGTTAATATTCCTGATCTTGAATATTCAAATAAAAGCTGCCCTTATCAAAACGGACCCCTTGGGTGATCCAAATGCCAACAGCTAGATGTCCAGACATTAGAGTTTGTCCAAGACAGTCCTGGTTTACATCTGTTATGACAATATAATAATTACGAATACCACGGGGGTGCCTGGTGGCTCAGTCAGTTGAGCAATTGAGTGTCAGACTCTTGATTTCAGCTCAGGTCATGATCTCATGGTTTGTGAGATCAATCCCCATGAAGGGCTCTGCATTGACAGCAAGGAGCCTGCTTGGGATTCTCTCTCTCCTCTCTGCCCCCCCCCCCCCGCCACGTGCATGCTCTCTTTCTCTCTCTCTGTCTCAAAATAAATAAATAAGCATAAAAAATAATTACTAGTACCCCTGTCAACTTTCAAAAGTGTGCTAGTTTGGATGATAAATTACATGGT
This sequence comes from Hyaena hyaena, assembly GCF_003009895.1. Taxonomy (NCBI): domain Eukaryota; kingdom Metazoa; phylum Chordata; class Mammalia; order Carnivora; family Hyaenidae; genus Hyaena; species Hyaena hyaena. The sequence goes on from NW_024080795.1 coordinate 2,517,432, forward strand.
CATCCTATAGTTAACCCTTCATGAGCTCTTCTATGGACCAGATGCGATGTAAAGTACTCAACCTTAGTATCGTCATTTGATGCTCTCTATTAATTTTTAAAAATTGAGATGCAATTTACATACCACAAGATTCATCCTTTAAAAAATTTTTAATGTTTATTTTTGAGAGAGAGAGAAAGAGAAATAGCGTGTGAGCAGGAGAGGGGCAGAGAGAGAGGGAGACTGAGAATCTGAAGCAGGCTCCAGGCTCTGAGCTGTCAGCACATTGCCCAACATGGGGCTCGAACCCACAAACCATGAGATCACAACCTGATCTGAAGTCAGATGCTTAACTGACTGAGCCACCCAGGTGCCCCAAGATTCATCCTTTTAAACTGTACAATTCAGTGGTTTTTAGTATATTCAAGGCATTGTGCAAACATCATAACCATTGAATTCCAGAATATTTCCATCTTTCCAGAAACAAACCCCATACTAATTAGCAGTCATTCCCCATTCCACCCAGTCCCCAATCTCTATGGATTTGCCTGTTCTGGACATTCATAAAAGTGGAATCATATAATATATGTTTGGCTTCTTATAATCCTGTTTTAGAATTAAGGAAACTGAAACTCAGATTAAATAGCCTGCCCAAGATCACCCATCTAGCAGATAGAGAGCAGAACTAGACCCAGGTGTGTCTGGCTCCAGGACCCACATTCTTAGCCACCATGATGTGCTGCCTCCTAATATTTATTGTAGGTACTCAGCACATTCTTGGAACTCTTTTTTGGCCTTCCATAACTGAGCACATTCTTTCCAAAATGCCTCACAAATCTTCATTATTTCAGAGTGGATTTAATGTTTGGAAAGAGCCAAAGTCATAAAGACCAGATATGGTAACTAAAAGTGGGCCGTCAAGCTGGGTCAATGCTATGGACTGAATCGTGTCCCACCCAAGTTAAGCCTCTGATCCCCAGTGTAACTAATGTGATTATATTTGGAGATAGGGCTTTTAGGAAGTAATTAAGGTTAAGTCCGATCATAAGAGTGGAGTCTTGATCCAATAGGTTTGGTGCCCTTAGAAGAAGAGAGGGGCCACTGGCTGGCTCAGTTAGTTGTGCTTTGTTGAGCTCAGGGTCATGAGTTCAAGCCCAAGGTTGGGTGTGGATATTAGTTAAAAATAAAATCTTGGGGCGCCTGGGTGGCTCAGCTGGTTAAACGTCCGACTTCACTCAGGTCATGATCTCACAGTTCATGGGTTCGAGCCCCGCATCAGGCTCTGTGCTGACAGCTCAGAGCCTGGAGCCTGCTTCGGATTCTGTGTCTCCCTCTCTCTTTGCTCCTCCCCAGCTCATGCTCTGTCTCTGTCAAAAATAAATAAACATTAAAAAAAATTGTTAAATAAAATCTTAAAGAAAAGAAAACAGCGTTATCTCTCTCCTATGTGAGGACACAGTGAGAAAGCAGCCATCTGCAAGCCAGGAAGATAGGTCTCACAGAACCTAACCTTGCTAGTGGTACCTGGATTTCAAACTTCCATCCTTCAGAACTAATGAGAAATAAACGTTTGTTGTTTAAGTCACCCAGTCTATGGCATTTTGTTATGGCAGCCAAAGCTAATACAGTCATATTTGGGGATAAAAAGAGAGCCATAATCATAAAGTCAAAAGAATGAGTGATTATCATCTGTGACTTCAAGAACAACTTCCTGAGGGGAACATGAGAAATATTTTGAATGCGGAAATCAGCACTGGAAACAGGAAAAATATCTATAAGGCTTTTTTGTATGGGATTATGCATTTAGATTTTATAGTGTCTCACATTTCTCTGAAAAATATAACATCTATAAGGAAAAATTAAAAATAACTGATTATGCTACTGTTAATAATATGCTGTATTTTGTTTCAGTTTATACTTTTCTTAAATCTTAATTATATAGTCTATATTTTATAAAGTACACAAAAATATATAAATACATTAGAGTCTCCTTATCTATGTGGTTAAAGGAGGTTGCTGGTCAGTTAATTGATAAAATTTGTTAAAAGTAGAAAATCATGAGTACACACACAGACACTTTAAGCTTCTAATTTTTAAAAAAACAATTTAATGTTTGAGAGAGAGAGAGAAAGAGAGAGAGCACATGAGCAGGACACAGACAGTAAGGGGGAGACAGAGAATCCCAGGCAGGCTTCTTGCTGTCAGCCCAAGGCCTGATTCAGGGCTCAGACCCAAGAACCATGAGACTATGATCTGAGCCTAATTCAAGAGTCAGACACTTAACTGACTGAACCACCCATTTGCCCCAATCTTCTAATTCATTTTAAGATTTTATTTTTTTAAGTAATTTCTATACCCAACGTGGGGCTCGAACTCACAACCCCCAGATCAAGTGTTGCATGCTCCACCCACTGAGCCAGCCAGGTGCCCCTGAAACTTCTAATTTTGACATAAAACATATACATTGTTATTCATATGCCAATCTTTTGCTGTAGGGTCAGAGCTTTTTTGAGTAAAGACTTCTAATTCCCTTTGTCTTTCTTCCATAAACCACACTGGTAATTCATCATCTATGATTTTCAGCATTCACTTATTTAATGTGGAAAAAGAATGTAGATGCTTGCAAAGCAATTTGAGTACAGAATCCTTCTGGACTTTTCTCCTGCAATATTTTACTGCTGTCATATCCAAAACTAATTTGACAACACATTTTTGGGGATTCCTCCCTTACTGAGTTTTAGCAAAGTGATGAACGTAGTTTTCACAGAAACAATTCTTGCTTTTAGTGTTCATAAATCTTTGGTGTACATACCATGTACTTTGTGTAATTATAATAACAAGTAGAACCACCAAAAATATGTTCAAGAAAATAATTATTACTGTACATGGAACTCAATTGATGGGTGTAGAAGTATACAACCATTAGCATAGTCTACTAGTGATGAACTTTCATCATGACACAGGCATCAGCCAATGTGTTAAAGAGGGAATGTAAAGCATTCTCTGTGCATCATTGAGTGGAATTTCATTAAGAGAGCTTTTACTGTCCTTCTCATTAAAAAAAAAAAAAATCCAGGGGCGCCTGGATGGCTCAGTTGGTTAAACGTCTGACTTCAGCTCAGGTCATCATCTCATGGTTCGTGAGTTTGAGCCTCAAATGGGGCTCTGCTCTGTCGGTGCAGATACAGAATTAATTAATTAATTAAAAAATCCAGATACTTACAATGTAGAAAGCTTAAAGTTCCTCTTAATCTATCCTCTCTCCAAGGATAAAGTTGTTAACATTTGCTGTGTGTTTTTGCAGACTCTCATATGCATTTATGTTATATATATGTGCGTTGCTTAAATCATATGATGGCCAGGCACTGTACTGAAGCTTTGGTGTGAATTATCTTGTTTAATTCTCACAACTCCAGGAGATAAATCTACTATTTTTAAGTTTATTTATTTATTTTGAGAGAGAGAGAGCATGCACACGCATGTGTGCACACGAGCAGGGAAGGGGCAGAGAGAGGGGTAGAGAGAGAATCCCAAACAGGCTCCATTCTGTCAGCACAGAGCCTGATGCAGGGCTTAATTCCACGAACCATGAGATCATGACCTGAGCCTAAATCAAGAGTGACTCTCAACGGTCTCAACCACCCAGGTCCCCCAAGATAATAGTACTATTATCTCCATTTCACAGATGAGTAAACTGAGGCTCTAAAAGATTTAGTAACATGACCCAGGTCACACAGTGACTAATTTCTTCTTTCTCCTGAAAGAACTGTCTTACTAATGTGCAGGAATCAAGTTAATTGTTTGGATCCACTCATCTATTTATTCAGCAAACATTTATTGAATGTCCACTCTTTACCAGGCACTGTACTTTCTGCCAGGTATTCAAACACATGGTTTCTGTCATTAGGTACCTGGAAAAGGCAGGTTAATCTGTGAGCTAAAATATTTTCCCCAGTTCATTCAGTTAATAAGTGGGTAGAGCAGGATTACAATTCAGGTTTGATTTGGCAAATTGTTATATGACAGCTCTGGGGAGCCTAGAAACTTTGGTAGATTGTTTGGTATAGGTAACCACTTTGAATATTTGTTGTTTCCATGAGAAGAGGAGTTTGGAGCCCCCCGGAAATCAATGTCCAATGATTAAAACACAGTTTATAAATTGGAGATTATAAATAGAAGTTCTAAAAACGTTTTAAATTGTATATCTATCTATCTATCTATCTATCTAATCTTTGAACAACACAAGAGTTAAGGATACTGACCCCATACACAGTCAAAAATCCATGTATAGCTTTTCACTCCTCCAAAACTTAACTACTAACAGTCTACTCACTGTTGACTGGAAGCCTTACCAATAATACAATCAATGAATACATAGTTTGCATGTTCTATGTATTCTATATTCTATTCTTACAATAAAGTAAGCTAGAGAAAAGGTTATTTAAAAAATCATAAGAAAGAGAAAATTGATTTGCAGTGCTACACTGCAGTATTGTACTGTATTTAAACAAAACAAATCCATATACAAGTGTACCCATGCACTTCAAACCTGTGTTGCTCGAGGGTCAATTGTATATACATACATACATATATATATTTTTAAGTATTTATTTTTGAAAGAGAGAGAGTTCATGCACACCCATGAATGTCAGGGAGGGGCACAGAGAGAGGGGGGAGAGAGAGAATCCCAAGCAGTTTTCATGCTGAGTCCAATTCACTCGATCTCACAACCATGAGATCATGACCTGAGCCAAAATCAAGAGTCAGATACTTAACCTCCTGAGCTACCCACGTGCCCCTAGGTTAAAAAAAAAATTTAAGACAAACACTGTTCTACTGTAATCTAAAGGGGAGGGTAAAACAGGATTCAGGATTTAGTTCCAATTCCTTGAGTTGGGGGACTGGTAGTAAAGAATTTAGATCCACTAAAGAGCTCAATCAGAACACTGAAGTGTCAGTTTAAAGAAAAACATACAATGGAAAAGAGAATCGAAAGTCCAGAAAAGAGAAAATAGAAAAGTTGTGTATAAAGAGATATTATGAGAGAAATAATCATAACCTAAAAATTGAGGAATTGGATTAAAATGGTTGAAAAACATTAAAGCCTGAATGTTGAGACAGAACCAAGCCCTTACCTCTTATGCAACACGTTCCACAAGACTGGCCAATTTTGAGGTACATTATGGAGGGCTGAAGGGAAATGCCTCTCTGGAGATGGGGGTAGGGAGCCCCAGCCACATGAGTGCCTGACCTCCAAAGGCATAAATGCCAAAGGCTTTAAGAGCCAGTTGGCAACATATGTGGGGATGGAGGAATCAGTGGATTACTCTTATAAACAAAGTATGGGATCTTACGGAAGGGAGCAAAAAGGAAGCCTTGATTGGAATCCTTACAAGAATGGCTATATATTTATTCTTTGTGACTGCAGAAACATTTAAATACACAAACACACGGAATGTGGCAGTGTTGATGGGGAGGATTAAATACTCCAGTGGAAAAAAAGAATCAAAAATGAGGAGGAGAAAGGAAAATCTTGAGTTTCTTAAGTTGTTTGCAAGGAAACCAGAGCCTATGAGAGAATTTGGTCCTCATGACTGAAATGTTTCTTTGGTGTTGGAAAAAGTATTGCTGTCATCTCTCTCTTTAGAAATTCTTCTTTTTTTCTTTCTCATAATAAAAATCCCATGGCAGCTCCTTGTCTGGAGGGCTTTAAAAATAGGAGCGATCTCATCCGTCTGGAATGGTCTGTGTCAGCACTTGCCCTAGGCAAGGTTGCCACATAGGCAGAAACTCCCCCTTCTCTCCTCCCTTGCCAACGCCCCCCTCCTCCACTGCTCCCCAATGCCCTTCATGCCTTTGCACCCCCCACTCTGTGTAGGCTGACCCCCTTTTCCCAGACTGCAGATCCAATGTGACCTCCCACGCGAAATCAAATCCCCTCTCCCTCAAGCTTTCTCCAGGTTCTGGGGATGCAGTTAGGTTTTACCCCTTGCGGCCTATTTGCATTTTAAAATAGGACCCTGGCTAACCCACATGAATCTTGAGCTGGAGGAGCTTTGGAGAGTGTAACTAAGTGGAGAGAAGTCCAGGGGAGAGGGGAGGATTGGGGGTCGCTGGGGGAGGGGGCGGGGTGGGCCGCCTTCCTGGAAGCTATTAAATCCCAGATGTGGGCCCCTGCTCCGCGTGGCACTGCCTTGAGGCAGAGGGTAGGGGGTGGGAGGAGGGTGGCTGGATTCTCTGACCTCTCAAGGTTGCCGTAAATTCTACGGGTCGGTGATTTCCAACTATATTTCCCCTCACCCGGTTTCCTTTGCTGCGGCATAGGCACCGCGTGACTTGGCTTTAACTAGGGGTTTTCAGCAGCATTTCTTTGTGCCTATCATCCAGGGCCCAATTTTCCCATCACGGCCCTCACTGCAACAGCCACCCTCGGGCTCCGCAATGGTGGCGGCTGGAGAGCAGCCCTAGCCACACTCGGCTCCAGGAGATTTTCAGAGACGTCTTCAAAGCCCCTGCTCTCAGAGAAGCCTAAGAAAGGGGTTGTTTTGTGCTCACCATGTACGTGGGCTTTATGAAGAAAAAAAAAAAATGTGTGTGGCCCTACGTGAACGAATTACGCTGTACCCAGGTTTGGTGGGGAAAGCCGCAAAGTGAAGTCTACTCGAGGGGCTCATGAGAGTAATTTGGCCAATTTCATGTCGGAGCAACATTCAAGAGCCCCTACTAGGCGCCAGGCTCTGAGTTAGCCGTGGTGAGTAACAAGAAAAATAAAGGTCCCTGCTATGAAGGTATTCAGTCTGATGGGAAAGACAGACATCCTGAGTTCAAAGTGCCACGTTGGAGGTAAGCGAAGGTGTTTGGGAGCATGGAAGTTGCCCTTGGCTCAGCTTGTCCCTGATAGGTATCCGGGAAAGCCCTCCAGGGAAGATGGCATCTGAGCTGAATAGGAGTGAGCCAAACCAAAGAAGGGCGGGAAGGGCGGTCGGTGGAGAAGGAATGACAGGGGCCATGAAACTACTTGACGTGTACAGGGAACTGTGAGCGGGCTGCGATTATTAGGAAGGAAAATTCCAGCAAGGGGGAGGGGCAAGAGAAGAGGCCGGAGGGGCAGCGGGGACACGTGAGCATAAGCAAGCGTGAGCAAACGTGGGTCCAGCCTCCTGAACGAAGGCTCGAGACTTTATCCTGAGGGGAGCCACAGAAGGATTTTAAGCAGGTCAGATTTGCATCTTGATTAAACTATCTGTCAATTTGGGGAGAAATCATTCAAATTGCCTGTGGGATGAACTGATTAAAGAATTCCATGGAAAGGGTAGATTTGCAGATCTCTCCATAGTTAAGTGCAAGGCACTCTTTTTCCAAGAGAATTTGTCATTAGTCTGAGGCTTTTTAAGCAGGGGGGAGGCCCTAAAACAATCTACAGGTAGAGGCATGTATTTATTTGTGAACTGTCATCCTTTGAGAGGATGCAAGACTCTAAGCCGTGCTTATAGGAGAGTGCTGGAAGAGCTGGGCTGCCGCCACACCAAAGTAACACTATCAGGTCAGGAACGCAAACTGTGCTATGATCTCTCTGTTTTGTTTAGCAAAAGTCATCCGGGAAGTCGCTGTTTAACCTGAGTTGCAGCCACCTAAATCTTGCCGAAAAGGAGTATTTTGGATTAGAATTCTGTAACCATTCTGGAAATAATGTAAGTTGCTTTCATCGTAGCGTTCTTTTGTGTCTAGGATTGCTTCTAAAATGCAGTTTGCAGCTAGGTATGGAGGGCTCAAACCTGACTGAAAAATGAAAAAGCATCCAAACTCTTGCAAAATGACCAGATTTAATAACTATTGTCCTTCCTCCCTCTTTGTCTATTTAAAGTCACCTCAGTTTACCAAACAAACTCTGCTACCCTATGCTCCTCTTTTGTCACTCTGAACAGGAATCTATGCTTTATCTATTCTTACTTTCCAGAGGCTGGACATCAATCTCCAGAATGAAGACTCCTAACCTTACCAAAGAGTATTCAGGGGACTCTTTCCCCTCTCTCAAGTCCCAACATTCTGGATGTTCTTCCTGCTGTGTCCTGCCTTGACAAATTCATTATTCGGCACCTTCCCAAAAAGGCTTGTTATATCTATTAGACTGGCATTTGGAGACTGTAGGATTCAAATGCAGAGCCAAATGCCTTCATTAGTCTTTGTAGCAGCTAATGAGCCTTATATGTGACACCTTTGTCATCTTACTTAGGCAGGGGAGCAGTGATTCAAATGTCAACAACAAAGAGTTTATAGATCAACAATGTTCACTGTCATTGGGAAAATACGAGGGGGCTGATTGAGTATGGTGAAGTACGTCATCTCTTTGACACTGCTGTTTCTAACTGTCCTTAGAAAGGATCTCAATGGTCTTGGTATTTGTTTTTTTTGTGTGTTGACTTTTATCTATTACGAAAAAAAAGCTGCACTCAATGCCATGTTCTACCAACTTTTTCATTAATGTTATCACAGGTGTGGTTGGAGCTACTGAAGCCCATTATAAAGCAAGTAAAAAGTAAGTATGGAAAATAACTTAAGGGTTGTAATTCCCAATGACAGCTTAAAAATACCTCAGCGACACCACACTATCCCTCACCAAATATAAGGGAGAAAAGGGCTTCGATATATTATTTTAATCCTTCATATGTCCAGTGAATTTAGCAATTAAAAAATTGTTTTAATTTTGCCCGAGCTGAAAAAACTCATGCTCCTGGATCTTTGCTGGTAATTACAGTACTCTGTGGATTGGCTCGGATTCCAGCACTGCAAATCTTTGAGCATCCTTCATGTTCTCAGGGAAGGAAAAATTTCCTCTGCCCTTCAAGGTCCTCCTAGCCAGACTAAGAATCAAATGGACATGAGACAGATAAACAGGAGAAATTCAATCTCATATGTATGGGGAATCCATGCAGACATGGAAATTCCAAAGAAAGGTGAAATGAAGGTATTATATGTAATCCTGAAATAAGGAGAAAGGGGCAGGGATGTGGGACTTCAGAAAGAAGGAATGCACTTCACAGGAGGAAGAAAAAGTAATTGTTTGGTAAACAAATGTTTGCTGGGCCACTCAGACACAATGGGACATAGAGGACTTTGATCAACTGGCCTGGTGAGGTTCCTTCCGGTCCGCCACACCTAGTTCATGTTATGATGTAGTTATCTCAGGTGATAGCTCTCTTCCTGGTACAGGCTCTTCCTTTCCAATGTAAATTTAGCAAGTTGAGGGGGAGGTAAAAAGCATTTCCTGGATTGACTGGGTTTTGATTGCTTTTAAATCAAAATAATCTTAATGCCTAAGTGGCCCATCTTAGGGCAGCCTGACCTTGGTCCTTATGATGTCAGTCTGCACTGCCATTCACCTTCCGCCTGAAGATGTTTTAGTATTATCCGGTGTCACATTGTCCATTTGTTTCATTTCAGTTCATATTTGAGTGCCTAGTATGTATGAAATTTTCTCTCCACCCGCATTTCATATGTGTGGTGCTTCTTTAATTTCAGTGTGTGTTAGGATCACTTGTTCAAATGCAGATTCCTGGGCCTCATTCCCCGGTTGGGGGACCAGCAGGTTGCATTTTTTTTAAAAAAATTTTATTTTTTTAATGTTGTATTTATTTCTGAGAGAGAGAGAGAGACAGCACGAGCAGGAGATGGTCAGAGAGAGAGGGAGACACAGAATCTGAAACAGTCTCCAGGATCTGAGCTAGCCATCAGCACAGGGCCCGACGCGGGGCTCAAACCCACGAATGGTGAGATCATGACCTGAGCCGAAGTCGGATGCTCAACCGACTGAGCCACCCAGGCACCCCCAGCAGCCTGCATTTTAAACAAATTCCATAGTTGGTTCTGATGCTGGCAGATTTCAGTCAACACTTTGAGAAATGCTTTTATTTTTAAGTGTATTTATGTTGAGAGAGAGGGAGCAAGAGCCCATGCAAGTAAGCCGGGGGGGGGGGGTGTGCAGAGAGAGAGGGAGAGAGAGAGGGAATCCCAAGCAGGCTCCATACTGTAAACACAGAGCCTGATACAGGGCCCACTTCTACCAACCATGAGATCATGACCTGAGCCGAAATGAAGAACTGGATGCTTAACCAACTGACCCACCCCAGGCGCCCCGAGACACACTGTTTTACAGCATCTCTTCTCTTTCCTCCTCTCCGGGTTAGTGCTTCTGCAGTTCTGTCTGTTCCCACCGCATTATAATCACATGTCCCGTTATTCCAACAGCTTCCTAACTGATTCCCCCGATCCATCATGTACACTACTCCCAAAGGGAACTATTGAAAGTACAAAGCTGACCACATCACGCCCCGGCTTAAAATGCTTCCACGGCTCCTATTGCCCTTAGAATAAAGTCCAAACTCGTTAGCATGATCTGCAAAGCACAGGCTCTGCCTGCCTTTGTAGCTTTACCTCTGCCATTGGCTCCCTTCATATTCCTACCTCTCCTGCCTGTGACAAAACTAACTTCAGGCGTAGGGTTCTCAGATAAAATAAAAGATGTCCACCTAAATTGGAACTTCAGGTCATCAAAACATAATTTCTTTGTATAAGTGTGTCCCGTGTAATCATGGCTTATCTAAAATTCAAATTTAACCGGGAGCCCTCCTTTCTCCCACTTGTGCTTCCCCAGTACTCAGCACTTCCGATAGTCTGTGCTGCTGCCCGTCCTCCCAGACTCTGAGCACTTCATTGTCTTTTCGTTCCCAGCACCTGCCTGGTGCAATGCTTGGCCTGTAATAGGCACTCCACAAATAGTTGCTTTTGATGCAAAGAGTTTCTGGTTGTTGTTTTTTTTTTTTTTTTCCAACTGCAAGTAAGGATGAAGACAAGTTATGTGTTTTCTCTTACGTTTATTTTGGGAGAGAGAGCGTGTGCGTGCGCGGTTGCTCGAGTGGGGAAGGGGCAGAGAGAAAGGGAGAGAGCGAATTTTCAGCACAGAGCCCTATGCCAGACTAGAACCCACGAACCATGAGATCATGACCTGAGCCAAAGTTGGACGCTTAACTGACTGAGCCACCCAGGCGCCCCTAGATGTGTTTTCTTAATGTCAGTTTTAAGCAACAAAGAGGCCTGGGTCCATACACCCACTTCTAGTGCCCTGTATGAGACCTTTGAGTCAGATGATAAATTCCTGCTTCTTAAGCTGGGCCCTTCTCTCACCCCGGAACGCAGAATCCCAAAGTGTCAAGTGGTATATATGTTTTCTAAACGGGACACATCATAGAGGATGCAGTAGGGCCCAGAAGGAGGCACATGTTACAAAAAGAAACTCAAAGGGAGGCAGTGTAGAAAGAGGGACGGGGGAACTTTCCCAATTGCCATCCACATAAAGACACAATCCAGAAATAGTACCATCCTAGAAATGTGAAAAATTGAAATTTAAAAGAAAAGTCTGAGGGAAGCAATGATGGGGAGAAGAGGGGAGGGGAGAGGGAGATGTGTGTGTGTGTATCCGTGCGCGTGCGCGCGCGCGCGTGTGTGTGTGTGTGTGTGTGTGTATGTAAACACCTGTAACTGTTGTGATGGACATTTAAATAAAACTTATGGAGATAATTGTGTTTTAAGATCCTAAGGAGGTTGTTTTCAAATTTATGGTGAAATTTTTCCCAGTGGACCCCGGACATCTTCGAGAAGAGCTTACAAGGTAGAGTACTTACCTGTGTGCCTGCTGCATGATGTTACTTAAGAATCATTAGTCTCCATTTATCGGGGGATGGGCTTCTAGCCTTTTTTGGCAAGCTTGACACTCAGTCACTCTCTGGGAGATGGTGAGAAGCTGAGGAGAAGGAGGGCCTGGCTGGTCCCCAAAGTGTTAGTCTTTCAAAGGGTGGGGATTTCAGGGAGAAGGTGGGGTGGCCTTCTAGCATGGCAGCCAGCCTGGGCAGCCACATGGGGTTCTGCCATTAGCTGCTACAGCCACAAGACTGCTTGCCTTCATTGCATCTGTATTCCAGTTGCAGGGCAGCTTGACGGCACGAATATACCAGCCAATTTTCCCTGGACATTGAAAACCTGGGGGTGTGTGTATGCATTCTATAGGTAGAAAGTGATGATGACGCATACTGTAAAACAATGAAAAAGTAAAAACATAAAAAGTCTAAAACATGATTTTAAAATTACTTATAATATATAATATAAATAATTGATAACTATTATAATTGTTTAATACCTATAAATTATTCATACTTTTATGTAATTTAAACAATCATTTATAATTATACATTATTCATAATTTGAGATAAGCAAAATCTTTTATGCTTATAAATATAAAAAAGTTAAAAAGTTACAAGTATGAAACATTTAAAAAGTCTGTTTATACTTAGATACAATGCCCTTCAAAACGACAATGTAAACCTACTTCCTCAAAAATGCATCGTCAACATAATGCTCCCCCAAGCCCTACTGTGCTTGCTAGACTCTAGAATCTTACCCTAGCATGAATATTTGAGATAATCTAGGCCAGCTCTCCTGGTTTACAGATGAGAAAACAGGTCCTGGGAGCTTAGAGTGACTCGGCCAAGTCTTCCCCCACCTCCCAACACAGCCCACAGCCAGTTCTTCTTCACCCCTTTTGTACAGGAAGACTTGTATGCTGCTGGGTCTCTGCAGACGTCACTTTTCACAAGTCTGTCACTCACTTGCACCCTCTCTCTCCACATTTGTGAGTTGTAGCCCACTTTCCCAGATAACCTGATATCTTGGTATCTGTATCAGTTTGCATTTGCTAACTCATTTCAGTTAAGTCTCCCACTGTGACCAATTTTAATGGAGATAAACTCCCCCACCTCCCAAAAAAGAAAGAATGAGAAAATCAATGTGATGATAAATGATTCATCAGCTGTTCAGAGAGAGGATTTGGTATTTGTAGCAGGCAGCTGCCCTCTTAGTAGCAGTGAACGTGTCAAATGACAAGAAATTTCTTTCCTTCTTGCTAGGAGCAAAAAGAAATTCACCTTTCCTTCAGCAGTTGAGGCTCATTAATTCTCGTTTACCTCTATTTGAGGGCAAGCAATGGCAAGCGTTAGACTTCCTTATTTTTTCCAGTGGGCCATTTAAGATACTTAACTATAGTTGAATTTGCAAGGATGCCTTGTTTGGGGACAATCCATGAGTTTCTGAGAGTGGTATGCAAATATAAATTTTCTAATTGAATCATTTCTAGCCCATTAGGGGACCTCATAATTTGAAGTATTACAATGATGAATGTGTTTATAAATTGAATAATCAGCTTCTAATATTACCTGCTTTTTCTAATCTAGATTTTTATCTATCCCCTGCAATTAATTTTGATTTACCGCATTCCTTCAAGGCTTAATTTATTTAAATAAAGAAGTGCAGATAACACTTTATTTAGAAAGTCACATCTTTTTTTTAAAAAAAATTAACATTTTATTTATTTCTGAGAGAGAGAGAGACAGCATGAGCAGTGGAGGGTCAGAGCGAGAGGGAGATACAGAATCTGAAACAGGCTCCAGGCTCTGAGCTAGCTGTCAGCACAGAGCCCGACACGGGGCTCAAACCCACAAACTGTGAGATCATGACCTGAGCCGAAGTCGGACGCTTAACTGACTGAGCCACCCAGGTGCCCCTAGAAAGTCGCATCTTATATTGGGAAATGCCCACAGTGTATACTCAATAAGTGTTTCAGTGTATAAAATAAAATATTGAAACCAACTTTGAACCGTGGAAGAAAGCAGTCAATGATAGAATCTTCTTCTTACACATCGTTTCAAAACTTGATTCTCCTTTGACAACAGCGTTAAAGTGTGGGGCCCAATGCTATCTCTTTGGCAGAGCTCTGGATACCAACCTGCACTTTATGGGTCCCTGATGAGCATTTCGGTGGGAAAAAGGGAGCAGACTAGCTTTGTTCCATTCAGAACATAGGGATTTCCTACCTGTTCTGTGCAAAATGCTGGGCTGGGCTCTGATGATACAGAGAAGGTGGTCCAGGTAAAACATGACCTCAAGTTCTTGATTCCTGAAATACAGTTTTTTTGGCTAGGAGGAGGCATAGATTCAGTGGGTAACCTGACTTCTGGCCAGTTTCACTATCTTTGGGCAAAATGACTTTGCCCACATCACCTAACTTCTGCCTTTCTATAATTGTAAAATGGGGTGATCGTTCCTGCTCTACCAACGTAAGTTGTTTTAATAGTGAGTGCTTGATAGCATTTAGTAAACGGAGCCTCCCCAGTGGGCTTGTTCTTGCTGAATCTCACTTTCTCTCTGGCTGGCTATGTGGCTTTGCTACGTGGCAGAAACCACCGGAAGATGATTGGCCAACTCCCTTAAGTTGGCGGGGGGATTTAGCCAGGGTGATTCCTAATGGCTGTGGTGCCTGCCAAAATGCTGGATCAGCCGAGTTGTGGTCTAGTACTGGTTTGGGGCTGAAGCAAAGCCTATGCATTACTCACCACCCCAAAAAGGCATCTCGCTGACCAGGGGCGCCGTTTCTTTCTTGATCTGGGGAGAAGGGAAATGCTTCTTTCTTGTTCCTGTTTCTTAAGAGATTTTCCCCTCCAACTTCTTCCAGGTATCTTTTTACTCTTCAAATAAAGAAGGATTTGGCTCTAGGAAGGCTTCCATGCAGTGACAACTGTACAGCGTTGATGGTATCTCACATCCTACAATGTAAGTAGCAAATGTTGGCTTTGGCTCCTATCAGCCAGATAGGGAACCGAGCAAAGGAGCTGAGCATCCCCCGGGTGCTCATCCTGTGTTAGGACTTACAGAGGAGAGAAAGCCTGAATAAGATATATATAGAATCTGCATGGTCCAGGAGAAAGAGGCTGGTCATTGTAGTCATTCAGCTTTGGATGCCAATCTAGGCTCTACTGTGTTCTAGCTACTGTAGTTTTGGGTGAAGTCCCCTCACTTGTCTATGCCTGAGTTTCTAAGTCTTTACAATAGTGACGAGAATACCTCCTCACAAGGTGGTTATATAGATTAAAAGTAAATGTTGATTTTCTTCTATCATGGTATAACCTCCAGCTCCCCCCACCTCTCACCCCCCTATCCCACCCCACCCCCGGCCTGGGGTTGCTGTCCAGGAGGGGGTTTGGACTAATCTGTCCAGGCATGGATCTTGCCAGGCAGGCTCCACTCTCTCTGCTTGCCCCAGGATACATTACTGGTACGTGCTTTCTGCAGCACATTGTCGTGTTTGATGGGATTTTTTGTGTTGCTCTTTATCATGAGTCTGGAGAACAAAGCACAGAGTACAGCAGGTGGAAAGAGGCTAAAAGGGAAAAAGGCCCCAGGCGTCTATTAGAGCTCCCATTTGATAGCAGCCAAGTAGTTTGACTAGGCTGAATAATGAAGGCAGGAAAAAGGAGACCTGGGGAACAGTGGGAGCCTGCTTGGGAGGGGGGAAAGCTGGGCAAGCCAGGCTTCTCCTGCAGCACTGAGGGTGGGGTTGAGGCAACTCGATATTGTATTTCTTCTTATGTGGCCAGTGGACTTTCTTTCTCTTCTAGAGAGGCCTTCCAAGAATAGACTGTTCTTTGCCAGTTTTGCAGGATAATAACGCTGTATATTGTCTTGTTTCTCGACTTCATTTCTGACCTCTGTCCCTGACCTTCCTGACAGTCCAGAGCTGGTAGATTTCTGATTTCACTAGGAACTCCAGAATGAAGTGCTTGGATAAGGGCAGTGTCCAAATCAGTGTTTACCAAGAGACTGCTGACTGGGACAGGTGACCACAGCCCCAGGATATCAAGAATGCAGTGCGCAGTGAGAGCAGTAGTAATCAGGAAGGGCTTCTGGAGGAGGTGGCTTTTGCTCTGGTCTTTAAAGGGACACATAGGAATCAGATAGGTAGTGACAGGCAGAGAAGACAGCATAAAAAACAAAATTGTGGTGGGACAAGAAGTCATATATACAGAGATGTAGCTCAAATACAGCTCACACATAGGGTCTGTTTAGGACGGGTGGCTGAAAACTACACGCCATATTGATGGGCTTTGAATGCTTGGCTTGGTGGGCGCTGGGTAAGGCATATAGACGAAACAATGTTAGAAGACTTCTCCTTTTTCATTATCAACCTGTGAATGACTGGGGCTCCCCAACAGCCTCTCATGACTGTTAGGCTCCCCAGTTGGGGACCCCATTTTCATCCCGAATAGTTTAGTATTATGTATTTGGGCATTCCCTAGTGGCCATTTCAGGCGTAGCAGAGAGGACTTCAGCTTTTCCAGGGGATATTTTGTCAGTGCAAGTTTTTTCTGTAGAGAAAAAGCTAAATTTTCAATGAGTCAGCTCCACACAATCCATAGGTCAGACTATTTCACTGGATGCTAATGCTGTGTGCAGAGAACATCACCAGACTGCTCGTTCATTTGCTCATTTATTCATCCATTCCATATTTATGTTCTAGGCATTCAAGAATCTCCACATTCTGACCTTCTCATCTGCTTAAGTCTCTCCTACACATCCCTTTTGTGAATGCTCTTAGTAACTCTTCTTTGGCATTCATTCTGCAACAACTTACTGAGTACCTACCACATGCCAGGTACCGTTATAGGCATGGGGAACATGGCAATGAACTAAACAGACACAATCCCTTGCTCTCGTGGAGTTCACACATCGGCAGTAGAGGACAATCAGACAATAACCAAAATAAGAAAATATATAAGGTATGTTAGAAGGGGATAAGTCCATTGGAGAAAATAAAGTATGGAAGGCAGTTGGGGAATTCTGGGGGTAGGTACTGAGTTTTTCAGTAAGATTGTCAGGTTAGACTTCACTGTGAATGTGACAGTTGAATAAAGACTTGGAGGAGGTAAGAGAGCAAGCTTTGCAGAAATCTGGTGGAAGGTTGTTCCAGGCAGAGAGAACATCCTGTGCAAAGGGCCTGCGGGGAGAGTGTGCCAGGGTTGTTGAAGAAATATTAAGCAGGCTTTGTGGCTGGATGGAGCTGTGGGAGAGGGGAGAGAGTAATAGTGGAGGGCCTTAAAAGCATATTAAAGACCTAGAACATTACTCTAAATGAGATGGCAAGCCATTGAAGCATTTTAAGCAGAGGAGTAAAATGATCTGAATTAGATTTTAACAGGACCATGTTGGCTTCCAGGGTGAAAAGAGACCTTGTGATGGAATGGCTGAAGTAGGGAGACCAGAGAAGAGGGTATTGCAGTAGAGAGAGATGATGATACTTTGGGCCAGCATGGTCACAGTGGAGGTGCTCATAACATTTGCTGCCTTCTTTTACTGATGATGTTTACTCATGTGTATGTTGTAGGTCTCTTCCTAGATTGTCATAGTCTTGCATGGAGTTAAAAACCAGCACAGTCTTTGTGTTCTTGTGTTTCCCTGGAGCCAACATAGGGTCTTGTGTTTAATAAACAGAAAGATTGGTGTGACTGTGTGAGTGTGTGTGTGTGTGTGTGTGTGTGTGTGTGTAATTTATTTTTTAAAACATTTCTATTGAGGTATAATTTGCGTCTCATAAAATGCACCCTTTTTCATACTACAACTCAACAGTTTTTAGTAAATTTACAAAGTTGTGCAGCCATTACCACAATCCAATTTTAGAACATTCCCATCATGTCAGGAGACCTCTCGTGCCCATTTGCAGTCAGTCCCTGTCCCCATACTCAGCCCTGGAAACCACTAATTTACTTGCTGTTTCGGTACATTTGCCTTTTCTAGACAATTCAGGAGAATGATAAAATATGTGGTCTTTTAGATCTGGCTTTGTTTCACTCAGCATAATATTTTTTGAAATTTGTGCAAGTTCTAGCATGAATTGCAGCGGTTTGTTCTTTTCTTTTGTTGAGTAGTATTCCATTTTGTGGACATACCACATTTTTTTTTAATTTGTGAGAGAGTGAGACTGAAAGTGGGAGAGGGGCAGAGGGAGAGGGAGGGAGAGTCTTAAGCAGGCTCCACACTCAGCACAGAGCCCAGCTCAGGGCTCCATCTCACAACCCTGGGATCATGACCTGAGCTGAAATCAAGAGTCAGATGCTTAACTGACTGAGCCACCCAGGCATCCCTGCATTTTATTTATGTATGTACTTGATTATGGACATTTGTATTGTTTTCGTATGAATAATGTTATGAAAATTCATGTACAATTTTTGTTTGGATGTTTTCGTATCTCTTGAATAGATTTCTAAGAGGGTAATTACCTCATTTTAAGGTAAATTTATGTTTAAAATTGTAAGAAACTGAACTGTTTTCCAAATTGTAACAATAAAACCAGAAATGTATCGCATTTTAATTTCTCCACATCTTCACCAATAGCTGGTATTGTCTACTTTTTTTGGTTGTGGCCATTCTACTGGGTATGAAGAGCTATCTTGTTGCAATTATAATTATTAACATGTTCCTAGTGACTAAGGATGTGGAGCACCTTCTCATTTGCTTAATAACAATTCTTATGTTTTTATTGGTAAAATGCCTTTCAAAACTTTGGCCCATTTTAAAATGGATTATTGTCTTCTTATTGAATTTTGAGATATATATATTTAAACTGATCTCTATGTGGGGCTCAAACTCAGACCACAAGATCAAGAGTCACATATTATTCTGACTTAGCCAGCCAGGTGCTCCAAATGTTTATATATTCTGATTAAAAATCATTTATGAGATATATAATTTGAAAAACTTCCCCCCAACTTGGTGGATTGACTTTTTGTTTCTTAATCCTGGCTTTTGGAGTGTAACAGTTTTTAATTTGGCAGCATTCCCTTTCTCAATATGTTTTAGTGGATCATGCATGCTTTTGATGTTGTATCTAAGAACTCTTTGCCTAAAGTAACAAAGATTTTCTCCTATGTTTTTTTCTAGAACTTTTACAGGTTTGCCTCTTAGACTTAGCTATATGACCCATTTTGAGGGTTTTCTTGTTTTGTTTTGTATGCTTTATGGTGTATGTTGTGAAGGAGGGATCTGACCTCATTTTTTTTTTTTGCATGTGGGTGTCTATTTTCCCCATTTATTGAAAAAACTATTATTTCCCCATTGAATTGTCTTGGTATCTTTTTTAAAAGAAATAATGTTTTGAAGGGGTACATGCACCACAATGTTTATAGCTCTTCTATCAATGATAGCCAAATTATGGAGAGAGCCCAAATTTCCATCCACTCATGAATGGATAAAGATGTGGTTTATATAGACAATGGAATACCTCTTGGCGATGAGAAAGAATGAAATCCTGCCATTTGCAACAACACGGATGGAACTGGAGGGTGTTGTGCTAAGTGAAGAAGTCAGTCAGAGAAAGACCGATGTCAGATGTTTTCACTCATATGTAGAACTGGATAAACTTAACAGAGCATGGGGGAAGGGAAGGGGAAAAACGGTTTCAAACTGAGAGGGCGGCAAGTCATAAGAGACTCTTAAATACAGAGAACAAACAGGGTTGATGAGGGGACTGGGGGGGAAGATAGGTGATGGGCATTAAGATGGACACTTGTTGGGATAAGCACTGGGTGTCATACATAAGAGACGAATCATTGAGTTCTATTCCTGAAGCCAAAACAACACTGTATGTTAAATAACTTGAGAATAAATAAATAAATACATAAATCTTAAAAGAAACAAAACAAAACAAAACAAAAAAACCCCAATTGACCATTAATGTAAAGGTTTACTTCTTTTTTTTTTTTTAAGTATTTTTATTTATTTCTAGGAGAGAGAGAGAGACAGCGTGAGCAGGGGAGGGTCAGAGAGAGAGGGAGATACAGACTCTGAAACAGGCTCCAGGCTCTGAGCTGGCAGTCAGCACAGAGCCCGAAGCGGGGCTCGAACCCACGAACCGCAAGATCATGACCTAAGCGAAAGACGGACGCTTAAAAGACTAAGCCACCCAGGCGCCCCTGTAAAGGTTTACTTCTAGATTCTTAACTATGTTCCATTGATCTCTATGTCCTTATGCCGTTATTACGCTATCTGATTTATTGTTGCTTTGCATTAAGTTTTATTTTTTTTAAATATTTTTATTTATTTCTAGGAGAGAGAGAGAGACAGCGTGAGCAGGGGAGGGTCAGAGAGAGAGAGGGAGACACAGACTCTGTAACAGGCTCTAGGCTCTGTGCTGGCAGTCAGTACAGAGCCCGACGTGGGGCTCGAACCCACGAACCGCGAGATCATGACCTAAGCGAAAGCCGGCCGCTTAAGTGACTAAGCCACCCAGGCGCCCCTGTATTAAGTTTTAAAATAGGGAAATGTATATCCTCCAATGTTGTTATTTTTAAAAATTGTTTCGGTTACTTTGCATCTGTGCATTTCCCTGTAAATTTTAAGATCATCTATCAACTTCTACCAAAAAATGTGGTGGGGACTGCATTGAATTTATAGATCAGTTTTGGCAGAATTACCATCTTAACGATATTGAGTCTTATAATGCATGAACACAAAATATCTCTCCATTTATACAGATCTGTTAAAAATTTCTTTTAGCAATGGTTTATAATCTTCAGTATACAAGCCTTCCACATCTTTAGGTAAAATTTATTCCTAAGCATTTTGTTTTTTTAGATGCTATATAAGTGGAATTTTCTTAGTTTCATTTTTGGATTGTTCATTACTAGTATATGTAAATACAAGTGTTTTCTGTATATTGATATATTTTGCTACCTTGATGAACTCCTATATTACTTCTAGAGTTTTTTGTGGATTCTCTAGGATTTTCTACACACCTAACCACATTGACTACAAGTAAAAACAATTTTTTAAAATATTTATTTATTCTAAGGGGGCAGAGAGCGTGCACTAGTGGAGAAGGGGCAGAGAGAGAGGGAAAGAGAGGGAGAGAGAGAATCCCAAACAGGATCCACAGTGTCAGCATAGAGTCCAATGCAGGGCTCAAACTCATGACCCAGAGATCATGTCCTGAGCTGAAGTCAAGAGTAGGAGGGACACTTAAATGACTGAGCCACCCAGGAACCCCAGTAAAGATGATTTTATCTCTTATTTTGTGGTGCAAATTGTTTATAGTTTTTCTTGTTGCTTCATTGCACTGACTAGAACCACTAGTACAATGCTGGATAGAAGTGGCAAGAACAGATGTCCTTGTTTCTGGTCATAGGGGAAAACCTTCAGTTTGTCACCATTTAGTATGATTACGGTGTTAGCTACAGGTTTTTCATAAATAACCTTTAGCAGGTTGAAGAAGTTGGCTTCTATTCCTTGTTTGTTGAATTTAAAAAACATTTTTTAAATAGTTTATTGTCAAGTTGGTTTCCATAGAACACCCAGTGCTCATCCCGACAAGTGCCCTCCTCCATGCCCATCACTCCCTTCCTTTCCCCCACCCCCGCCAGCCCTCAGCTTGTTCTCAGCATTCAAGAGCCTCTCATGGTTTGGTTTGCCTCCCTCCTTTTTTTTTTTAAATCATGAAATGGTGTTGGATTTTTCCCAGACCTTTTCTTCATCTTCCGAAATGATAATGTATTCTTTATCCATTATTCTATTGACATAGTATATTACATTAATTAATCTTCACATGTTGAACTGATCTTGCAATCCTGGGATCCATCCCACTGGGTCATGATGTATAATCCTTTTTACATGTTGCCAGATTTAGTTGACTAGTATTTTGTTGAGGATTTTTGCCTCTGTATTCATGAAGTATATTGGTCTGTAGTTTTCTTGTGATGGCTTTGTCCAGTTTCAGTATCAGAGTAACACTGGCCTCATAGAATGAATTTGTAAGTATTATGTCTTCTATTCTCTGGAAGAGTTTGTGAAAAATTGGTCCTTATATCTTCTCTGAGTATTTGATAGAATTAATTACTGAAATCATATGGGCCTGTTTGTGTTTTAATGAGATTTGTACAGTTATCAATTTTGGCAAAAAAAAAGAAAAGAACCATTTATTTGGTCTTTTCTTAAGAAAGCTTGCTATATAAGGATTTTCATTATAATGTGACTTAAAAAAACATACACATATGCCTCAGTGAGCATGTCACCTGTCTAAAATGCAACAGAAAATCAAGAGACAGGCACCTGGGTGGCTCAATCAGTTAAGCATACAACTCTTGATTTCGGCTCAGGTCATGATCTCATGGGTTTGAGCCCCGCGTCTGTCTCCTTGACAACGCAGAGCCTGCTTGGGATTCTCTGTCTCCCTCTGTCTCTGCCTCTTCCTCCTCAAAATAAATAAATAAACTTAAAACATTAAAAAACAAAAGAAAATCAAGAGAGAAGAGAAAATAAGTTTCCAGCACTCAAAATCAGTGTCCCATGTCCATGTATTTTAGTCAATAGTAGAGCACCAAAGGATTCCATGGAGAGTCCATTTACTCTTACAATTCATAAAACACTAACAGGTTTGGATATCTAGGTTCCCAGTTAGAAGTTAGAAGTAGAACCAAGTGGAAACCTTTTTAGGGGAAGTCACTGGCCAGGAAGTGATTCATATCAATCTGACAGAGAGGGAGAGGTGTAAAAATGATAAAGAAGACACAGTAATTCAAATTTCAAAACATTTCAAAGCTATTAACTGTAGGAGCAGATAATCCTGTACACCTCAATGACCTTTGTAGGCATTGTGTCATGACAGATGTTTAAAACAATAAGCTAGAGACATCTAGAAAAGAGTAGATTATGATCAGGGATAAACTGCCAATGATTTGGTAAAGCCAGAATGATTTCCAGAGTGATTCGTTTTTTTGGGGATTCCAGATAGCTAGCGTTTTACTCGCTTCCCAATATACAGAGTGATGAATGGCTGTGACTGGCTTGCATTGTACTTGGCATTTATATGCTCCTTTTTGGATAATGTATGATCAGAGTAGAGTTGAGGTTAGGGGCCTGTATTAGCTTGCTGTGGCTGTTATAGCAAAATACCAGAAGACTAGGTGGTTTAAATGACAGAAATGTATTTTCTCACACTTCTGGAGACTAGTAATCCAAGGCTGAAGGTTTGGCAGTTTTGGTTTCTTCTGAGTCCTCTCTGCTTGGCTTGCAGATTGTTGCCCTCTGGATGTATCCTCACCTGGTCTTTCCTCTGTGCGCTTGCATTCCTGGTGTCTCTATGCGTGTTCAAATTTCCTCTTCTTGTAAGGACACTAGTCAGATTGGATTAGGGCCCACCCTACCGACACATTTTAATTTAATGCCTTCTTTATAGGCCCTATCTCGAAATACAGTCACATTCTGAGGTACGGGTGTTTAGGACCTCCACGTATGAGTTTGATGGGGTTTGTGGGGGGCACAATTCATCCCATAACAGGAACCGATGAGAAGAAGAAGAGATCATAAACAGAATGTGGAAGAAGAAACTAATGAAATACTCATCTGTGATCTTGGAGACTTTAAGTCCTACATCTTGGCTGTGATTTACTGTACTGAGACTTCATAGCAAGCCACTGCTTCTGATTTGAAAAAGACCCAGTTAGTTCCACCCGTAACCTAAAACATAAATATATATAAATCATGGGATGGGAGGCCTAGTGTTATATTGGTTGCAAAGAAGGGGCTGTTTGGGGGAGGTCAGAGAGTCTGCTGGGTGCCCCACTGCTTAACTCCTAAATGCGAATGTGAAAAGTATCACTTTTCTGTCATGCAGCAGAACTAGGAGACTTTCATGAAGAAACAGATAAGAAACATCTGGCACAAACCCAGTACTTACCGAACCAAGACTGTTTAGAGAGCAAGATCATGCACTTTCATCAGAAGCACGTGTAAGTACTTCATCAGGCACCTGCTTGCACTAGTGGGAACACTGACACTGGGGACAGGCTCTTAAAATCAAGTCCTGGGGTGCCTGAGTGGCTCAGTCGATTAAGCGTCCGACTTCCGCTCAGGTCATGACCTCACAGTTTGTGGGTTCTAGCCCTGCGTCGGGCTCTGTGCTGACATCTCAGAGCCTGGAGCCTGCTTCACATTCTGTGTCTTCCTCT
The DNA here is from genome assembly GCF_003009895.1 of Hyaena hyaena. NCBI lineage: Eukaryota > Metazoa > Chordata > Mammalia > Carnivora > Hyaenidae > Hyaena > Hyaena hyaena. The sequence continues at coordinate 2,541,287 of NW_024080795.1, forward strand.
CTCCTTACCCCTCCCCTGTTTGTGCTCTGTTGATCCCTCTCTTGAAAATAAACATGAAGATATTTTTTTTTTAAAGCAAGTCCTTAAGTCAGAGAAGCTTTGAGCTCAAGAAAACACTGAGCTCCTCTTGGAGCCCTTAGGGTGCAGGTGTCATTCTTGCTCCATTTATTAGGCTCACAAATTCTTTCCCTTTGCAGCAGCAGGAGCCCGGCTGAATCTGACATTCTGCTCCTGGATGTAGCAAGGAAGCTGGATATGTACGGTATCAGGCCTCACCCCGCTAGTGATGGTGAAGGGATGCAGATCCACCTGGCTGTTGCTCACATGGGAGTACTGGTGTTACGGGTAACAACTCTTTCCTTTAAAGTCCTGTGGCTTTGGGGGTTACATTTGCACAAACGTGGGTGTCCATTCCTGAAGTGACCTCACCCCTCAGTATTACTACCTGCCAGAAAGGGAGGAGACACTTGCAAGTGTCTTGGGTAAGTCTTCTCCCCTTGATGTGCTTTGCCTCCATTTATGGTCTGTAACTGTGTTAACTCAGAGGAGTTCACATATTAGGGATTTTGGTATCTTGAAGGCTTAGGCTGTGACGTAAAGTGCACTCACCTTGTCCAAATCCACCAGAAATAACCCAAAGGGTCCAAAATGTGTTGTTCTCATTCAGTTATTGTTCCACTGGAGATGCCCAGGGCCGGCTGGTAGGGAATTAGAGCCCACTGTGCCAGCAATTGCTTCTGTTTACTGGTTTGTCCTTTCCTCAGGACTTTGTTTTTCAGATTAAAAACCAACTCAGGCCTCTCTGGTCCTCGGTCATCATGAATCCTCACTCCAAGGAACCTGACTAGTCTATTAGGTCTCCTCATGTGCGTGAACATTCAATGAATTTAGACACAACTGAAAGTTCAAGAGCACTTGCATAACCTTCAGAATGATAGGCAGAAGGGTGCCTGGGTAGCTCAGTTGGTTAAGCATCTGACTCTTGATTTCATTTCATGGTTTATGAGTTTGAGTTACGTGTCCGGCTCTGCGCTGACAGCACAGAGCCTGCTTGGGATTTTCTCTTTCCAAGAGAAAGAGAAAGATTTCCCTCTCTCTGCCCTCCCCTGCTCATACTCGCTCTCTCTCTCTCTCTCTCTTAAAAATAAATAAACAAACAATGATGGGCAGATAGCTGGACAGGTTTGGGAAAAAATCACTTGCGAGAGAGGAAGGGATGAGCTCGGGCCCACTGACCCCCAGGACCAAATTAGAGTACTGAAGTAAGTCACAAGGAATCAGGTACAGACTCAGCTAAAAGAATCTTGACCTTCTCATTTTTCTGGTTGTAAACTTTGCGGCATGAGAGTCACACTTGATGGCAAAAGACCTAGCGGGTCACAGGCATACCTGTTCTCCCAGGAGGTAGTTTTTATCCACTCCCCTCTAAGCCCCGACCCTTGCCATTTCTTCCTGCATGGGAGAAAATGGGGGAGGGCAGAAGAGCAAATCCATCATGGCAGTTGTGATCTCTTCCAGTGTGAATACTTCTGGGGGCAGTGTGGAATCATGTAACCCCAGTCTATTTTGTCCTACCCCAAATCCAGTCAAAGAATACTTAGGTACTGAGTACTTTCTATGTGTTCTTCATTCATTGTATTCTAATTTTCTTTTTTAAATAAAACCAGCGTTACTGAGATATAATTTGCATACCATAAAATTCATCCATTTTAATTTTAAGTTTAATTCAATGGGTTTGAGTACTTTTAGAGTTGGGCAGCAATCTATTCATTCAACCTCTGTCAGTATAGTTATCATACATCCACCCTGTGCCAGACACTAGAGGTACAGAGATAAGTAGGAATGATCCTGACTTCATGGACCTTTCATTCTAATAGGGGTAAGATAGATAATTAAACAAGTAATTTTATTTTTTATTATTTTTTAAACATTTGTTTATTTATTTATTTATTTTGACAGAGAGACAGAGACAGAGAGCATGAGCAGGGGAGGAGCAGAGAGAGAGGGAGAGAGAGAGAGAATCCTAAGAGTGGGGATTGATCTCATGAATTGTCAGATCATGACCTGAGCCAAAACCAAGAGTCAGATGCCTAACTGGCTGAGCCACCCATACACCCCTAAACAAATATTTTTAAACCAATATAATGTATTTGTGCTTGAAGAAGTGTGGGATGCTATGGTAACACATGTGAAAGGACCTCAACATTTAAGCTAAGATCTGACGGAAGTTGTCCAGATCAAAGTGATAGGATTGGTAGGTGAGGGATGGGGTTCCAAAGGACACACAGAGAAAGGCCCTAAGAGGGGTAAAGGATGGCATAATCAAGAAACTGGCGTCAAGCATGACCCATGGTTCCTATAATTAAGATACTCCCATTTTACTTGGAGAGACCAGAGAAATAGTGACCAGTAGCAGCCAGTAAGTAATCGAAACCTAATTTATCACATTTATTTGAAGTTGTGCAACTATATACTGCAAACTAATAAATGTGGTTATCTACAGAGAATGGATAGATAGAGACAGAGGGACAAAGATAGGAGTGATGGTGGTAAGAGCGAGGTTTCTCAACGTCTATATTTTTGTATACCTTTGATTTTTGAAGCATGTGAACAAATATCAGCTAACCAACAGATAAACTAACCGACCAATCAGCCAACTAACCAACTAAAAGAACTAAATGGTTTGGGGTGTTCAGGAGAGCCAGGGAGTTAAGAGGAGTTAGAAATGGGTGTAGGCTGCCATAGTTATACAGAATACTTTAGAGGGGGTGCTGCCAGACTGGCAAGAAATCTTGGCTATGAGGAAGGCAATTCTAGGTAAGGAGAATGAGGAGCCCTCTGGGAGGGAAGGTACAGAGTTGGATGGAAGACTGTTTTCTAGGATCAGTCAGAGAAACCCAGCCAAAAGTGTTTAGAGTCGATGATGCATGCAGTGAGGAGCTATTGGAGGTGTTTGAATAAATGGAGTGGCAGTTGAATATGGAAACATAGGAAGGGGGTGGGATTAGAGAAGCTATTGCAGTAATCCGTTTCTACTATGATCTCCCTATCCTGGTTGGGAACCTTTCCCAGGTATACTCCTTCTTGCTGGCATTTTGGAGCAGCCTTGTGTCCACCTGGAATGCCTTCTGTGGCCATAGCATCTGCCTCGTACAACAGGATCAGTCTGTGCAAGAGACAGATCAAGGATGGTCCTATGCACAGACGTGCATTTTCTAGCAGGTTCTCTCTCATTGTCTTCCAAACCGGCTTTTGCTGACATTCACCTTCAAGTCTGCCATGTGTTTCATTATAGGGAAATACAAAGATCAATACTTTCAACTGGGCTAAAATCCGCAAGTTGAGTTTTAAGAGAAAGCATTTTCTCATCAAACTTCATGCCAACATCTTGGTAAGTAGCTTTCTAATAAATTCTACTTTCTGTTCACTTGGGATTTCTTGGTTGTTTCAGCAAATGGTTTGAATGTGGGTGGTGAAAGCTGGCTGGCCCTGAGGGGTGATGTACTCCCTCTTTTGCCTCTACATAAATAAACCAGAGCATTAGTCATATTTTTACTTGAGGCAGAACACCAAGAAATCCTATTGGCAGTTCAGAATGAATAAACTAGTAGGAAAATGGGGTGGCTGGAATGAAAGACAAGTCTCCTTAAAAAAAACATTATTTTTTCAGGGATTTGAGAAGTCAAATGGAAGTGAACAGATCTAGGACTATGGACATATTAATTTGATGTTGTCTGCCCCATTTTATAAAGTATTTTCATCCCCCTTCATTAAACAAAAATAATTGAACACCTACTATTTCCCGAAGCAGGATCTAGGGACTTGTGGTTGTAGATTAAGCAAAAGAAGGAATTGGTGGTCAAGGCTGCTTTGTATAGGGGGAGACAAAGATGCTACAAAGGATGGTCTTTTGTGACTATAAAGGAAATGAAAAATGTGTATCAACTCATATTTTGACCCACAGAAGATTCAGTAGCTTGGGCTTCATCCTCTGGATATTAGCCTTACATAAAAGCATGTGTTTGAGCAGTTTAGGAGACTGTATCCAGTATGAACCTTGTGGCGTGTCCCAGGGCTGCATGTAGAAACCTGGGAAGGAACAAAAAAAGGTGGGAAGGGTGGGAAGGGTCAGCAGAAAATAGGACTGCATGCAGCGTGGCCAAATGGGGTTATATAGTGGGTCAGGGGATGGAGCAAACTTGAACTTTAGGTCTGGAAGGCTAAGCTCCCCTAAAGCTGATTAGAATATGCTAAGTGAGTAATACAGAGCATTGTAGAACAAGGCAGCATAGAGAGGACAAAGTGTTCCTAGCTGGTATGTTAGAAAAGACTCCTATACATGTAATCATCCTATAAAGCCTACCATCTGTAAGGAAATCCTCTCTTCCCTCCAACCCCATTTCCTGTTGGTCATTTATAACTTCTCGTCACCTTGAAAGGATGTCCTTTGATGTTAATTTTAAACTAATTTACAACTTCATAAAAATGTTCCTGGCAGAGAAGAGGGGGTAAAAAAGCGTTTGAGGTGAGGGGGCTGCAAAGTGAGATTGGCTTCTCAGAGAAGGCTCTGTTTTTGAGCAGTGGCCCTGTCCCTTCCTCGGAAGGTGGCCAATCATTTGGTTTTAGTAGGTGTGAAGCCTATAGGGAGCCAGGTGGAAAATCAGAAGCTGCATGGGCTCCTGGTCCAATAGTTTGGAAAGCATTGGGATTTGAAGTTCTTTGAGATTCTTGAAGGATGTTTTGCTTGATGGAAATTGGTTTTTACAGGCATTGTGCAAGGACACCTTGGAGTTCACCATGGCCAGCCGAGATGCCTGCAAGGCTTTCTGGAAGACTTGTGTGGAGTACCATGCTTTCTTCAGACTTTCTGAAGAGCCCAAATCAAAGCCCAAAACTCTACTCTGCAGCAAGGGCTCCAGTTTCCGCTATAGGTAATTAAATATTATTGCACATAGGCAAACTGTACACATACTTTCTTTTCAGTAACATGGGAGGCAGTAGGAGGAGCTGAATTCTGGAAGCAATACAGAATCCATTTAAGTCACTTAAAGGGTGATACCCTTTATGGCTCATTCTCCGTGTGACATATTAGTTCAATATTTCCTAACTGGGAAGAAGGAGGGAAGCTTCCTAGCAAGGGGTTAGATCAGAATATTGACAAGCATGGGGGGCGAGGGACAGATACTGTTTGAGAAGACGTATTTAATGAACCTATTGTTTTCCTTATATGCAACATCTATGCAAGACATGGAAAGGGAAGCTTAAGAACATCTGTTTGGTGGTGGTTAGGTGAGAGCATGAGAAAACACTGGAGGAGCTAAGGGAGGCAAAAGATTGAGCAATATGGCAGCAGAGGCTCCTTATGGCAGGTAACACTTTAGAGGAACGGAAGCGAGGTCAAAACAAGATCTTGTTTTACTTGAACACATCAGCCTAGTAATTCTTTGGAAGAAGCTTTCAGAACTCTTATTAATGTAAAAAAAAAAAAATCCGAATTGAATATTCCCCATAGGGGATTTTCAAATAGTGGAAGCCTGCCTCAGTAAGAATTGAGATTTTAAAAACATACATATTTTTGATGGAATCCTTCCAAAATGTATTTTACAAATTCCTACCTTCTTAAACAGATGATACTGAGCGTATTTTGCCCTTTTCTTAATCACCTGAGTTATTATAAACATCACTTACTAACCTGTGCAGGCAGCTGTAGTGCAGTGATGGCCTCAGGGCGGGGGAGGAATGTCAGTCCCTGCACCCCAGTGATAAATGGCTCAGAGTTTTTGGGTTTTATTATTTTTGTGATTTCTTTTTTGGCTTTTGTGTTTCTCTCAGCTGGCTTTCTTTGCTGGTGGGTGTCTGGCTGGAAGCAAACCTCTTCTACTGTTTTAGTTTGCTGTTTTTCTTCTGTCATGAATTTGGAAACCAGATAAATAGCCTTATTAGAAATTGTGTGGGGCGCCTGGGTGGCTTAGTCGGTTAAGCATCCGACTTTCGCTTAGGTCATGATCTCGCAGTTCGTGGGTTCGAGCCCCGCGTCGGGCTCTGTGCTGACTGCCAGCTCAGAGCCTGGAGCCTGCTTCAGTCTGTGACTCCCTCTCTCTCTGACTCTCCCCTGCTCACGCTGTCTCTCTCTCTCTCTCTCCTAGAAATAAATAAAAAAACATTAAAAAAAAAATTTAAAAAAAAAAAAAAAAAAAAAGAAATTGTGTATAGGGGCACCTGGGTGGCTCAGTCAGTTAAGCATCCAACTCTTGGTTTTGGCTCAGGTTGTGATCTCGTGGTTTACTGAATTTGAGCCCTGCGTTGAGCTCTACACTGATAGTGCAGATCTTGCTTGGGATTCTCCGCCCCTCCCTGCCATTCTCTCTAAATAAATAAACAAACTTAAAGAAACATTAAGAAAAAAAAGAAATTGTATCTAAATTTAGAGGTAGGGAAAAGGCCTTCATAGAAAAGTATATTAGTTTTCAAGGCCAGAATTTTTAACTGTTATATAGTCCTGTTCAGAAGCTTCTTTTAAAATAGTTTATTGTCAAGTTGGTTTCCATATAACACCCAGTGCTCATCCCCACAAGTGCCCTCCTCCATGCCCATCACTCCCTTTCCCCTCTCCCTCACCCCCATTAGCCCTCAGTTTGTTCCCAACATTCAAGAGTCTCTCATGGTTTGCCTCCCTCCCTCTCCCCCACTATTTTTCCCCTTCTTCTCCCCCATGGTCCTCCGTTAAGTTCCTCCTAATCCACCTATACGTGCAAACATATGGTATCTGACCTTCTCTGCCTGACTTATTTCGCTCAGCATAACACCCTCAAGGTCCATCCATGTTGCTACACATGGCCAGATTTCATTGTTTCTCATTGCCATGTAGTATTCCATGGTATAGATAAACCACATCTTCTTGATCCATTTGTCAGTTGATGGATATTTAGGCTCTCTTTTAAAAATTTCCTGGGGTCTGAGTAGTTGAGGTTGATATATGCCTGATATTTGGATAAATAGGTCTTATTCTTAATTACTGTGACAATCAGAGATTCATGGCTTATGTCATTCGTGTGGACTCTTGACTTCAGCAGTAAATGAAGCTTTCAAGTTTTAGTAGCCTACTCTATGGCTACTGTTAATAAAATGTCTATCTAGGGGCACCTGGGAGGCTCAGTCAGTTAAGCATCTGATTTCGGCTCAGGTCATGATCTCACAGTTCTTGAGTCCAAGTCCCTCATCAGACTCTGTGCTGTCAGCAGAGAGCCCACTTCAGATCCTCTGTCCCCATCTCTCTCTGCCCCTCCCACACACACTCACACCTGCTTTCTTTCAAAAATAAACATTAAATTTGTTTTTAAAAAATGTCTATTTCATTCTTAAAATAGTGGAAGAACCCAACGGCAGCTTTTGGAATATGGAAAGAAAGGGAGGTTGAGGAGCTTGCCATTTGAGAGGTACATGGTTTTCTCTCTCTCATGTTGATTTTAAGTTGAATGTATAGAATGATATGTGTTCTGTATGTGCATGAAGACCATTTCAATTCCTTCTCTGTTTGGGGATTTCAGGAAACATTACCCATCTCAGTACCATGAACGACAGTGCAGGTCCTCACCAGACCTCCTCTCTGATGTATCAAAACAAGTAAGGTTTCTGAAAATTCCTTCTTCTTTAGATAAATGTAATGCATCTACATTTCAAATGCTTTTAAGAATTGATTCTGCCAGAATCTCCCAGTGTGTAAAAAGGTGACTCTGTTTGAATAGGCTAGCTTCCTAGGGAGGTCTGTCAGCTCAGCCTTTCCAGCCGATAGAAGACCATTTAATAAATGGCCACTGGTGTGTACCTTATAGACTGGAAGGATCTGGCACATCTTTAAATAGCAACTTGTATTGCTAACATATTGAAAAATGCAGATCCAAATGAATTTCTATGGTGTTGCACGTTTAAACCTAAAAGCTTTTCTTTTTCACCTAATGAAAATCTTAAGGCTTAGAGGGAGCTATAAGGTCTTGGGTTAACATTTTAAAGTACTCTTGCTGTGTAATTTTGTCACTCAATTTAAGAACAAAGTGCTGTTCTTCTGGAATAGTGAGATGATGGCTTCATTTGAGTTTTATAGCATTAACCATGTTAATTACTTTTCTTTGGCTCTCCTTAAAAAAAAATTATAGGTCTCACAAACTCTCATGTCTTCATTCAGGTCATACGCAATTTTTATCTCAAAAGTGTCACAGAGGTATAATGCTTGAAGGTACCATCTAATATATGACCCTCTCATGCCATCATAGCCCTTCTTCCCACCATTTTGCAGAAAACAGGGAGGAAGCTGGAGCAAGGAGGTTAGGAGACTTGCCTAAGGTCACATGGCAAGTCAAAGGCAGAACTGGAACCAGAAAGCAAAAGCCCTGCCTAAAGTACCGTGCTTGCTGGAGCACATGGAGAACTCAGAGGCTGGGCTTGGGGTGGCAGTGAGAAAGGAGAGGGTCCTGTGTATTTTTTAGCACACGGATTGGGATATGGTACAATTTATTGCCCTGCCTGTATATATTTATCAACCCGGGACTGTAACATGGATTGAAATGACCATGTGAGAAATACCTTTGGGAAATTCGAGGCCAGTTTGGATCCCTGCCCCCACCCCCACCAAATGGCTCTTCTCTTCTTTCACCAACATGTCCTCCCTCTCAAGGTGGAAGATTTGAGACTAGCCTATGGCGATGGGTACTACCGAAACGCGAATGGGGGGCGTGCATCAGAGCCCGTGCTGGACAGGAGGAGGAGGAGCTCCGCGGCAGAGGGGACGTTTGCAGGTGCGCCGGAGCGGTCCAAACCAGAGGCGGACCCCACATTGTTACATCAGTCCCAGAGCAGTTCCTCTTTCCCTTTTATTTACACAGACCCCGTCTTTAATACTGACCCTGATCCCAGAGACTACTTCGAGGAAAGGAGTCCTCTGAGCTCCTTCCAGCCAAGCTGTAAGTTTGCTGACAATCACATGAGCACACCTTCTGGCCTCACGAGCAAAGTGAGCCCAGCGAGGCGGCTGACTTACACAGATGTGCCCTATATTCCTTGTACTGGTCAGCAGGTCGATATTATGCCTCCCCAAGTCTTTTTTTACGTGGACAGACCACCCCAGGTGCCCAGACGGTCACCGATCTTGGCAGAGGAAACGGAAAGGCCAGACAGCTGTGCAGGGCCCGCTGCAGTGAAGCCAGCCAAAAGAAGCCCACGGAATGTCAGAATGAAAAGCTTTCAGCAAGACTTTGAAGGACTCAAAGAAGCTATGGCCAGGACCAGTGGTAGGACCAACATCAATGTAGGTCTGGAAGTGGGAGACCCAAATTTAGAAGATGCGTTTGCATATAACATTCAGGAGCAAACCCCTAAACGATCCCAGAGCCAATCAGATATGAAAACAATCCGTTTTCCTTTTGGATCGGAATTTAGACCTTTAGGGCCTTGTCCTACTCTGAGTCGTAAAGCTGACCTTTTTCCATACATGTTTGCAGAGCAGGAGCTTCCCACAGTTTTAATGGATCAGGGAGCAGCAGAAAGATACATAGCTAGTGAATCCAGTGATTCGGAATCAGAAATTCTTAAATCAGACTACTACTCTTTGTATGGCAAAGGGATAAGGTCACCCATGGCCAGAATCCGCTTATCTTCTGGTAGTCTACAGCTAGATGAAGAAGACGAAGACAATTCTTTCAGCACACCGACTGCTGAAGACAGGACTTTGTTAAAACCATGTAATTACTTTTTAGCTTAAAAGTGTGAATGCCAGGAACATTCCTGGGCCAGTTCCATGTTGCCAACTTAGGTTAAAAAACAGAAAAGGAACCTTCTGCACAAACCATTTTCTTAGTTACTATTCATTGGCATTAAGAAGGGAATCTCCTGAGTTTGGGCACCTAGCTTATGAAAGATCCAGCTGCTGCTTCATTCCTCAAGCTCCCCTCTTCAATTTCCTCCGAAGTGACTCTCGAACATACCTTCTCATCACCAGCACTGTGGTGTGGTGAGGTGGCCATTTGTCAGCTCCATGATACATTTCCCTATAGAGACATTATCAATGAAGTTCACGCTCTTCTACACTGAAGAATGGGGACAGTGTGGGTTGGCATATAGAATTGGCTTCTGAAGTCCTTTAGTGATTTAGTAGAGTGTGACTATGTTGGTCATTTTGTTCTTAAACCATACTGTGACTAAAGGTTCCAGTAAAAATGTTTCTGTGATATGTTAAAGATTTTGATTTTTATAACATATATTAGGGGGAGCATGGCCCTCCAGTATCTCAGGAATAAGATGGTGGCATACATCCTCTAAGCAGAATACAAGTTTATGATGCATCTAGGACTTGGAAGAATTCTCAACCTCAGAAATTCATGATTTAATTTCTAAAGCCAGATATATGCCTGATGAAGATACAATGTTTGACTTATTTCTCTATTCTTAACTATTACATGTAGTGAAAGATAAAAGTCAACATGTTGGTTTATCTTTCTCCTCCAAGACTTAGGATTTTTTGCATGTATGTAGGCAAGGAAATGAGATGAATAGAATTTTAATAAAGAGTGGTGAACATCCATTTATTAAAAAAAATAAGTTTCAAGTATGATCTTCATTTTTTATTATTCTTTTTAAAAGTTTGTCTAGAGAGAGAGAGAGAGCAAGCAAGCAGAGGAGGTGCAGAGAGGGAGAGAGAGAATCCCAAGCAGGGATTCTGCACTGCACTGTCAGAGCCTGATGTGGGGCTTGATCTCACAAACTGTGAGATCATGATCTGAACTGAAATCAAGAGGTGGACACTTAACCAACTGCGCCAACCAGGCACCCCTGAGTCTTCATTTTGTTTTAAGCAATTTCAGAAATAATCACTTCTGGTTTATTACTAAAGGAAGGGACAGTTAGAGAACAAGAAAAAGGAAGGAGGCAGGTGAAAATGTATAGTCAGGGATGAAGTGGTTGAATTGCCATTACTGAAAAGAAAAAGGATTGTGCCAAAATCAGACTGAGTTCGTGAACCGAGATTCTATTCTTGACCCATTCAGAATTTCCCTACTATTCCCCCTGGAGGTTACATCATTATTTTCTGAGGACTTCGTTTATTGATTTTAATGATAAGTACAACATATTTACAAGACAATGTTGGGTACTAACTTCAAAGAAATGATGCAATTACATAAGGAAGGTATTTTTATATATGACTTAATGGAGAAAAGATGGATGGAATCATTTTCTTACTTTCCTTGTCCTTACATCAGAAAATATCCTAATATCCCTTTCTCTAGCCCTTGCCCACATTCTAGCACTTTTTTTCCCTGTTCCTGAAATCCTACCCAGTTAACTCACAAATCTAGAAAAGCTATCCATCTATCTATCTATCTATCTATCTACCCATCCATGTATATTTATTCATTTGAGAGAGAGAGCGGGAGCATGGGAGGGGCAGAGAGGGAGAGAGAGAATCCTAAGCAGTCTTTGTGCTGTCAGCATGGAGCCTGATGTGGCTGACGCTCTATCTCATGAACCATGAGATCATGACATGAGCCAAAATAAAGACTTGGACACTTAAATGACTGAGCCACCTACACGCCCCAAGAGAAGCTATTTAATAGTAAGAATATACTGAAGCTCCGTTACCTATGTGTTAATGCTATAGATCCTCAAAGCTATATTAAGTTCATCTTTGACCTTTTCTCTAGGAAAAACTCATATTCCTTTAGGCTTATATGCTATTTCTCATCTCAACCCTGGAAGTCTTTGTGAAATTTGTTTTCCAAAAAGAACTATAGGGTTCAAGTCTGTGTATGATTTCCTAAAAAAACTATCGTTAGGGTGGCCATATAACTTATTGTCCAACCTAGGACATTTCTGAGTGAAAGAGGACTCTATCAATAATTTCATCAGGACAGGAGGGCAAATCTTCACTATTGCTATTATCAATGCTTGAATATGAAGAATACCTTCTAGTTTCTAATGGAGACGTTGGTGTTAAACTTCTAACAGCAAATTAAAGGGCAAAGGAGAAAAAATTTGAAATAATTAAAATATGACACCACAACCCCTTTGAGAACCAGGAAATTTAAATATTTATTTTTAAACCCCCCACAACACTGGAGTATGTTTCACGTAGAAACAGTTTACAGAACTAGTAACTATAATGAATAAGCAGTACAATTCCTACCCATGATGCAGCTGTGTTGTCAAGTTTCAAATAATCAATTTATAAATTTGTTACTTTTGCTTTTACAAAAATATTCATCTAACCCATGACATGAGTTGCAAAATTATTCCTAGACCTCTATAGATTATAAACTGTAACTGACTTTCAGTTCCATAGCAGGTGAACATTTCAACTGAATCATTACTTCAAAATACAATGTGTTAAAAGTAATTGTTACAGTATAGGCACCAATGAATTTTCTTGGCATATGACATGACCACAACTTATTCAAGTGTCTGTATTATTACAGAAAAAGAGGAGGTAATGGCCACTTTGACTAAAACCTGTATTCTTTACTTGAAGAACATCTTCCTTCTAATATTTGGCAATTATTCAGGTTTGTAGAAATGATTTCTGTGCAAAAACCAAACTGCGCAGATCTAAACAACCAGATGTTAACTATCAAAACTAATTAATATCAATAATTCTATAACTACTGAAAATATAGCCCCAGTTCAGAACTTAGGCATGCATAATATATATATTTAAAAGAAAAAAGGTATTACCCATGTAACAGTACCATAAATATAACAGCTAATTAACTGTACAGTCTAACTTAACATTGTATGGACACAGATCATTCTGTACTATGATTATTTTCATATGAACTAGAAAATGCTTATTTAAATACCCTTTCAAAAATGAACAAACGATGTTTATGTACTAGATAATTATGAAGAACAAAAAAGTATAAATAGTTTATAGGACATTTTACTACCATGACAAAAATATGCTGGTGTAAGTTATATTCATACCTGTTTATCAGGTATTTAATCACATGATTATCAGCTTTTTTTAAGCTCCCCAAATCCAAGCATATAATATGTGATATTAATTGAAGATTTTCAAAACAAAGCCCAATTCCTCTAGTATTGCCAAAACCCCATCCTTGGCTAATTAGTATTGCTTTAAATTTTCAACCATGTTAAATGGGGGATAATAGCCTCTTCTAAAAGAGAAGGTAAATACTATTGCTACATGCTGCCTATAAATGCTTCAAACACAGGGCTCTCAAATGTGATTATCATTGAGCTGCCTGGGATATCATACCAACTTGGTAGAAGAGTCAATACTTTTCTGGGATTCATTTCCAAGAGCTTATTAAAAACTTCTGTCCTAAGAAGATAAGACTTGTTTCCACCTCCCCACCCATAGTCATTTTTAGAATATGCTTGGTTTAAAAAAAAAGTGTTTTGAGGCTTGATGATTTACAAATGTTGAATATTTAGGATGACTTTGAAAGACCTGTATGTTTCTTGAGTGTAGAGTTAACTAAAGATCAAAACATGAAAGGTATTCATCACAGTAACTTAAGTAATAATGATACCTAAAAGCAAAACTGTATCTCAACATTTAGTAGAATACAGGTGAAACTATAGTATTAAAAGTTATTCCTTACAAAATAATCTCTTTAAGATATAAAGTGATAAACACCATCACAAAATAGCTGAAGAGCTTCTTCCAAATCTTCAGTGTTGCAAAGATCCAAAAGGCACATGTAGCTCATGAGTTAAGCATTGTTAAGCTTTAAGTAGCTTTGGTGGGTTTCTCTGGCTCTGTATGAAATAGAAGCCAGTAATAAGAAGTTCCTTAGGGGGATTCATCTGCTGAACACCTATAAAATGAAGAAAAACTTAAATGGATATATAACTATGTATGTTTATATTTCTCAGCTATATAAACTCTGTAATGAAGGAACTGATTCAGCAAACCAAATTCTCTTACTGAATCTCCTCATGTAGAGGTTAAAATATAAAGAATTTGAAAAATCCCTTCTATATCTGATTTTACCATCTCCAACTGATTGGTCTGCAAATTGGAAAAGAGTGGGAAGTTGTCCATGAAAATCTATTGGGTCTTTTTAAATGTTTGTTTATTTTTGAGAGAGAGAGAGAGAGAGAGAGAGAGAGGCAGAGAGAGAAAGAAAAAGACAGAGAATCTCAAGCAGGCTTCACACTGTCAGCACAGAACCTGATGCGGGGCTCGAACTCACGAACTGTGAGATCACTACCTGAGCCGAAACCAAGAGTCAGATACTTAGCTGCCTGAGCCACCCAGATGCCTCCAAATCTATGGGATTTTTAAGAAGAGCTTTAGTTTATGTGTACAAGTATGCTTCATCCAACAGAAGATCCATCAGAGTACATGATTTTATAGGCTATATAGTTTGTTCCAATTTGATCCCAGTGGCATCACAATTACAAAAACAAGTAGAAAGATGCAGCGATGGGCACCTGGGTGGCTCAGTTGGTTGAGTGCCCAACTTCAGCTCAGGTCATGATTTCATGGTTCATGAGTTCGAGCCCCGCATGGGGCTCTCTGCTGTCAGCACTGAGCCTGCTTCAGATCCTCTGTCCCCCTCTCTCTCTGCCCCTTCCCTGCTCATTCTCTCAAAAATCATAACTAAAAAAAATTTTTTCAAAAGAAAGATGCACTGAGAAGTGATATATTGGGATTGAGGCTAGAATTAGTATGGCTTTATAACTTGTTTGAGCTAAGGAGTTCTGTGTGTTTGTGCATGCATACAGAGTCTTGTTTAAAAAGAGAATTTGCAAATGAAATGTATGAAGTTTATTGAAGTTAAACCAACAGCTCAAGAGACAGTGTGGAAACTGAAGTCAATCATAAGGACGTTTTATAGTCTTCAGTGACCTCCTCCTCTTAAAATCCTTCCCTTAACTTTTCTTACAGGGTTAAACTTTAGCACTGGAAACTATGTGAATAGTAGTGTGATGAGAATGAAAGAATGAAAGCATTCCTAAATGGTATTTACAAGGGCCCAAATAAAAATATGCTCCACAGGGGCGCCTGGGTGGCTCAGTCGGTTAAGAGTCTGACTTCGGCTCAGGTCATGATCTCGCAATCCGTGGGTTCAAGCCCCGCATCAGGCTCAGTGCTGACAGCTCAGAGCCTGGAGCCTGCTTCAGATTCTGTGTCTCCCTTTCTCTCTGCCCCTCCTCTGCTCACTCTCGGTCTCTGTCTCTCAAAATAAAGACATAAAAAAGAAGAAAAAAAATATGCTCCACAACCTTTTGTTTATATTCCTGCTATCAGGCGGAGGAGAAAAACAACAAAACAGGCCATTTCATTCAGTGGAAAACAACCTGTAATGCCCGAAGATAATAATTCCGAAAGCTAATGTTTAAGATGGGCAACAAACAAAACAGTTTTAAAGATACCACTGTTTAAGAAGTGACTCAATAATTAGGAAAGATTGCAATGACTGAATCAAGGTAATTCTATTGCATCATAAACTAAAATCCAACAGAAAATGACAAAATAAAAATTTTAAATAACATTTCAAGCTTACTTTTGAAATTTCTCAATTAACTTCTTCACCATTTTATCTGTGATGCCAGGACAGGCGGCTTCAGCCACAGCAATACTTTTCTCGAGTTCTTCAATTGCCTGATTCCTGCTAGCATTATTCTCATCCTGCTGTTTAAGCTGAGAAAGAATCAATAGCAATAACATTTAAAATTACTATACTTCTTGACGCAGATATCCAAAGCTAATGAATACATACTTACTTCAGCAAACGCAGGTGTGATTATCATAGACAAACAGCTCAGGGTCTGTACAAGATCTTGCTCCTTTGAACAAATAATATAGATTATACACATGAAATTAAAATAACCATTCATGTTTTTCTTACTCCATAACAAGTGAACACTAATTTGAATTCTCCCTCCCAAAAGACCCAATAAGGCACATCTCCAGGCTTCCTTCCTACTCATCACTAATTCCCATCTATCATCCAGAAGGCCTCTAGCTTCTCAGATTACAATAGATATCCATAATTCCACTGGGTTTATGCATCTCTAAATAAAATGCATTTAAAAACATATCAATGGCCACTTAAATGATTCTATGGCCTTTATTTAATTAGCTCAAAACTAATGGCAAATGAAGCATACTACAGACACCAGGAGGTAGACAGGCATCTAGGGGTATTAAATTCTAATAATTTTTGGCTATCATTATCTCTCTACATAGTTCAACAGAGGCTATCAAGAGGAAGTAAGTGATCATCTCCATGTACATACTGCCCCATTCTGTAGTTTCTTTGGATCAGGCTTCTTTCGCACGGTGGTAAAGCTCCATTCAGGATGAGTATTATTTTCTCTGCTGGTGGATTCCCTAAAGAGATTGCCCAAAATACTAATATAAGTTCCTAAATAATTCAGCTTGGTGAAAATATCAAATCAATGCAGCCACACTCTGAAGAGTTGTCCCAATACAGACAAAAATCATAGTATAAAAAAGGATGTGATCTTAGTTTTAGGTAGATACCACAATACCTGGTAGAAGAGCAGTGATTCTTAACTCTTAAGTGTGCATCGGGATCACATGTGGAGACCTCTTACCATATAGAAAGGTCCGCCCACACCCCTCCCCACTGACTGGATCAGGATCGCCTATAGTGTGGCTTTTGATTCTTTAAATTTTTTAAATGTTTACTTATTTATTTTAAGAGTAAGAGAATCCCAAGCAGGCTCTACACTGTCAATGCAGAGCCCAATGTGGGACTCAAACTCACAAACTATCAGATCATGACCTGAGCCAAAACCGAGAGTCGGACGCTTAACCAACTGAGCCACCCAGGTGCCCCTTTGGATTCTTTTTCAAAGTTCCATGCACTACTTATGGCCCCTAAGGCCAACAAACCATTAAAACAAGGCACAAAAATCATCCTGGTATTTTTTATTGTTTTCAAAAGTAAGGCAATTTCTCATAAAGGCAGGACTCTGAGAGTATTGTCTAAAGAAATCTGGTGTTGCCTTTGTGCCAATTGAGACAGTGAAGAGTAAATTCTGGTATAACCTACAGATTTTCCTAGTCTAAATTTAGTTATGGACTTAGAAGATAAGATGCCAATGTAAATGCTGCAGTTAAAAAGCACCTTTTTAGGAGGGTCCAAATCACATATAAATGAATATTTAAATATATCAGTCTGATCACAGTTCAGGACATGGCCAAGGGGTGGGAAAGGCCTGGTGGTCAGTGCTTCAGAAAGATTTTGCGGGTTTCCTCCAAAGTATGAGAAGACATAGCCCCTTATCACTTTGGGCAAACTGATGTAACACTTTTAATAGAATCTTGTTCCAAAATTTTGTAATATACTCAAGTATCCACTAGGGGTTAGACCGAGACCATTTAAAACTAGAGCAATTCACTTCTAAGAAAAAAAAAAATGTTTCCAAATTCATTGTACTGCACAGACTGTGATTTTAAAAGATTTTTACAGTTTCTACTATAAAACTTGAAAATATGGCTTCCATTTTATGCTAGAGAAAGCATAGTGGATACTGGTTAGAAGATATGCAATGTTCAAACAGGCTACCTGCATAACAATGAAATGATTTGTACATACGAATCAGAGCCCTCAGAATCAGATTCATCATCACTGTGCCCTTCTGCCTTCCATCTCTTAAATCGATCTATCAGTTCGGTGAGATAAGAAGTCTTCTTTGAATTTTTTACAATAAATTTGTGTTTCAGAAGTTCTTTAGCTGTGGGACGCTAGGGAAAGATATGAAGGTCACATGAATATTTCGAGGCCCTTTATGATTGCAATGTTTGGTAAAAAAAAAAAAAAAAAAAAAAAACTTCCATTATTAAGCTGAAAAGGTATGTCTGAAAAGCATGTCTATAGACACAAAGACAGCTAAAATGCTGTAGGGCAGTGGCTAATTCTACTCTTTGAAGTGGCTCAGGGCAACCAAATTAAATTTACTACTCTGGTACCAATTTGTTCAAGCCTAATGGGCAAAAAGGTGGCCTGTCCACCAGCAAACTGGCAGGTGGGGCCTTCTCAAAAGCAGAGAGACACATGGCAAAATTTTGAAAATGGGAGTAAAAATTTACAACCATTTCACAATAGTGCTTTCAAAAATACTTTTATTTACTGTAAGTTAAAAAAAAACTGGATGAAAACTAGCAAAGCTATAACTTTATTATCATCTGCACATATCATGTGGCCCCCAGACTAATCCTTTTCCCATCACATATGAATCCATAGTGCATCTAAATACAAATGCCACATCCTGTGGGGGATAGTTCTCTCCTACTATTTTGTCAATATCAGAATGTTCATTCTCAATTTTAAAACAGTTACATCACAACTTAGTTCTTGTACATTTCTAGCTTCTAGAAGTCACCAGGCAGCTTTATTTTAGAAGCAGTAAAGCAACTGTGATCAAATCTGCCAGGTAAATGAATGGAGTTCACTAGATGTCAGTAAAAACATACAACTTCGTGTAGGAATTTCTCAATGTTAAATTTTGAAACAAGTGAAAGGCACACATAACTTTCCATGAAAAATGAAAATGCCATTGAATAAAAATGACTGTGAATAGTTACACATGTACTTTAATAATAACATCCTATAACAGGAAATTTATTTCTTAAATTTCTTTCCCACTGAAATAGGAAATGATCAATAGAATAGGGAAGAAGCTAGGGGCCAGGAGAAAGAGAAAAAGATACAAGGGAAGGAGAAAAGGAAGTAAGGATCTTATTAAGAACTGAACAGAATTAGCAAAACAGAAGGAAGAACCAAGTTTCTAGAAGGATCTTAGACAATTTTCCCATGCACTGTATTCCACACTGTGGCAAAACCACATTTGCTTTATATAGATTTAATAATAGAAAACAAACAGTAGTAATAGGAATATATACTCACAAATGACGGATCTTTGTTCAGGCAAGCATCAATAAACTCCTTAAAGGACTTTGTAAAGTCTCCAACAAGAGTTGGAGGGTTGTTTTTTGGAATAAGAAACAGAACTCTCATTGGATGCATATCAGAGTTGGGTGGCTCTCCTTTGGCTAGCTCAATAGCAGTAATTCCCAATGACCAAATGTCAGCCTGAGGCAAGAGAAAGAAAAAATATTACCTTGAAATTCCATTCCAACAGACTGCCACAAAATAGCCTGTAGCTCATATGATATTAAAGTGTCCTGAGGCACCTGGGTGGCTCAGTGGGTTGCGCGTCTTACTCTTGGTTTTGGCTCAGGTTATGATTTCACAATTCGTGAGGTTGAGCCCAGCATCAGGCTTCTTGCTGACAGTGTGGAGCCTGCTTGGGATTCTCTCTCTGCCCCTCCCCTCCTCACTCTCTCTCTCAAAATAAATAAATAAACTTAAAAAAAAAAAAAAGAGTGTCTTAAGAGGGGTGCCTAGCTGGCTCACTTGGAAGAGCATGCAATTCTTGACCCCGGGGTAATGAGTTCAAGACTCACATTGGGGGCAGAGAGGACATAAATAAATAAACAAGCAAAGTTAAAAAAATAAAGTATCTCAAGAAATGTAATGGCAATACATTTTTATTAATAGAATTCATTTATTTTAAAAAATTAACAAATTCCTGGGGCCACTGGGTGGCTCAGTCAGTTAAGTGTCTAACTCTTGATCTTAGCTCAGGTACTGATCTAAGGGTGGCGAGGTTAAGCCCCACACTGGGCTTGGCACTGGATGTGAAGCCTACTTAAAAAAAATTATCGGGGCGCCTGGGTGTCTCAGTTGGTTAAGCGTCCAACTTCGGCTCAGGTTATGATCTCACGGTTTGTGGGTTCGAGCCCCACGTGGGGCTCTGTGCTGACAGCTAGCTCAGAGCCTGGAGCCTGCTTCAGATTCTGTGTATCTCTCTCTCTCTCTCAGAAATAAATAAAACATTAAAAAATTATCAAATTCCCAAACTTTTTGCCAGGCACTACATTCTAGGCATTGAGGATTCCGGTGATGAATAAAGCAGACAAAAATCCCTGCTCTCAAGGGGCTTATGTTCTAACAGAAGAGTCAAATAAGTAAATTATACAATGTCAGGTGGTGCTAGGTTCTATGAAGAAAATAATAAGTCAGGATCACGGAATAATGGATGATTGAGCCAAGGGGCTGCAAATTTACATGGGCTGGCTAAGGTAGACTACTCTGTTAGGTAATGTTTAAGCAGAGACCTGATTGGGAGGGAAGCTATTCCAGATAGAAGGAATGGTGAGTGCAAAGGTCCTGAGGCCAGAGTGTACTTGCTATGTTTGGGGACATAGCACTGTGGCCAAAGTAGATAGAATATGGAGGAGAGTAATTAATAGGAGATGAAGCTGAAGAGGCAGACAAGGGCCAGATCATCAAGAGCCATGTAGGTGATAGTAAGGACTCTGGATTTTATTCTAAGTGGGATGGAAGGCCACTGAAGGGAATATGGTCCAAATATTATCAGCATCCAGGGAACTTATGATTTAGAAGTAACACATGACATAACTCTAGCTTTAGAAATACTTTTAGGGGCCCCTGGGTGGCTCAGTCGGTTAAGCGTCCAACTTTGGCTCAGGTCATGATCTCACGGTTCATGGGTTCGAGTCAGGCTCTGTGCTGACAGCTAGCTCAGAGCCTGGAGCCTGTTTCAGATTCTATGTCTCCCTCTCTGACCCTCCCCTGCTCACGCTGTCTCTCTCTCTCTCTCAAAGTAAATAAAAGATTAAAAAAAAGTTTAAAAAAAGAAATACTTTTAAAAGAATGAAAGTTAGGGCAGTTTATTATATAGAATAGCACACTATATGAAACATTAAAAACAACATTATACAGGTAACACTTTACTTTTGAGTCATAAGCTGACTGTTGAATAACTTCAGGAGCCATCCAAAATGGTGTTCCCACAAAGGTATTTCTTTTAATTTGTGTATCTGTCAGCTGGCCGGCAACTCCAAAGTCAGCAAGTTTAACATCTCCTTGTTCTGACAGCAAGACATTGGCAGCTAGGAGGAACAAAGAAACAAAAAACCCTCAGCTTCCTCAGAATGCAGCTATTTTTCTCAGGTTCATGTAAGATTTTTGTGTACCTTTTATGTCTCGGTGAATTTTCTTTTCTGAATGCAGATAGTCCAGACCTTTCAAAATTTCCTTTAGCATGGTAGCGATCTGGAACTCATCAAATGGACCAGCTCGAAGCTTAGGGGGAAAACACACACACTTTTTTTACAAACATATGTAAGTTCCAAACAATGAAGTTCAAAATTGGTATGATCTTTGAAATAAGGGAATCACTTAGATATATGAAGAATCACTTAGATACATGAAGCAATTCTGCTTATTAAGCCAGTATTTAAACAAAGGAGAAAAAACTAAAAAGGTGAGGGAAGAGAATAAACAAGTTAAGTCAAAGGGCTAAAATGGTTTTTTAATGATTAGATTTAATCTCTAAAGATCATACAAGCAGTGTTACCTCTGTATGTACTAGCTCTAAATCTTGATGTTCTTAAATATTTACATAAAAGATTTAAGAAATACACTTAAATAATGACAGAACTAGCTTTCTTTTCTTTCTTTCTTAAAAAAATTCTTTCTTTCTTCCTTTCTTCTTTTCTTTCTTTCTTTCTTTCTTTCTTTCTTTCTTTCTTTCTTTCTTTCTTTCTTTCTTTCTATCTTTCTTGGCTAGGAAAAAAGAAATCAGCTACTTAAATTTTGACATTTGCTATTTAAATGATTAACTATTTACACTAAACTAATTTTGAGACAGAGAGTCTCAGCAACTCAACTGAATTGTACAGATCAGGCACAGCACAATTCTTAGCATTTATATTTCTCAATAACACTGTAATGCAGGCATCCTTTCTGAGGCTGAAATTTTAAAAGTTAGCCAGGAATACAATAATTAATATGTTCATATTTTCATTGTAAAAATGATTGAATCATGAAGAAGTATGGGTTTTTTTTAACTAAATGTAACACATTTCTCTTTTCTTTTCCCTTCCCTGTCCTGAAGCCAATAGTTCCAACTGGAATACAAGGAAAGTAATGATTAGGTTTCGGGAGAACTTGTAATGGAGTATCTGAAAATCTCCCTTTAAAATAAATGGCTATTTTAAAATTCTGGTACCTCATAAAGCACAAACAGTGGACTGTACAATATTATTACAGGAAGGGTGGGAATCTGAAGCCAGGGCTGAGGTTGAGCTCTGTTTGCTGGAAGGAGGGAGGAGGTGGTGAAAATCAAACATCGCCCACTCTGCCTCACACTGGGAGGGATTCACAGCTCTTTGGCACCTTGTGTATTTCATCTTTCATGAATGCCATATTTATTCTGAATAAAGGGCACTTTCATGTTGAAATTTAACAGCTTAAAATAGAACCTATACTTCAGTTTCACCACTAAATATTAGCTGTGGTCTGGATATACTGCATACTCCGGGGATGTCCGTAGTTTAATAGGTGCTTTTCCTAGGTAACATTATCTATTTACTTATAAATCTATCAACTTCCACCCCAAAAGTTTCTATTCAAACAGTAATGATTAAAGTTGTTCTCAAAGGTAAAAATGGCATTTTATTGATGGCTGGCAATGAAATTCTGAGGTACTACCAAATAACTGAAAGACAAATGTCATACTAGAGATTTGTAGTTTGTATCACTGATCAGAAAATGTTGACAGGGCCAGAGGAGGTATACCCTCACTCACTTAAGAAACTGCGCAAGGTCTGGAGGGCCTGGGTGGCTCAGTAGGTTGACTATCTGACTTCAGCTCAGGTCATGATCTCACAGCTTGTGGGTTCGAGCCCCATGTTGGGCTCTGTGCTGATTCAGATTCTATGTGTGTCTCTCTCTCTGCCCCTGCCCCACTCACGCTCTGTCTTTCAAAAATAAATATTAAAAAAAAAGAAATTGGGCAAGGTCTGTATAAGTGATACTACTTATCATTCTGAAGGACTTCTAAAAGTGGCCTGGAGGGGCGCCTGGGTTAGGGCTCAGTTAAGTGTCAGACTGGCTCAGGTCATGATCTCAGTTTGTGAGTTTGAGCCCCACGTTGGGCTCTGTGCTGATGGCTCAGAGCCTGGAACCTGCTTTGGATTCTGTGTGTGTCTCTCTCTCTGCACCTCCCCCAAAAGTAAAATAAAAATAAAAATAAAATTTTAAAGTGGCCTGGCTAAGCCAGTATTACCTAATACAGAATTTTTAAAAATATATTTAAGTAAAAAACAAAAAACAAAAAACAAAGAAGAGGTCCTCAAGACCAACTAGCTCATCGGGTATATTTAGGTCCAGCTTAAAATTCAGGAAAAGTAAAATCTCAATTACCTGGGTACTGGAGGAAGATGGTGGAGTGGGGAAAAAGCCATGGTGGGGAAATGGGAATGGGGTGGTACAGCTGGGTTTTTCTAGTTCATTATCAGACAGAAAACTCTTTCAAGCCTTGTGGTTAAAATGTGTCCTTAGCCATGTTGACAATGATGAGAGAACAAGAAAAAGGGGAGTTGGAATGATGGAGAAGGTAAAGTAGATAGAACAGATATTGCTTTTTATTTGTAGTGCAACCTTGGGAAAAAGAATGCCAAGATCTTGTCCACTGTCCCTGGAGTCCATAATTGAATTTCTCTTCAATGATTAAAGGCTGTTCCATGTCCCTAATAGCTAATACCTCTGCCTCCAGGGCCATTGTACTGGCCTTGGGTAATTTGCCTCTATTGTCAACTGAGGACATGCAAGAGCGGGACATCTGCTCTTTCACAGACAGTGTACTTGTGGACCTGGAGATTTTCCCCACTCCTGTACTTTTAGCCAGTCCTAATGCGACGGGTTATGTCAGTACCTTCTCTTATGGTTAGCATATTGTTTCCAACTTTTGTCTTCAGTGCTCATATTTTATCCTACTAACCTTATCATATGTGTTTTTGTTGTAAGCCACTGCAATTCGTACTGGAAAGAAGTGAAGTATGATTTAAAAAAAAAATATGCTCAAATTCTGTTCATATACAACTAATTTTTTTCAAGAATGGGAGAGAATCTTAAGGTATACACTATAAAATGTTGATGTCAATTATAAGTCAAAATCACATTCCATTATTTGGGCACCAGTTTAAAGTGAGAAATACGGGGGAACCTGGCTGACTCAGTCAACATGTGACTCTATCAGGGTTGTGAGTTCGAGCCCCACGATAGGTGTAGAGATTACTTAAAAATAAAATCTTAAAATAAAGTCACAAATATCCTCTGTTCAGCATCCCTGTTGTTTTTTCTTGTCCCTCTCTCAAACCCAATCCTTCTTAGATTCCCCAAATGATAGCATTTGTTTGTACAGCACTATACATGGAGAAGAAACAGCACATTTTCTCATCATTTGCCGTCCTTAAAAGGCTAGTTAAATGTTTATAATTCAATCACAATATTATTGAATTTTTGAGCTAGGAGCACAAACCTTGAGAGATCATTAATCTAATTTCTTCATTCAACATCTGAGGAGATTAAGGCAGAGAGGTTCAATGGCGTGCTCATTATTAGCCAGCTAGTCAATGGTAGAGCCAGGTCTAGGACATAGGTCTCTTGACTTTTAGCTACAACACAGCTAAGAACATCTTAAGTTTGTTGAATTTATGTGACTTGGTATTTGTTCTATTAGGCAGAGATCAGAATGGCAGGATGAAATTAAGATCTCACAAACATTTCATTCAGAGATTACATAAAACTGACCAAACTACTACTGAGGATACAGCTCGGATTATTAGTTAGGGTTGGGCCAGTGTCCAATGCTTAACATTGCTATTGCTGATCCTGATGACAGCAGTGCACCAGCTTTGCCAATGCCCACAAAATAGGGAAGAGGCATGGTGAGCACCCTGGGGGACCAGAGAAGGTAACTGTGATAAATCTGGGAAGGGCTCTGAATATTCAAAGTGTAGAAGGAGAATCGTGGAGCAACTGAGAGGTTTCTTGTGGAGCTAATGAAAAAAACTATTGTGTAATAAAACTATATGACAAGACAAACGGAAATGGGGCCATTTGACTTTAAGAGAAAAATGAGATCGGACTCCATAAGCATGAAGGATTATTCTACAAAGAAACACCAGTTGTGTCCTATCACTAGAGAGGAGAGAAAAAGAAAAAAATGAACTCAAGCTTCAGGATGTAAGAATTAGATGAGACACAAGGAAGGACTGCCTAACTCAGCAATAGATTAGAATGAGATGAATTCCTAGAAGGAGATGAGACTCTCCATCAAATTTTTTTTTTTTTTAGGTTTTTATTTTTTTTTAATTTATTTTTTTTTACAAATAGTTTATTGTCAAATTAGTTTCCACATAACACTCTCCATCAAATTTAATTACCATTTCTTTAGAATGCTTTAAATATGGTTCTGTTTAGAGGAACGAAAATCTTAGAGTCATTTCTGTTCACAGGATTATTTGAAGCTTTGGAGCCATTGGCAAGGAGGATTAAACCCTTTTAGAAATCTTTAATCACTTACAGTTAGGGAAACTCATCTCCACTTAAAAGTAAGAGTTAAAATATTACTTGATAATCTTAATCATCAAAACACTTTATTTTTAGAAACAGCATACTCTATCATTTCTAAAGCAGGAGGTTGCTAAAACAATATAAGTAATACAATATTCAGGAGGGAGGGGCGCCTGGATGGATCAGTCGTTGAACACCCAACTGG
Source organism: Hyaena hyaena (assembly GCF_003009895.1). Taxonomy (NCBI): domain Eukaryota; kingdom Metazoa; phylum Chordata; class Mammalia; order Carnivora; family Hyaenidae; genus Hyaena; species Hyaena hyaena. The sequence goes on from NW_024080795.1 coordinate 2,566,931, forward strand.
AATCTGGCTCAGATCACGATCCCAGGGTCATGGGATTGAGCCCTGTGTCAGGCTCTGTGAGTAGAGCCTGCCTAACATTCTCTCTCTCTCTCAATCTCTCTCTCTCCCCCACCCCCGCTCATGATTTCTCTCTCTAAAATAAAAAAATATATATTTTTTCAAGATGGAAGAGAACTTAGAAATAACTTAGTGCAACTTCTTTGTTTTATAGTCTCTCCAAATGTAGGAAATGTATGTGCCTGGTTCACAGTGAGAGATTTCGTTATGAAGACTGTTCACAATGTCAGCAATATGCCCAATCCCGCAATACAGCTATACAGCTCAATCTATAGTCCTGAATAGAAAGCTTAATTTGAATGTATTATATAAAGCAACCACTCAGCTTGCCCAAAAGCCACTGCTTACTCCAATTAAAATAAAAAAGTTAAAGTACAGGTGGGTATGTGTGTAATTATTTAAAAATACTCACAAGATCCAGTGCTGAACCACCACCCAGGTATTCCATTATTATCCATAATTTTGAACCCTGTAAAAGTCATGAAACAATGTAATCATTATAAGCCTAAGCCAAATAACATACTAGCACAAAATGTTACATCTGACATACTAATGTACTGGTTCTAAAATACAAGTTTAAGATTAGTTGTTTGAAACCCAGAATATATTTCTCCACAGAACATTACACATACAAGTTCTGAGTCTTGACCTTTCTCCCCACCTATTTAGCCTGTGATTAGCTAAATAAATACTGTTTTTTACATTGGTGAACTATTAGCAATTTTTATAAAACCTAGAAAAAATAAACCATAGTCTTATTTTAAATGATACCAAAAGAAAAGACAGTTACATAAAATAAGGAGGTATGTGGAGACCTGTAGAAATTTTAAAGTTTATTCATTTTGAGAGACAGATAGCACAAGTGTGAAAGGGGCAGAGTGGGAAAGAGAACCCCAAGCAGGCTCCGCACTGCCATCAGAGCCTCACGTGGGGCTCAAACCTATGAACTGTGAGATTATGACCTGAGCAGAAGTCATATGCCTAACAGACTGAGCCACCCAGGCACCCCGAGATTCGTAGAAATTTTAAATGGGGCTTCTGAGTTCTTCCCATGTGACTTTAGACTTTGAGGACACTAGATATTTTGTCTTGTTTCAGTTTTTGGCTTTTGTTTTCATGTCCTTTACCACTTTCATCAGTCACGATTAATGGGCATTTCTGGTATACAAGTGGAGCTTAGAAAGAATAGTGTCCTTCTCCCTCTGCACTCCACCCCATCCCACTGCTGAGGTAAATGGACAAGAGAAAGGGAGTGTATAGCCTAAAGAGCGTAAGACTACTCCAGGTGGAATTGACATCACTGTAAATTGTTCAAGAAGAAATGGGGCTCATATGGGGAGTACGTACATATAAGTTCCAAATCAGGTGTACACGCACATGCACACACACGCCCTTCAGCTCTATCAGATACAAACAGGAATAAACCATTGAATCTTCTCTTCTTTCAGCTCTAGCTTGAAATACTAGGGACACTTCTCTCCCTATATCATTTCATGAGTAGTATTCTCTGAATTTCTGTGGGACCACAGAATTGGCTGTAAGTGGAATGGTTGATTTTACTATACTGGCAAGTAGCCAAGTTGTGAGTGGTTTGTGTTCTAAAAGTCCATTTTAAGTAAGACATTTAGAATTTGGAAAGCAAGCATTTTCCCATAAAAATAATGTCTAGGTTCCTGGGGTAACCCCCCACAAAAGACACGAAGGTATCCATAGTACAGCATGAGGAGTGCCAGAGAAACAACCTACTATTTATATCATAACAATGTTTCTAGGGCAAAAATACACTCAGTGTTGTGCTTCACCTTGGGATGCCAAGAACACGTCTCTTACCTTTACAGCCCCAGCTGTGGGATGAAGATTCTTGAGCTACTGCCGGTAGCCATCAAACTCTAAAATCCCTGGGAAATACTCAGGAGTTCTATTCAAAATGTTCACGTGTCTCCATGAGGCTGGGGCCTTATCATGGCAGAGAATGGTCCCCAGTAATGTGATGGCGGGTGACACTGTAGTATGAGTACTGGGATGTGGCCTAATGTTAGGGGCCAGGGAGGAAGGGCTCAGGTAAATTGAGATTTAGGTATTCCTCCTTTCTTTCTGAATGCTGACACCATGTAGGACGCGTGAGGTAGAGAGGTGAACAATGTACCTCCCCCCACCGCAGTCTTGATATTCACTCTCCTATCACTGCCTGAACTGAAGAAAGAACTGAGAGTGTTTGCTAGTGTCCATGTTCACAGTAGGAAAAGAGAGCAAATGTACCCCCACAACAGCAGGGAGGGGAATGGAGTTCTAGGGGTGGTTCACGTAACTTGTTTTTATATATAGAAATAGGGCATTTGGAATCTGAGAATTGTAAGCCTGACGTTGTCTTTATACTTTTGTCAAGAGAAAAGTGACTCTCACAGCAGCGCAAAGCCTGAGAAATTTTTCTTTTGCCACAAGATTGTTTCTAGTAAGTACTACATTCTACCTTAAGAATTCAGAATGCTTCCCATTCACCTGACATTTAAAAGAAAAATGAAAAGATCTTATTATCAGATGCTTCTCTGTTTTGTAGTTCCACATGAATGCAAGCATCTGTTTTCCAGGTTTAAAATGATGTGTGTCCTTTTTGGGGGTGCCAGTTCCAAAACAGAAACTTACCAATGGTCTGTTCCTCACTAAAGAGTATTCATAGAAAGCTTAAAATGTTATTAAAGGTATGACTAAGCAACTTCCAGATCTGAAAAGAAGCATTCCTCCTAGCAAGCGAGCTGTTTCGTGGTACCAGGGCATGGAAGGAACCAGAGCCGCTGAACAGATTTTTCTGCCTGCTTCCTTCTGATTACCACTTCTGGACACAAGCCTCACTTGGCGATGGCCATAGGTTTGAACCTTCAGAAGACTGCTATACAGGCGTGGGAACTGCTTAAGGAAGCTTTGCCCACAGAGGCTCTTCTTACAGGTTTCTTGTCCACAGGAGGGCTCAATGAAAATGCCAATCACAAACAAAACAAAACTAAACTAAAACAAAACAAAACAAAAAAAAACAAACCAAAAAAAACCCACCTAGGCTCTATGTTGTATTCTTTTGGAGATCTACAACTTCTAACCTTTGATTTCTGTGAAAAGATGTTTGTGTTGGAGAATGCAAATAAGTATGTTTGGCTTGCTTTTAAATAATTTACAAGGCTGAGATGATATCTACATACTAGTTTAAAATTCCCAAAGAGCCAGGGACTGTAAACCATAACTGTACATCCGGCACATTGAAGTACAGGGTCCACTTCTCCACTTACAAAATGATCCACACATTTTAATAATGGGTTGGAGGAGTGAGTTCAAAGTCGCATCAATATGGGTGGCCAGGTGTTAGGAAATGGCTCTCTGTTCCAAAATTCAGAACTCCTAAAGAGTAAGTGCTCCAGACTTCTACTGTTTGCTGGGGAGAACTTGGAGCCTAGTGTTAACAAATTACTAGTGTCTGCAGTATCAACTCTGTCACCCCATGAGACCATTGAACCCCACTGTTTGGTGCTAAATAGACACTTGGCCAAAGCAGGGAGAAAGGCTACTGTGGAATTTGGAACTCATTTGTTCATAGAAAAAAAACCCCACTTAAAACACCCATTAAATGTATCTGAGAGATGATTATGGTGCTATATATTAAATATATGATGAATTAAATGGGCTGGTCTGTAAATCTCATAGCAATCATAGTCTTGAGCACATAATGCAACCCGTATAACTAAAGTCAGCCAGTCACCAAAGGACAAATGCTGTCTGATTCCGCTTACATGAGGAACCTGTAATCGTTAAATTCAGAGACAGAAAGTAGACGGGTGGTTACCGAGGACTGTGGTGGGGAGACAATGGGGAGTTATAATTTAATGTGTACAGAGTTTCTTTTTTTCTTCAAAATTTATTTGTTTATTTTGAGAGAGAGAGAGAGAGAGGAGGCAGAGACTGAGGGGAACAGAGGATCCAAAGCGGACTCTGTGCTGACAGCACAGAGCCCGACGTGGGGCTCAAACTCACAAACCATGAGATCGTGACCCAAGCTGAAGTCAGATGCTTAACCAACTGAGCCACCCAGGCGTTCCCCGAATGTGTACAGAGTTTCAGTTGAGGAAGGTGAGAAAGTTCTGGACACGGATGGTTTTGATGGTTGCACAGCAGTATGAAAATACTCACTGCCACAGAGCTGTAGGATTAAAATGGTCACAATGGTAAATTTTTTGATGCATATTTTACCACAATAAAAGGGAAGCAGCATGTACAATTTTATAGAACTGCAAGGCACAGGAGGTATCATCTTGCCAGATGCTTTACTAACCCTGAATCATTTTCTTCCAAACTAGAATGCCTTGTCTTATACTCTGCCCTCACCTAAACCATGTTCAAGTTCTTGTTCAAATGCTACTGATCATTGTTCAAGTTATGGTATTTGATGTACCCACAGATAAGTCAATAATATGAAGCAAGTTAGATATGTCCACCTGGGGCTAAGGAGAGAGGCTAGAACAAGAGACATGAATTCAGAAGTTGTCAAGATAACGTGGATTAGACTGACCAGGGCCAGTATGCAGACTGAAAGGAATGCACATAATAGGGCACTCAATAAATAAATAAAGGTCTGCTAAACTGAATCTAATATGGGGCTCCCTAGAGGTGTGTTCCATGAAGTGTAAAGCCATATTTATTTTGAGGGAAAAACATTGTAAGAAGGAGAAAATTTTTACCTCTTCAATTTCCTTCAAGTTTTACAAAAAAACTCCAAAAAAAATTTTTTTTAACTAAAGAAGATTCCAGAAACATTCACCATACACTGGGAGTAAACAGACAGAAGTCTCAGGAAAAAGAGTGAGAAGGTCACAAAATTTTGCCGACTCTATTCTGGAATATTTTACTTCAATCATTCAATTCCTTTTTCTCTTTTGATAAATATCAGTGGTGGTGGTATGTGGAGGAGGGCATATTTCCTTAACATAAACAGAAATCTAAAGGCGATTTTCAGCAGCAAATAAAGGCATGATTCAAATTCCATTCAAAGCCTGAACGAGCTTCATTTTAAGATTTACATTGAACTAGAAAAATATTTAAAGATTATAAAAGATTTTTCCAATATTATGAGATCAGAAGGGAAGGGTTTGCTTATGTTAGCACTCTTCATAAAGACTAACTTTGTCTCTCAAAAAAATCTGCAGTGAACTAAAATTAAAGGAAAATACTGTGGTCATACTGATGTTTGTCTGGTTTTCACTCTTGTTTTTAAAAATGAAGTTATACAGTGAGCTCAGTCAAAATGAATACCTTGTACATTTTGTATGTTTCAAGGAAATCACTACAACTGAATACAGTTTCAGAGAGCATATAATTTTCTCTCAAATGCAAGAACTTTTCCTCCAGCTTACAGTGAGGTCTCAGCTCTGTATATATCCTGAGTAAAGACAACCTGAGAAAAGCCCATATCCTACTCTACTCAATTAACCTGACCCACAAAATCCCCCATGTCATCTGAAATGGAAGGATGTGCCACAATAAAAACATAAGTCGATTGATAATGCAGTTCCCTGATGGTACTTAGATGATGTAGCCTTGAGTTATATTGACTGCATCAAACAGAACCCTGTAATATTTGATGTGAATTTAGATTTAAAAAAAGTAAGCCCACAATGTCCTACTATGCTTTAATATAAACTGAAAACAAACAAGTCAGTCAATTTAAATAAATGATATTAAAAAGTTATAAAATCATAACCTATTTCTTTTTCTTTGTGTGTATACATGTACATTTATATAGAGATAATACACACATTTATTTACTTTAAAGTAAATAGATTCAGGATATAAATAATTAATATCAGCCAGCTGTGAATTTTTACAATTTTATGAAGAAGTGATATTTTCTTCGAAGTAGCTTTCACACTGTGGACTTTAATTAATGATGGGTAAAGGAGGTAAAAATAATTTCAGTGTAATCGTTTATGAAGACATCATGGATAATGGCTTTGTATCACTGACCAGTCTAAGAACATTCTACAATCAAGATTTGGACAAAACAATCAGCTTTATTTATTTAAATATTAAGTACTTATTGGGTGACTGGTACATGTACACTATGAGGGGAATTTTTTAAAAAATGTGAACTCATAGGAATAAATAATACAAACAGAACTATAGTTCATTTGCCATGAGAGTACTGCATATTAATTAAAAGGGCTATAAGCACTTAACCAATAAAACAGTCAATTGCATTTCAGTACCCACCCCTTTTCAATATAATATAGAAAACCTCATTTGAAATAGGGCTTATTTAATATTTTAAGTCAGTTACCAAAAATAGCTTATCTGTTACAGGTGCCTAAGAATAGCAAAGGTTTAAGTTTGCTCTAGAGTAGGTCTGGAATTACAGGATTCAATCCAGAAAGACTAAACCAAAATGAGCAAACAACACACGCAACAACAACAACAACAGCAAATTCCTGAGACTGCCTTAAAACCAGGCCTACTATGGGAATCAGTAGGGAGACCTAAACATACTGAGACTGAACAACCTCTCAGGATTCCTAAAAAAGAATCTGATCTGCTAAATAAGTTTTGTAGGAAAGATTGCAAAAGCAAAATATGCCACCAGGAATCAAATAATTGTGTGTACAGTAAAAGAGAGTAATGGCTAACACTTAGAAGGAGTAAACTGGGGGGCACCTAGGTGGCTCAGTCAGTTGAGCATCTGACTTGGGCTCAGGTCACGATCTCGCAGTTTGTGAGTTCAAGCCCTATATCAGGCTCTATGCTGACAGGCTGGAGCCTAGAGCCTGCTTCAGATTCTGTGTCTCCCTCTCTCTGTGCCCCTCCCCTGCTCACACTCTCTCTCTCAAAAAATAAACATTAAAAAAAATTTAAAAAGAAGTAAATTGTATAGGAATTACCGGCATTATCATCGCCTCCTGGAAGCCTTTCCCTCACACCACCAGCCTCCCTTCAAAGTGATAGAAGTGACTACTTGCTTATCTGTGCCCCACACGTACCTTGTATGTACTTAATCACTAAACCTGCACCCTTTTAGTGCAGTATAGGATTTTGAGCTCCTTAATGGCAGGAGTTGTTCATTTTTATATCTCCAGCACCTAATACAGTGTGTGACACAGCGCACCTGGCTGTTTAATGATTTATTCTACTGTGCATTCACTCCACATTCATCTAATTCATGTAATATGAGAATAAACAGACTTTGTAAAAAGAAAGTGAAATTCATGATTTCTAAATTGGTAGTATCTAATATGGATAAATAGATTACCCTAAGGTTTATTTGGTCATCAGAATATTAAAAATAGCATTCATTCTTATGGAGACCAATAGCTAATGAGTTATAAACACACCCTTTATGGCCCTGAGATAGATGAACAAAAAACCAATCAACCAACCAACCAAATGAAATAAACCTCTTCCTCCCCTTTAAACCCTGAAAAGCAAAAATCTAACTAATATTGCCTTCCTTTGAAAAACTTTATCACGATAAAAATTTTTAATATTAAAATAATTTTAACTCTAACCTAAGCTAGATTTTTCTAAGTTTATTTATTTGAGAGAGAAAGAGAGACAGAGAGAGTGAGCACACACACAAGTGGGGGAGTGGCAGAGAGAGAGAGAGAGAGAGAGAGAGAGAATCCCAAGAAGCAGGCTCTGCACTGTTAGTGCTCAGCCTGATGTGGGGCTGGAACTCACAAACTGTGAGATCATGACCTCAGCCAAAATCAAGAGTTGGACGCTTAACCAAGTGAGCCACCCAGGTGCCCCTTAAGCTAGATTTTTTAAATTTATTCTTCACATTTCAATAGACATGGGTCCTGACTTCTAACTCTGGAACCCAAGAACTCTTGTGGTTTTTTTTTTTAAGTTTATTTAATTTGAGAGAGTGAGAGAGCATGAGCAGGAGAGGGGCAGAGAGAGAGGGAGAGAGAGAATCTGAAGCAGGCTCTAAGCTGTTAGCTCAGAGTCCAATGTGGGGCTCTAACTCATGAAATGTGAGATCATGACTTTAGCCGAAATCAAGAGTCAGATGCTTAACTAAGTCACGCAGGTACCCCTAAATCTTGGGTTTTACTAACCAACGGGTATTCTGTTATGCAGTCATATCTCCATCTGCTGCAACTAAAGGTGTCTGCTAATTCCATGATCCTGGAAACTAAAATTCCAACTATTGGGAAGGTGGGGAGCAGATAGTCTTCCATTTGACTCCACTTCCAGAAATATTTATCATGTTCTTAAGATGTTCCATGTCCTGTGCTAAATGATGTAAAAACCAAGACTGGTTGAACTAAACTCCCTGCCATCAAGGAGCGCATAATCTGGAAGGAGAGAAAGATGTGTAAATAACCACCACAACTCAATGGAATAAATGACATACTTACATATTCCATCAATTCTGAGGTTGAGACAGACTGGACCATTGAGAATAATGTGTGAAAGCCCAGGGGGAAAGCTCTTTCCTGACAAAGGATGTGTCTCAAGGACCAGCTGCATTACTGCTCCTCCAATGACCCAAAGTTCAGGTGTGGAATAACGTTGCAGCTGAGTGCTGGGATGCATTCAGGATACAGCTGCTAAATCTAAAAACAGTCTATTTGGCATTATAAATGGAGCTGGATTCTGCCTGGAGGCCAAAGACTGCCAAATCCTAATTTAAGACATTACCTTTCAAAAAATAGAATTAAAAAAAAAAAGAAAGAAAAACTCATAATGAAAATACCTTATGACTTAAATAATACAACACACACATTACCTTTAAATATGATCCATAGTATTTTGTTACATATGAGCTGTCACACTGACTCAAAACAGTTATTTCTTGCTGAATGTCTTCAATTTCATCTTCGGCTTCCTCGAGGTCTATGATTTTAATAGCAACCACTTGCTGGGTACGGTTATCAATTCCTTTGAAAACTTCTCCAAAGGAGCCTTTCCCAATGCGTTCTAACTTTGTGAACAGTTCTTCTGGATCAGCTATGTTATTCTTGGGGGCAGGGGGAGGCAGGAAAGAGAGAAAGAAAGAAAAGAACACAAATGTTTTGCATCAAATTTTCTGAAATGAAGGAAAATAAATTACATAAGACAATAACACATTTTTAAAAGCATACAAACTCCCTTGACTCTCCACATGTGCTTTGTTATAGCAATTATAATCCCAAACAGCCAGATAGTCCATATTCTACCAGATCATCCACACTAACTGAGCTTAGCTGATCCTGTTACCACAAACAATCCCATACAGCAAAATGTTGTCTCTGATGCTTGTCAAAGGGCCAGGTACTTTTTACTTTGACATTGGCCTTAGCAACATTTTTTTCTAGATAGATTTCCTCAGGCAAGGGAAACAAAAGCAAACATAAACTATTGGGACTATACAAAAATAAAAAGCTTTTGTCCAGCAAAGGAAACCATCAACAAAACAAAAAGGCAACCTACTGACAGAAGAAGATATTTTCAAATGATAAACCTAATAAGAGGTTAATATTTCAAATATATTAAAAAACTTATACAACTCAACACTAAATAAACAAATAATCTGCTTTAAAAATGAGCAAAAGACCTGAATAGACATTTTTCTAAAGGCATACAGATGGCAAACAGACACATGAAAAGATGCTCAACATCACTAATCATCAGGGAATTATGAATAAAAACCACAATGAGATATCAACTTACAGCTGTCAGAATGGCTGATGAAAAATAACAAGTGTTGGCAAGGATGTGGAGAAAAAGGAATCTTCCTGCACTGTTGGTGGGAATACAAATTAGTGCAGCCACTGTGGAAAACAGTATGGAGGTTCTTCAAAAGATTAAAAATAGAAATATCATATAATCCAGTGATTCCACTACTAGGTATTTAGCCAAAAAAAACACATAAATTCAAAAAGATAGATGTACCTTTATGTTTATAGCAGCACTATTTACAATAGCCAAAATACAGAAGCAGCCCACGTGTTCACTGATAGATGAACGGATAAAGAAGATGTGGTGTATATATATGATGGAATATTACTCAGCCATCAAAAAGACCAAGATCTCACCATTTGTGACAACATGGATGAAACTAGAGGGTATTATGCTAAGTGAAATAAGCCCGATGGAGAAAGACAAATATCATGTGACTTCACTTGTATGTGTGTAATCTAAAAAACTAAAACAAAACAAAAAAACAGACTCCTAAATACAGAGAACCAACTGATGGTTGCCAAAGAAAGGTTGGGGGGCAGATTGAAATAGAAAAATGGGATTAAGAGGTACAAACTTCCAGTTATAAAATAAGTCAGAGATGAAAAGTACAGCATAGGGAATATAGTCAACAATATTACAATAACACTGTTTGGTGACAGATGGTAACTATATTTATTGTGGCGAGTACTAAGTAATGTATGAATCATTACCTTGTATGCTTGAAACTAACATAACACTGTATGTTAATTATACTTCAGAAACAAGGGGGCCACGCACTTCTTAGAATGAAGCAGTGGACTAGACACAGTTTGCACATTAGTGCAAGGGTAGTGATGGTGACAGAGTGCCTAGCCTGAGCTATAAAGTAGATAAATTGTTTAAAATTCTAACATTCTCCCACCAAAATATTACCTCTTAACTCTCCTTCTCTCTGACATTGCAATTACTCCACCTGTACTCCTAAACCATCGTGTAAACAACACAGAATGCAAAAGGCTCAAAAATCTACAAGCCTTTTTTATTGTTTACTTGGGATCCTATCTGTATGTAATATTCTCATTGATGTGCTGAAATAAGCTTCTCTGCATTGATCATAAATGCTGGTGCTCATTTGGAAATGGTAATACGTTGAACTTTTGCAACTCATCCCACAGTAGGAATCCAGAAGTCAACATTTTGCTACAATAAAATCTGGAATCAAGCATAGGTGTTTAGGTTAACAAATGCTTCGTATGACCTCTGCTCATAAATTCACTGTCCTTCCCTGATTCAGAAATATCCTTCATCTTATACAATTTTGAATTCAAATTTTCCTCCCACAAGACAATATTTATTCCATTATTTAAACTCACAATGCCAAATATATACTACTGACCCAGAAGAAACGCAAGATTTCCAAACCTCCCCAGAATAGGCATGTTGTTAATTTTTTTTTTATTTTTTTTTAAAATTTTTTTTAATGTTTTTATTTATTTCTAGGAGAGAGAGAGAGAGAGACAAGCATGAGCAGGGGAGGGTCAGAGAGAGAGGGAGTCACAGACTGAAACAGGCTCCAGGCTCTGAGCTGGCAGTCAGCACAGAGCCCGACGCGGGGCCCGAACCCACGAACCGTGAGATCATGACCTAAGCGAAAGTCGGACGCTTAACCGACTAAGCCACCCAGGCGCCCCGGCATGTTATTAATTTATACTTAAATGCGTCAAAATATAAAAGGATGCTATCTAGTTCTGGTGAGCTATATGTATTTAATCTGTCAACTGGACCCCGATTATTTCTTCATTTACTACAATTTTACCTACTCAACAATTTCAGGAGACAATTATAGAGTTAGCATGATACCTTAGATCTTCTTTTATTAGACAACAAGACCATCAAAGTTTATTTTTGTTTCTCATCAAGTTCTTTGTGTCATTGTCATCAAAGAGACCCACTATGATTCCATTAAACTGCCTGCCTTTGAGTAACCTAAAAATCTTATGACTACTTTTACAGACTTTCGCCAACTTTTCTTTTTTCAACCTGTTCAAAATTCAGTTTGTATGTGACCTGTTTAATTTATAAGCTTCCCCATTCTCCGCAATTGGATTTTTTCCATTCTTAAGAGATGCATTTTCCATGTAGTAGTCTCTTTGATATTTGCGAGCTACTTGTTATCCCCTCCTATCTCTAATACCCACATAGAACAAATATATCTTGGGCTTCCCATATGGACTTTTAAAAATAACTTAGATTTCCAGGAGGCTGAAAATGCATCTTTAATGCTTACATTTTGTTATATACCTCCTCTAAAACTTGAGTATCACCATCATTATTGACTTCTCTGGTGTTCCCTTAGCAAGACACTGTACTTTGTTGTGATTAATATTGCTTAGTAGCTAACCCACAAGTTACCTCCTTCTACTTTTGGTGATGGTTCTGGTCTTTCCAGTTCTTCGTGGCAGAAATACTTGCCAAAGTTTAGTGATAGGTTTACCTCTCAGTAAGTTCCTAAATTCAGTGGATTTGGAAAAATAAACAAATCTTTCCATTTTTCTGATATAACTATAATAGAAATCTGAAGTTGTAAGTGTACCACTGACTAAAAAAAATACATAAGTGTGCACTCCCTCATAATACATTGACTAGCAAGTATATTCCTTTAATTTTATAACAAGATTTTGTTGTTGTAAGCAACAAAGATTAAATCCTAATCGCCTTAATTCATGTTTTAAAAGGATTTGACTGAAACAATCAACTCCATGGAGAACATGGCTGTTCTATAATAAAATGAGTTCCTGAAAGTATGTAAACAAAGACTTAAAAATTAAGTCCCATTTTGAATTTAAAAAAAGTTCTGAAGTGAATCCTAGCTCATGAATAGCTTCCCATTACAAATCCAGGAATACCATGTTGGAGAAAGGAAAAGAGAAAGTTCCATCATTTACACAATGTTTTACAACTCTTCGCCAGTATAACCTCACCTTCCTGTCTACCTGAAGAATAGAGAACCCCACTCAGAAATTTACCAATTCCTGAATCTTGGATAGATAATACCTAAATTCTCTCTTTCCCTTTCCCATCTCACCAGCTTCTTAAACCAAAATATACCAAATCTTTATTAAGATACGTTTCCTGTCTGATTTTTGTGCAAGGGCGAAGTCAAGCAAATAAATGGTAAACATTGCAAGTAATGCAATAGAAAACAATCAATATGAAGAAGCTGATTGGCCTGCTCATTCACACCACTCTTCTTCAGAGTCTCTAAAAAAAAGAATCAAGTCAAGTCAGCACTTCTGCATCCAAATCAAATCTTATGAATATTAAAATATTAAGGAATATTAAGAAAATTAATACTATATTAAGAGTTTCCAGCGGCGCCTGGATGGCTCAGTCAGTTAAGCGTCCAACTTCAGCTCAGGTCATGATCTCACCGTTCATGGGTTCGGGCCCTGCGTCAGGCTCTGTGCTGACGGCTAGCTCAGAGCCTGGAGCCTGCTTCAGATTCTGTTTCCCTCTCTCTCTGACCCTCCCATGCTCACGCTGCCTCTCTCTCTCTCAGAAATATATAAAACATTAAAAAAAATAATAAAGAGTTTCCAAAGAATATTAAAATCTCCTACTCTTCGTACCTCTACTGCAAAATCTCAGTAGACTATTATATCTGAATTTGCATTGCCTTCTCAAAGATGTAGCACAGGATGGAGCTCTAAGCTCTGTAGCAGCAGATGAGGGGAATGGCTACATTAACATCACATTGATTTAAAACTAATGGTAGTTGATTTATACATGCCCCACAAAAACAGGTCTGTGCAAATGGGATCCTCATAGGTCCACCTCAGGACATTTACATTATTTATTCCTTGATGTTTTGTACTTGTCCTTTGCTTGGATTTGAACTCTTCAGCTGTAGGTACATTGTTACAAACTTCAGTCTTAGACAGAAGTTATCATTACTAATAAAACAACAAGAGCAGCAACACCTTTTCAGTATGGAAATACTCTTAGGATGTCTCAAAGGAACATCTTACTGTGGCAAGTCAGGGGCAGAGGGAAGAAGGCTTCCTTCATACTTAAATCACAGAATCAGGGGGCTGGAAGGATTCATAAGGGTCTAAGGACTCTTCACTCCTGGCTAAACATTACTATTATTTTAATGTTTACTTATTTTGAGAGAGAAAGAGCGCAAGGAGGGGAGGGGCAGAGAGAGAGGGAGATAAGAATCCCAAGCAGGCTCCACACTGTCAGCAGGGAGCCCAACATGGGACCTGAAACTCACAAACCATGAGATTATGACATGAGCCAGAACCAAGAGTCAGACGCCTAACCAACTAAGCCACCCAGGTGCCCCACGGCTACACATTAGAATCACCAGTACAGCTTCTAAAATGCAGATACCTAGGCCTCATTCCCAAACTACTGATTCAGGATCTCTGAAATTAGGGCCCAGCAATAAGTTTTTGTTTTAAAGTACTCCAAACTACTTCCTACCTAGTCATTTTGGCACCAGACTTGACATCAGCATTGGGAACCACCAAGCAGACATCTGAAATTTGTATCCTTGATTATAGGGGAACTCATCACCCCTATTTTCCCAGGCAAGCTTGTGGTTCCCTTCTAACTGCACACACTAAAAGTGGACAACTTGGGAGATTAAAATAAAACCAAAGGAACTTTGGTATTTAAATATACATAGCTATATTTAAAAAATTAAGTCTGCAATACTTCTAAGGACACATCTCTAAAATTAGTACCTACCCTCAAATAAGACCAGAAAAGTAATATTTACAAAAACACACACAATGTAACCCATACCCTTTTTTTTTTTTTTTGGTATTATTTCAGTTTATTCCTTCACTACTTGGACGTCAGGACCCCAGGAGGCTATCCTAACCCAGGTAGGATAGCCCAGAGTGCAATAGCTCATACTCTTTGTATGTATATCCTTGAATATTTTTTAACACAATAGTCTATGTATTAATAGGGTACATAATAGGTTCAGATCTAATTGATGATGGTTTGAGTTACCAGCCAACATTGGCACAGAGTAAAAGTTTAGCTACTAGAAAATGGGTACAAATTGTGGGGAGGTGGTGGTGGAGAGGGAAAAAGGTTTCCCTCGAACCTTTTAGGGTCCCTGGATGGGTCTGAAAATGAACTCACAAAGGCAGATTAACAAAAGAAAAGCATACACATTTACTTAATGTCAGTTTTGCATGACACTGGGGCCTCATAAGGAAATGAAAACTCCAAGAAATGGTTAAACTAATGTATTTTGATGCTAGGTTTGACAAAGAGTGAGAGATTGTGGAAAGATGTGATAGGACAAAGAGAATGAGCAAAGTGTGACAAACCGGGGTAGACTTAGCATTGCCCATTTGTTCAGCTTCTTCTTGGCATCCTGTTGTCTTTAAAATTAAGGATGCTACTTTCTTTCTGGTACCATGAGAACACCTCTCACATGAGGATCTTATAACTTGCTTCAGGGAAGGGGCAGTCAGAGTGACCTTCCTGCTTCTGCTACGTTCTCAAACTTCTTTAGCTTAAAAGATTGAACATGCTAAGGTGCTGTATTTTGGGATAGCGTATCCTGAACCCCGTCAGGGGCATTAGGACAGGCAAAATCAGGAGAAACAAGAAAATTGTAGACAGAATTACAATTGGCTTTGAGGTTTTAATAAAATGGGGACCTGGAAAACCAAAAGTGGTAAAGAACCAAAGGTACAAAATCTAGTTTCTTTGAATCTGAGGTAAAGTAAAACCTCTAGTCTGGAGCTGAGAGTAAAAACAATAGATTTAGGGAAGAGGAGGTAGATTTCTCAGAGAATTTGACCAGGAAGGGTCGAGCTCAAGTGAATGAACCTTCAAGAAGCAAGAACCCAGCAGAGCAAAGCTGACCTCAAACTAGGTTTTGCACTTGCCTCCCTACCTTAATAAAATCCATAGTATGAATGCTCTTGGCTACATACTTTTTGCACTTTACAAAGACTGTGTATAGGCCTACCAGTGAGTCACTGTCGAAGTGGGGTAAACAGGAAATGATGAGCAAAGAATGTGCTAATGATACCAGATTTAGAAAGGAAGGCCTCTCATTCTCTTCAAAGTCTCAAGTGGTAACACCAGGCAGGAGTGACCTGCTGTGAACTGAGGATGCCAGGACAGTTACAGAGAATAACTAAAAACTGAAGCCTAACAACGTACTTAAGCCTAGAGACGCACCCACTTAGCTACCTATTTAAATTGCTCAGATTAGTTCTCCCAAGCTAGAGAGGAATGCTTTTCTGAATTACTTCCATGTTTATATTATTTCCTGTTTTTTAACAAGTAGAATGCGTATTACTTCCATGTCTGTATTATTTCCTGTCATCTAACAAGTAGAATGCATATAAGTCATTTTCTAGGGGCTCCATGAGCCTCAAATGCAATTAGTTCTATTATGACTGCCTACGTTAAGATTTTTTTCAATTGCCCTATAACCATTGCTCCAAAAGTTTGTTGAGTGTTTCCTAGTCAAGATACGGCAAGAAAAAAAAAAATATTTAAAATCAACAGCCATATATCTCTCAGCACTGTTTGTGTTCAAGACCACCAGACACTGTTTATTTTTAAATTTATTTATTTATTTTGAGAGAGAGAGAACGTGAGTGGGGGAGGGGCAGAGAGAGGGAAAGAGAAAATTCCAAACAGATTTTGTACTGTCAGCGCTGGGCTGGATAAGGGGCTGGGACCCATGAAACCGTGAGATCATGACCTGAGCTGAAAACAAGAGTTGGGTGCTTAGCCGAGTGAGCCACCCAGGCACCTTGACACTACCTACCTTTTTAAAGTGCTATATATGATCCAAGCACAACTGACTTCTCCCTGGATAGAACTGTAACAGTCACAGGGTTTTACAGCTGGAAGACAATGTATAGGTCATTTAGACCAACTCCTTATCACCACCATCAGTAACAAGCATTTATTGTATGTGTCCCAGGCTAATACCATCAAATGGAAGCTATGAAATTTAATGCTATTTATGTCAAAATGATGGCAGAGGTAGGGAAAGGCTAAGAAGGGAAACAGAAATCCTGAAATTAAAAGAACGACAGGATCTTTGAGATGGTCAGGAACTTAGCAAACATCTGATACAAAATCTATTTTTATAGGAGAAAAAGTCCTGTAGCCTACAGAGGTTATAAATTGTTCAAGGATATAAGGTAGTTAACTAGCGGCAAAGCTCAAACTTGAACCCAGGTCTTCTGACTCTTAAGTGTATGAATCTTTCACTACAGCTCAGATAGATTTGTAACTTAAATTATATCCTTTTGCTATGAAACCAAAATTATCTTCTATCATGAACAGGTCACGTAACTGGCCAATGTGCACTTAGTAATATCCTTACACTTCAAAGAATCTGAAAATTTTTAAACTAAAAGAATTTGAAGAACTTAAAATAAAATGTTCCTCTTCTCCAAATGATAGGATTTCTTACAATTTTGGAATCACTATGCTATTGATTGATCCCTGTGGATATGCACGATTACCAAATATTTTATACTACAATTCTACAGAGGAGTGATCTGTATGTAATTTTGACTTTCTGATAAGGTTACTATATTTGGCCCTTTTTTTTTTTTTTTCCTGTCAATAACTAAACTGGAATGGGCTATCCTCTGGAGTATAGGAGGCAAGGTAGCGATGGTATTCTATACCATGATACCCATCGGATCCAATGTCCGGAAGCCAAGTGCTCCAATTCCAGCTTTATCAGTGATTTACTGTAACCCTTCACACTTCTGTGACCCTTCAAAACACTAATGCTTTCCGTTATGTTCATTTAAAAAGAACCTCAAATTGATGAAATTGTCCATGAAGAAAAATAATTTTTTGTTCCAGGTTTTATATGGGCATAGAATTGTTCACATGACCACGTGAATATTCAGATTATTTTAATAATGAGAAGAAGAAGAAAACAAACTCATAATTTTTTCTAAACTTCTGAAGAACGTTGATGTTGGCAGAGTATTCTACTTTGTACAACCTCAGGTTCATATTACAAGTATCTGATAAAAGTTTATGGAATTCTTAAGAGACCTCAGAGATTTGTACTTCTGAAGTAAAATACTTAGCTGCACTATATTTTGTCTATGACAGAATAAGAACTAAGGTAAAAATTGGTATGTCTGTACATGTTTCAAATTAAACATGGAGAGTTGGGCTTGAGGTCAATTTTCTTTAGGTGGTCAGTCGTTCGAGTTTGTATTTCCATGCTTGAGAGCTCAAACTATTTATCTAGATGCCTATTTTTATGGCACACTCACATTTTTGTATCTCTCTCAGAGGTTATTAGAATTTGCTTTTGCAACATACAGCAGGTGTCAAATTGCCCAGTTTTACATACATGCAATGAAATAAATGAACTGTAGTAAAAAATATAGTTACAAAACCCTGGTCTTCCTTGTGGTCATCAGACAGCATTTTATCAACTCACAGTGGAGTCCCTGTCTTTGCTCACCACTTAAAAGGCATTTATGAGATGGATGAGGCAACCCTGATCTTACTGGCAAAGCATAAAGTCAAAGGTCTTATAAAGTATTATTTTGTGCTCTTAAGCAACAATTTAAACTTCCAGCAATTCTGTACATAGCAACAAGAAAAATGTGTTCATAAGGCAGAAATAAAATTAAGTTTAGAAGCACTTTTTCATCTTTCCTTTAGTTTATTATTCCTATTTTTAAATATATCTCACTAGCAAAAAACTTGGAAAATATTTTAGCAAAGGACAACTTCATTAGAATTATTATGATAGGTTTTTCTTTTTAAGTTTTTTATTTATTTTGAGAGAGAGAGAGAGAGCAGGGGAGGGGCAGAGAGAGAGAGAGAGAGAGCGAGAATCCCAAGCGGGCTCCACACCTACAGTGCAAAGCCTGATATGGGGCTTGAACCCACAAACCATGAGATCATGACCTAAGCTGAAGTTGGACACTTAACCAACTGAGCCACTTAGGTTGGGTGCCCAGAACGAAAGGTTTTGACATCGCAGCGTGAATAACACAGCAGTTTGAGGAGTTTCTCCTGCTTAATATTATTTTGAATCTACCTCACCTTTAAGAACAAAAGAATAATTGAAAATATTCCTTCATCTGAATTCCTCCTACACAAGAGAGGATAAAAGAGCTTCTTCTTCCCCCCTAACGTGCTTTCTCCTCTGTACCCAAGCTCAGGGCTGAGAGAAAGAACAATGACGTAAGCAGGACATATTCTGGGACATGAAGAATGCAGTTCGTTACACATGTTGGTAAGACAGTTCAATTTACAATCGAGTAAAGAAGAAAGACATCTCTTTGATTCTAATGTCACTTTACCACATAGCACATTTTTCTAAAGAAAAATGAAATGCAGAAAGAACCAGAAGGAATTCAACCATAATCTCTCCCCTCTTAGAAATCCTTCAGAAACAGAATCCTAATAGGCAGTGCTTTTATTAGCTCCATTTTCTGTAGAGATCTTTAAATTCCTGTTATTTTAATTGAAATTAGAAACGTCACATTATTTTGTTCAGCCAGGTAAATCATCTTCGGATTGCAGACCTCTTAAATTAAAGGAAATAACTAATTGTGTCTTTTTGACTAACTTTCTGGGATTTGAAGTTCCCTTAAACCTTTAATTATAGCCACGGGGAAGGGAAAGGAAACATCCTGCAAACAATCACATTCTTCTCTCAATAAACCAAAAGTCAAGGCTATCATCACAATAAATGCTGGATGCAAATTCCATTGCATCATTTAGCTCATTTCTTTCTGACCTTCCAGCCATTCCAAAGGAAAAAGGAGGTCTGGTTTCTTAGAAGTATTACAGAGGTAAAGAAAGCAGAGGTCAGGCAAAATTGCCTTAATTTTGCTTATCCCGGAAATTACAAGAACTCAGTGATTAAATGTCGGCTTCACCATCTGTAAAATGAGTGAAAGAGGTGGGCTCAATGGTCTCTTAATCCCTTACTGCTTTGACACTGTGAATTTGTGAGGTATAAGAAGCCAAGTTGCTTTGTCTTCTTCCTCTTATCGATAGCAGTTGCCAAACTCTAGTTTTGAAGCAGCCTTTAAGGCAGGGGATGAATTGGCACCGGCCACATGGCTGATTCTATAGTGGTGATCCTACAGTGGCTAAAATGAAAAGTTCCTACTACTCTGTTGTTGCCGTGGGGAATTCAGAATCACTAGCAGACCACATTCAAGTCCCAACTCTCTGATACTATAAGAAGCAGGCTTAGGAACCAAGGATGGATAAAGAGTAACAGAAGGAGTTACTGTCCAGACTGATCTCTTACCCCTCACACAGACCATGTCCCAGGACATAGGAGCGACTGCTCCAGGAAGTGAAGGGGGACCAGAAATTCAGCTTGCACAGGAACTAAGGTTCTGCTAGTCTTCCTCTAGTTGTAAATTCACTCATAAAGTAATATTCAGAAAGTAACATAATGATACTTGCCCATATACAGAACTAGAACACCCAACAAAACTAAGGGTCCAGAGGGAAAATTTCAGGAGTTATCTTATGCTCTGCCAAACACAATTGCTTCAGTGAGTAGTAGCTTAAAGATACAAAACTTAAATGCAATGCTCCATTGGGGAACAATTTTACTTTATTTTTGAGCCTTGAGTCATGCCATTTTCTCTGCCAAGAACTCCCTAAGTCTCCCCCATCTCTGGAAATCACACATCTCTTAAAAAACAAACCACCAAAAAAACACCTTTCCAACTCCCCAGGGTAACCTGATCAGAATCAATTGCTTCATCGCCTGCCCTCCCACATCTCTCTGTTTAAACCTCCATTACAGCACACATTTTATTATCTTTGCATTCTCTTTCATTGCCATGATATTTCCATTTTTTAATGAATGAGCTCATTAAGGATGGGGCTCTGTATGTAGCCCTTGGACATTTGTAGGGTGTTTACCTGGGGCCCATCCTAAGAGACAATCTTTGGCATGAAGTTATCCTTTCTTTTTTTAATTTATTTTATTTTAGAGGGAGGATAGGAGGAAGAGAGAGAGAGAGACAGAGAGAGATTCTCAAGCAGAAGTCTGACATGGGGCTTGATCCCACAACCCTGGAATGATCTGACCCCAAATCAAGAGTCAGACGCTCAAATGACTGAGCCACCCAGGTCCCCCATGAAGTTACCCTTCATTTGTAGTTTGATTTCTGACGTTTGGTGCAAAGGAGATGACATTCAATAAACTGAAGGATGTTAAAATAGGTATGAAATTCTAAGTCAATCCCTATTCTCACATGTGATTAACATAATAGAAACTTTCCAAAGTGACAACTTTGAGATTTATTTTCTTTTCATTGGCGAGCTCTTTAGGTTGCAAAATAGCAGTTCTTAAAGTAATATGGAGCTATACCCAAAAGACAGTTGGTAGTAGCCATACACACAAGGATGCATATCGGTAATATATGCAAATATGATTCTGGAAGCACATCTGCAATCACTATTAACCAGAGCCACATGACTACTTTGTGTCCTGGAGAGTCTAGGACAATTTCATACTCTAATGCAAAGATTAAAGGTCTCAAAGGGCAACAGTCTGTATATCATTCTGCTGTACATTTCTTGGGCTAAACACATATAGAAATACACAATTCATTCAGGGATCAGGTTTAACCATAAGTATTAATGGTAAAATTAAGGGATTATTACTGACTAGACAGGATGTTACATAAATATGGCCTGGGATTGATAACAAGATCTAACTATAAAATATTCATTTGGAAAGGGGGATACGTCCATGCAATGAAAGGAAGACAAGGATTCTGCGAACACAGAAATGACAAAACAGGTATCCTAATTTATTCAGGCCATTATTTAATCAAATCCATGCACAGGGCACTTTAACATGATGGACACCGAGAGCCTCATTTTCTGCTATCCATGCTGGAGGTAAAATAAAAGGATGCCATTCTAGTACTTCCAGAAATAAACACCTTTGGATAGAATCTAAGGCAGAGACACCTTATACCAGATATCAAACTATCACAGATAATGTTATGGTGAATCTTTAGCACTCTTATTAAAATGCACGGGATTAACACAAAATTGATTTGCTCGCTGCCTATCTTCCTTCTAGATGGGAAACTCCAATTATAATCAATAGGTTTGAAGCTTGTAAGCATAGCACTAAATTATTAACACCATGAGTTCTTTCAGAAAATTAACACTGATTGAAAAAGTGGAATTTTACATAGACTTACCTTTTCATTCTTAATGAGAAAATGGCTGCAGTATAATTTGCCTCCAACACTTTTCCTTTTAATCAAATCTATACTTTGAATGGATTTTAATCAAATTGTATTTGCAAGGAGTTACCCAATGGAATCTTAAGACAGAGGAAAATTACCTCTTAGGTCCTGCTGTCTTTAACATTCTATGATCCCAAGAAAACGATACTGATGGCATGATTGTGTCAACAGCAAAGAATTTTAATCTTGGCAAATACAAAGAATAGAGAGGAGATACTAGAATACTCTTAAAGAATGGTCACTAATATTTTCAACAATCCAGTTTGGATTTCCCCAGAGTGAATAATACCATCAGAGTGTCTGTTTATGTGTGTGTGTGGAAATGCAGGGCTAAAAGAATAATACTTATTGTTAATTTTTATGCCCTGTGTACTTTTTTAAACCATTTGAAGCAATGCATCATTCATGAACAAGAATACACACAGAAATCAAGTAAAATGGGATGTCTGTATGGTTATTAGTTACATCTGAAAACCTAAGGTAAGAAGAACTACTAAAAGGAACATAAAAGTTAGCTCTGTACTCAGTACCATCATGTACCCAACATATACGAGAAATTAGCAGACGTGAACAAATTTGTTATACTAACAAAACGGGCTGTGTTTCAACGTCCCCAGTGAACTGAAATTTCTCACACCCATCTCCATCCTACCCTACACCCCACTGTCAACAGCGCATGTAAATATCCTAACCGCTATCTCTAAAAGTACAGATTCTGCAGTTTTAGCCACCGTTGATTTGTGCTGACATTGCTGGAATCTGTTCATGTTATCAAAGCACAACACTTTACAAATTAAAGATTCAAATAAAGGTGGGGAAATGCTATTGAAATTATGAGATATCTACTAATAGGAGTTGAATCTTTTTAATTAAGTTTATTTTTTGAGAGAGAGAGAGCATGTGCACATGCGCACACACACGAGAGCAGGAGACGGACAGAGAGAGAGAGGGAGAGAAAGAATCCCAAGCAGGCTTCACACTGTCAGTGCAGAGCCCAATGCAGGGCTCAAACTCATGAACCATGAGATCATGACCTGAGCCAAAACACAGAGTTGGATGCTTAGCCAACTGAGCCACACAAGTGCCCCTGAATCTTTTAATTCTTAACAAATACCATGATAAACATAAGGCTGCTGACATGTTCTCTATACAACTGTGGATAGGATATCTTATTAGTTAAAATTTATAGTCTTTGTTTATTTAGCAATCAACAAAACTGCAATTCCGCAATAAGTATAATCAACATCCAGTACCAAGTTTTAGTACATGTACGAAATCTGATTTTTTCCTCCAAAAAAAAATGCTATATAGTCTCTTTGGGAACTTTAAAGGGTCATTTTACTTTAGAACTGGAAGTAACCCTTATAAAATATTTGGCTTTTTTATTTTATAATGAGTGATTTCTAGCTGGGGTAGGGTGGGGAGGGGCAATCACAAACATATAACCTCAGGATGAAGACAAATGGCAAAGTTTCCTAATTAGTTCTTGAATTGCCAGAGCCAAAATAAGCTTGATGAGCAATTCAGAGCAATTAAAATGCTTTGAACAGTGTGCTACCCAAAAAGATATGTGATCTACAACTTGAGCTGACTTGTACCCTATCATTTTACAGCCCTAACCAGAGAGAAAGTACCACTCACCAAACAAATCCTCACTGCTCACCCCAAAAGGACCCATAAAACATTTCTGAAAAACACAACCTTAGAACTCCCTTTGTCTTTTCTTGCCTTGGT
Source organism: Hyaena hyaena (assembly GCF_003009895.1). Classification (NCBI taxonomy): domain Eukaryota; kingdom Metazoa; phylum Chordata; class Mammalia; order Carnivora; family Hyaenidae; genus Hyaena; species Hyaena hyaena. The sequence continues at coordinate 2,590,681 of NW_024080795.1, forward strand.
AAATTCCATTCTGTTCTTTCCTTTCCCTTCTTCCTAGCCAGTCTTAAAGCCAGCCCAGCTCAGCTACCCAGTGATGCCCTTCCTGACCATCCCAGCAGCCTGGTTTGACTCATCTTTCCTAGGAATTTCTGGACAGGCTAGAAGGGAGCCACTGCAAGCTTTCAGCAGATGAGTAGAAAAATCAAGTCTGTTTAAGGTAGTTCCATCATATCTGTACCTAGCCCAGAGTCTACTTAGTGACAAAGGTCAGAATGCCATGATAAAAGAAGAGAGGAGGTCTGACACTTTCTGGGAAAAAAACACTCACAGATCTTCATGGTTAACTGCATATGGAGATAAAAGAAATCAGCAGCAAATTACAAAAAATGGCTGCTAGTCTTTTTCTCTCCCTTGATAATTTTGTGATTTACCAATATATACTTTATGGCTGATAGCACCTCCCCCCCTAAATCAAGTAGTTAAGCGGCATTTCGTAGAGCCTGATTATTTCATATGCTATGATCTAATAATTTTAATGCATTTTGATTAAGTACTATTCTCTGAGCTGCTGACAAGGTACCTGAGATGGTAATTGTAGGGTGAAGACACTCATTCAGTACAAGGAGGAAACAAATGTGATTATGTCTGACACTTAACACTCTATTCACTTTTCTTCTCTCATAGATATCACCATTGGATTTAAATAGTGATAAAAGCAATCAGTGCCCTCCACTCTGTTCCTATATAAAATTCATTCACTTTTATTTTCTTACTCTAGAAACTAAGAAATATATTAAAATGTATCTGTGTGTACACACACACAGAGTATCACATTATCATTACCAAACACAGTTTTCCATATAACTCAACCACTAAAATTTATGTCTAGAAAACAAAACAAAACAAAAATGTCCATTTGGCATTACAGTAACAGGACCAATATGCAAGTCAGTCACTTTAATAAAGAGAAACTTTCCTATTATTTTCCTATATCCCTTACCTCAGAGCAAATACTATAAAAGGTTTCCTTTACTTCCTTTATTTAGATTAGCGATTCTCAATGTGGTTCCATACCCGAAGACAGTGATCAACAAACTGTTCTGCAAAGGGCCACATGGTTAAATGTCTTAGGTTAGGCTTTGTGGGCAGGGTACACTCTGTGATCTCTGTCACATATTCTTCTTTATTAAAGACTCCTTAAAAACATAAAAACTATTTTTAGCCTGCAGGCTCCATACAAACAGTCTGCAGGCAGGAATTGGCCCTTGGCTATAGTTCGACAACTGCTGCTTGAAGGAATCCACTGTATATAATAAATAAACTCTGTTCTAATAGATCTAGAATGGTCTTACTTTGAGGAAACATGAACTTAAATCATTTTTCTCTGTTTTGTGGTTCAGATGACAACTCGTTTGAGAAAAGCTGCATTACTGCTGGAAAAAGGTCATCCTTATTATCTTCAAAAAACACAGGCATTTAAAATTATTTAACTATGGAGAACTTAAAATCCAAAATTTCCAGAAATTTGGTCAAAGCATAAGCCAAATATTACAGCCTCACTACCTCCTGGTGGAAAGTTAATTACACATAGTAGAGAAGTAACTATACATTAATTTTCTCAGTAGAAAATTACATCTAATTCAAAATTTGTTTGGAATAGGTACCTGATCCCTTCCATATATACATAGGCATATGTGCTTCATCTTCTGTAAATAATAGCCTAATCCAGACTCCTGAGCAGAATCCCCAAAATTCACAGTTTCAGAGCTTAAGGGTTACCCTCTATAATCTCCTCATTTTACATTTGCGGAGATGCACACAGGCATTATTTCAGAGTATAGAGAGGAACAGAATATGCCACATTCTTCATTCTGATGCTAGGAAGAAATGATTTAGTGTCCTACCAGGAAAAAAAAAAAGAATTAAATCCTCAAGCTCTGGAACCACTTGTCTGTATTAAATACAAATATTCTTTCACAATATACAGATCATCTTTCCAGGTAGACTTTTTAAAAAATTATCTAAAACTGTGCTTCATCTTTCAATCAGAATCATACTTACACTATAACTGCATGACACACTGTCGTCCAAAAATATACATGCCAGGGCATGTGGGTGAACGACTCAATGTAGGCAGGGGCTGCAAGTCGTGGGCTGAAAATGATCTTCAGTTTTCAGGTTTGAAGATGTTTATACCTTTTAAACTATTGCAAGTTAAAAGCCAACAATAGAGTAATACAGTATTTAGTACCCATCAGTGTTCTTAGAAAAAAGCAATTGGACTACATGCTACTTAGAACTCTTCTCTCAGCCACGACATAAATCAAGTGGTTCTAAAAAGTCGTTAAGCAAACTTATTTTCAAGAAAATCTGAGATGCTACTCAGCCTTGCAATGCACCAAAGAACTGTTTTAATCATTCCCTGAAGGAGACTTTTAAGGCCAGAACCTACTGGAAAAGTAATAGTAATATTAAGTCCAGTCATTTGAAATAAACATAACTTCTCTTTAGCTTCTTCCCCTCCCCCCACCAAATAACAGTCCAAATTAGCCAAATATAATCCAGTGATAATCTAGTGCTTTTCCTTGTTAATGAAAAGTACATTTTGCCTACAGAGGGGGAAAAAAAAAGGCCACTCAAAATGACTCCAAGTGTCTAGAAACAATTTATTGGCTCAGTACACACACCATCAAAAAAATTGCACACCTTAAACAGAAAAGCAGCTGAAATCACCATCCCTATGATGTCAGCTCTTCCCCCAGATCTTCCACAAGCTTTCTCCCGACCCAAAAGACTCTTTACAGACGTTTTGTAGCCACAACAAATCATTATGTAAATGTAACTTTTATCACATAACCAACAAGAAAGAAATGAATTACTATTACCTCCCCAATTTCCTTTTCTGTTAGCTTTTTCTCCTCTCTGCAGAAAGTAGAGAAATTTCCCATTCTAAAAAAACATAGAGAGAATTCTCAATCTTTAAAGCAAGAGGCTACTTTTTCCCCTTCCTTGGAAATACTGTCTTTCTCTTCTTCCAGAGTCCAATACCTTTTGCCTCACCTACATTTTCTGTTTGCTCATGAGGCAGCAGTAATCCTCTGGTATTATGAAATTCTACCTTCCCTAAGCAGGGTTTACACTGCAGCCTCCCAAATGATGCCCGAACCTCAGCAGATAGAAGATCCATAGCAACAGCGGTAATAGTTCTTTTTTTTTTTTTTACTTGCTATTACCAGAAATCACAGTCCAAAAAGACGACCATGGAGGTGTCACCTATGCTAAAACCTCGAAATTGATTCATTATTTAACTAGTCAAATCCCACGTTTTCATTTTATATGCCCTTTGGGAAGCCTGTGACAGAGTAAAAAAGATCTTTTAGTGACAGTCACCATTTTTCATGAAGAGATAAATAGTTTTTTTTTTTTTAAAGGCAGCTTTCTGGGTACAAGATTTTGTTTGTTTGTCACTGAAACAGAATCCAATGTCCTGTCTCCTCCATTCCGTATCACCTCAGAATCTATAGTGTAAGGTACGTATAGCAGTTTCAGTTTCTAAGTAAGAGCTTAGACACAAATGATCATAAGTTTCTGTTAAGCAGAAGTCATTTGTAGACTACCCACATGCCTGTGATTTTACTCAAAGGTAAACCAATTTGTATTTATCCAAAGCAATTCCTTCGATGCAATGATGCTCTGTAAAACTATTCTATGGGAGAAATTAGGCAGAGAACTGAGAATCTTTATAAAATATAATCCTTTGTAATGTTCAATTCAATTCTAATTCACTAAAACAGCTTAACATTGGTATTGAATTTCATTAAAAGTCATTTACCAGGATATGTATCCTGTATGGAATGGACTGCTGTAAGCCCAATTTCTTCGGGAAAAATAATAGTTTAAAGTATTAAAGGCAGAAAGAACTGGCTCTGATAAAAATACAACATGTGTTAAATCTTGATAACTCTATTATGGTTTTAGACACATATATACATATGCATTTCCTTATGTATTTATCTTAGAATAAATATTTTTTAAAGTGGTAAAGAATTCTCTATATTTTCTATCTAATAAAAATACTTAGCAAATTAATAGATACCATAATGTTTACTGAGCACATGATTTTTACATACATTTTACTGAGTTCCTCATATACAGAGACCTTTTTTTTTTTTTCCTCAAGATTTTAAGTAATCTCTACACCCAATGTGGGGCTCAAACTTTTAACCCTGAGATTAAGACTCACACGCTCTACTGACTGAGCCAGCCAGGCACCCCATACACAGACCTTCTTAAATGATGTTGCCAAATAATAATTTTCTGCTTCTTGAACTTAGTGACTACCCTATCACTTACCCATTTTTATTTCAAATATGCACTTTTCTACTTTTTAAAAACAGTTATGTCTAAAATTGGTACAGCTGATTAAAAACTCTGTGGCAAATGAGCCTTATTTTCTTGAATAGAGTAAAAGTATTTTCAAACACAAAATATGCTTTGTGCACAATATACATTGCAAGTGCCTCTATACAACCCCTCTCAATTTTCTTCAACAAAAGGTTAATCTACCACCCAGAATTATGAAAAAATGGGTTACAAGAGTAATTTAGCATCCTGGAAAAGAGACAACTACCACATAAGAGGCATGAAGTATAAGGTAAAAATATCACGATTTCTACACCATAATTGAATTCCCTAACGTGGGAGCAAGTTACCTAGGGACCCAAGGGCTTTATTCTCATGATAATTAATCACCGCTTTAAATGTGTTTAGAGGTACGTTTCTGTACACCCTTTTGAACATCCTCATTGGGGGCAAATCTTGGCTTTTGAAGGATAATTTTAAAAGTTTTTGTTGGTTGTGTTTTCATTTTAGAAATTGAAAAGTGATTTGGATCCAAGGCTGGTGAATGAGGTAAGTAATCAAGTTTGCTCACATTGTTTGATGTTGGCAAACGCATTAAGTAGGCCCTATTTGCTTCTTTTATTTTCAGTTCTAATCCTTTGAACTGAGCTCTGAGCTTTCCTACGTGGTACCTGTTGCCATATTGGTAGTATGTTAATCTGACAGGTACAGGGACTATTTTAGGGAGCAAAAGCTGGAGGCAGAAAGGCCATTCAGGAAGCGATTTGGTATTTCCTTAATGATTCAGAAATAACTTCCTCTCCCATCCAGGAATTTACATATGTAAAACACAACTTGGCTTTGGACTGTCATTACTGTGAATGTGCATTTTTTTTTGACATAATAGCAGCCCAGAGTTATTAAGTCCAGCAATTTTGGGGGATGGGAATTAACAGCAGCGTGAAAAAATAGGGATTCTGAACAATAAAAATTTATGAGATGCATCAATATTCTTAAATATGCCAAACACTGGGGGGAAATATTGCCATTGGCTGGCATGGAGGTTACTGACATTTTATTTCACTTCAGGCAAGTTGCATTTTCACAACTATAAGCATAAACAGATTTCATGTTGTTGATATAAGTATTTGCATTTGAAGATAAAAGCATTTACTAAGTTGCCAAACCTACCTACCTAGATGAAGGAAAACAGAAGTGATAGGTGACTGTGAGATTTTGGAAGTTGTAGAATTTAACATAAAGGTCTGTTAGTCTTCCTTGAGTGGTGCTCAGAGTGGTCCCCCGATCAACAGAGCAACTTGGGACTCATTAGAAATGCAGAGACACGGGCCTCTGTGCAGACCTACTGCATCAGAAATTCTGGAGACTGGGCCTGGCAGTCTGTGCTTTAAGAAACCCTCCAGGTGGTTCTGATGCATCTGCAAGTTGGACCATCACTGCCCTAAATAAAACCTTTGTTAATTAAATTCTGAGCTATTTCAGTATCTGTTTATTATATCTACTCTTCCCCTTCTCCAACCCACCCTGTAGGGTTCGAAGCTTAATGTAATATTCCCAAATCAAAAAACAAACTAGTACTTTCATCAGTTTACTTTTTTTTTTTTAATGTTTTATTTATTTCTGAGAGAGAGGCAGCATGAGCAGGGAAGGGTCAGAGGGAGAAGGAGACGCAGAATCTGAAACAGCCTCCAGGCTCTGAGCTAGCTGTCAGCACAGAGCCCGATGTGGGGTTCGAACCCACGAACCGTGAGATCATGACCTGAGCCGAAGTCGGATGCTCAACTGACACTTGGGTGCCCCTCATCAGTTTACTTTCTTGCAGAAAAAGTCTTTGTTGCTGGGGCGCCTGGGTGGCTTAGTTGGTTAAGCGTCCGACTTTCGCTTAGGTCATGATCTCGCGCTTAGGTCATGATCTCGCGGTTCGTGGGTTCGAGCCCCGCGTCGGGCTCTGTGCTGACTGCCAGCTCAGAGCCTGTAGCCTGTTTCAGAGTCTGTGACTCCCTCTCTCTCTGACTCTCCCCTGCTCACGCTGTCTCTCTCTCTCTGCTAGAAATAAATAAAACATTAAAAAAAAATTTTTTAAATAAAAATAAAAAAATAAAATAAAAAAAAAGAAAAAGTCTTTGTTGTAGACTGAGTTAAAAAATAAATAAATAAATGTCTCAGTCTGGTATTTCACATTTAGCCCTAAGAGTTCATGCCAGTGAGCACCTACTTCAAATATCTGTTATAGAGGGAACATGGTGTATCTCCCTTTTCCCTTTTCCCTTGCGTGTCTCTCACTCTCCTTTAAAGGTATCCTATGAATGACCATTCCCTTCCTCCGTCTGGTCTTCCTCAGAATGCTTCTATGTCAGTTTCTATCTCATTTGGGATTCATCACAACTGCTCTGCGTTGTTAGATGTCTAAATGTGTAAAGTGTCCAGTCTCTCCAGGTACAGCATACATTTCTTGAGGTCAAGGACTCCTTTTTATACTTTTTGTACCTTGAAGATAGGCTTCAAGCACCATCTCCTACACAAAGTAAGCCTTCCAAACTTTGCTGCTGCCAACCGTTGAGCTTCAGTCACATCCAGTTGTTTCACGAAGACTAAGTGTGTAAAAATATTAAATCTGGATCGCCATTGCCCAACTTGGGGAAGTCCACTATACTACCTACCATTTACTGACTAGCACACAGGAAGGCTCTGAGTTAAATTCAAACAAAGGATTTGAACTGAAACTACAGAAGCAAACAGGACCCTAATTAATGAGTTTGCTAACTGTTCTTCACATGGGGTCAGTGGCACATTAAAAGCATACATTTGAAAAAATGCTTCTTTCCCTGCTGACTGTAGTCTCTTTAACCACAAGAGGTCAAAGTTCTATTTTCTGTCACCATACTTAGTAGCATGTGTGCATGCTTTGCTGATTGGTTTCTTTTGTGTTTCTGCTTCAAGTGAAGGCAGGCAGCAGGAAATTGAGACCAGGGAGTCTAGAAACCTTCCCAGGTCTAGTGGGCAGTAATACTCATGAGGCAGAGGGTTTGGGAGGAATAATGACTTTGTGGTTTCTATTGCCTCAGCTCCCCCAAATTTTCTTGCATTTATAATAACAATGTAGGCCCCACCTGATGTTCTATGTCGCCTATCTCTTCCCCACTGCCCACTGCTGTGTTATTTATACTGTACTGCATCAAGCAGTTAAGTCCTAGCTTAATATAACATACTGTAAAGTGATATGTCACAAAGCCAATGGTTTAATGGAAAGCTGGGGGAGGGGGATAAAAAGGCACTCACAGAGCAACTCAAAAATGCATTTTCAAAGAAAAATCTGGATGTGTCTAGATGTCCTTGAAGTATCTTGAAGTATTTCCTGCACCTGCCAAAAAATTTACCCCTAGGATTGTGTTACCAGGCACTATTGAAACCTGCTAGAGTAATTCACTAGTATGCTTAGAAATTCCCTAACATATCTAGTGTGGTATGGATTTCAAATCCAGTACAACTTAATTAAGTTGATACTGGTAAGCTCTTTCTATAATTCAAATCAACTGTTATTCTTCAGCTAGGCACTCTATTATTCTGTAACAAACAAACTAAAAAAATCCAACGGTGTCTGATTTGAACCCTACTTTTCTCTGTTCTTTGCACTGTAAATGGATAGGGTTTTAAGATTTCTTTTCCTTACTTTTTTTAAACAGGTGAAAGAGGGAGAGGGCAGAAAAATACCACAAAGAACACAATCTGTTACCACGATCACAAAGAAAGGTTGACATTTTTTTTCTGTAAACATTTTTCGTGACAAAAAGACAAAAAACATAATGTTTTCCATTTCTTTAGCAGCACTTTGTGCTCAAAGTGACTTGACTGAAGAGGAAAGTAGCCACTTAAAAAAGAGAATATTTTCAACTCTTTCACCTAAGCTGTCTACAATTTTGCTTACTCTACTTCCTAGGAAGTATGAACCACAATTCTGTTCTAATTTTCCTAGAATAGCCAAAGCTGTGCATACCAATGACTAATCTGATATTTTAGGACACAGATCATTTTAATCCATGATGGTATGATAAATGAAGGAAAGGACAGACCATCAGGGTACAGTCAGGGAAATGCTGGAACAAGTTCAGAACAGGCTGAGGGGGTGTGCAGCTCTATCCTGCTAGGTAAAGGCTGGTAACAGGTGGTGGGGAGAGACAGGCTGGAATAGAGAAGGATGGGAACAGTTCTGCACTAGGTTTCCAAGCTTTTCTGAATGGGCACGTCTGGTAAATTGCCTGAATTACACGGGATTTGGGGGAGTGACATCAAAGAGGATGATGGGTAGAGTTGACCAGCAATGTGTTATGTTTTAAAATCCAAATGTAAAGGTGCTTTCCTATTGGATAATTCTTCCTGGTTCATAAGATTGTTCAATTAGCCAATATCTTTAAAAAATGTCTGATTTGGGGGAGCCTGGGTTAGGCATCGGACTTGATAGCAGCTCAAGTTGTGACCTCTTGGTCGTGAGATTTTGCCTCACGCAGGGGCTCTGGGCTGACAGGTGGAGTCTGCTTAGGATTCTGTCTCTCTTCCTCTTTCTCTGCCCCTCCTCGCTTGCTTGTGTGTGTGTGTGTATGTGCATATGTGTATGTGTGTGTTTGCACATGTGTGCTCACTCTCTCTCTCTCAAAATAAATAAATAAACTTTTAAAAAAAAAGTTTGATTTTTATAAGCTAATTCAAAGATGTGGTTCCTTCCTACCTTAGCCTAAAATGGCAGATGACAAAATGAGAAATGTATATAAGACAGGGCTAAAATTTTAGTTGTGCCTACTTTATTGATTTTTGTTCTTCTAAAACTTTTTTTTAATGTTTATTCATTTTTTGAGAGACAGAGAGAGACAGAGCATGAGCAGGGGAGGGGCAGAGAGAGAGGGAGACATAGAATCAATCCGAAGCAGGTTCTAGGCTCTTAGCTGTCAGCACAGAGCCTGATGCAGGGCTCAAACCTGTGAACTGCGAGATCATGACCAGAGCTGAAGTCAGATGCTTAACCGACTGAGCCACCCAGGCGCCCTGATTTTTGTTCTTCTAAATGTGAGTTACCTCATGGCATTTTTCCAGAGATATTATTTTATTTTTTTTTTAAGTTTATTTATTTTGAGAGAAAGAGAGAAGAGAGCAGGGGAGGGGCAGAGAGACAGAGGGAGGGAGGGAGGGAGGGAGAAAGAGAGAGAGAGAGACAGAGAGACAGAGAGAGAGAATCTCAAGCAGGCTCTCCACTAACAGCCCAGAGCCCAACATGGGGCTCGAACTCACAAACTGCGAGATTACGACCCCAGCTGAGTCAGTTGCTTAACTGACTGAGCCATCCAGGCACCCCAAGAGACATTATTTTATATGTACCTGTGGTGGAAATTCTTTGGGCCTTGATTATAACAAATGAAAAAGAGTTGGCGGCTGTGAATTTTGTTCTCCTAACTCCATTTTCTAGCAACAAATAAAAGGAGTAAACCACCACTCCTCTGAAAGAGAAGACACAATTCAGTAAAAATAATCATCCAGCTGTCAGAAATCCCATTATTAGATTTCCTTCTTAAAACTTTTTTAGATATTATTCCCTGTAAAATGTGAATATTCATGGGAGAAGTCACACACTAAGCCATTAATCAAAAACACCTTAATATGAAAGATTTATCAGGTTCTTTCTAATGTGACAGCTGGGAAAGAGAAGCAGAAAGGTTTCTTTTATTTATTTATTATTTGGACTTTTTTGGGATTGTGGGGATGGGAACCAAGGGAAGTGATAAGAGGTTATTTCTTATAAAGGCACAAATTTATCTGAAATCAGCTCTAGTTACTAGGAAATCAACGAGTCTCCTTTTTCTCTCAAAGGTCCTGGTAAGTAAGAGAATGAGAGCCTCATAGGTGCCTGGGTGGCTGAGACAGTTAACCATCCGACTCCTGATTTCAACGCAGCTCATGCTCTCCTGGTTTGTGAGTTTGAGCCCCATGTCAGGCTGTGGGTTGACAGCCCCAAGCCTGCTTGGAGTTCTCTCTGTCTCATTCACTCTCTCAAAATAAATAAATAACCTTTAAAATAAGAAAGAGAGAATGAGAGCTTCAGTGTGTGGCAGCTGATTCATTACAAGTATATATTGTTAGAGACATGTTACATATAATGCATTAAAATCATTTTAGTAAGTATTAAAAGTCTACACTGTGCACATATAAATCAGCCTTCAGGATCTATAAGAATTCAAACATTATGCAATATAGACAGAATGGGAAAAAAGTTAGAAGAATCTAGTCTAATCTATATGGCATTCATTAGCCAACACTTTTACATGTAATTCATACCTAATGGTATAAAGAAAAGTAAAATACATGGTCGCTGCCTTCAAAATATTTCCCATCTAGTTTGGAAGACAAGTATATTAAAGAAAATTTAAGGCAGTGTGACTGGACTGCCTACCACTGACAACAGAAAGAGTAGGTGCTTGGAAATACAAGAGATTTCTATGGCCTGGAACGCTCAGGGAAAGTTCACAGAGAAAGTAAGATTGCAGACCTTGAAAAACTCAGGTAGGACTTGGTCAGTCAGTGATTGCTAAATTGTAAGTGGCATGGTAGAACAAAAGGGATTCCTTGCTGGGAAATAGTGATAACAAAAAGTTTACATCTGTAGACTGGAGCCAGATAACAGAAATTTCTGTAAAGCTGAGCCCAGGACTTTGGGGATGGGGCTGGTGGTGTGGGGAGGAGGAGAGAAGACAGGATTTCAATAGAAACATGTGGCTTATCAAGCAGAAGAGAGATGAGATAATGACAGTGTTTTCATGTGATTAGCTTAGCATTGTTTTGCAGGATGAACTGTCCATATACATCATAACACCTTTTATAAAGGAGGTCAAAATATACTCCACAGATGATGGTTAATTCATCCTAATAACATCTCACTGAAGCAAAAGAATGCAGCTTTTATTATTCCCCATTTTGCTCAAGGTCACTGAATAAATGAAAGGCAAAAAAAAAAAAAAAAAAAAAAAACACCCCACAGTATCATGATGTTCAACAATTCCTAACTACCAGCTAAATTATGTTCTCTCATTTTCTATGACTCAAGCAAGGGAGGTACAAGATGGACCTTTGTCCTTAAATGGCATTTCTAGACCCTCATTAGTGTTCAAGGCACATGTCCCACCATGCCCAATTCCTGTTTACTCTCCCTACAGGCCCCAGCCCTCTCACCCCATACCTTTCAACTACCTCCAACTCTCCTAGTTAACAGTTGTCTTTGATTATTCAGTTCCAGCTGGTCTACCCCCATTATCATTAGCATATTCAACACCTCTGTACCAACCACTCACGAATAAGGACAATGGTTTAGGTTTATCAATGCAAGGCAATGCTCTCAAACCTCTTTATACCTCAAATTGCAAAGCTCTAAGGGTGTAAGGGAGGTAAGAACTCCACCATACTAGATTCTGGCACCAAACTGAGTTTCCTCTCTAATTTTGTCATGATGAGAGTTAGTTCAAAGATTCTCCCCAAGTTAACTCCTTCCTGGTGAGCACACATTTTTTCATCCTCCCATGCACCTTGTTTTTTAAGTTCATTTATTTATTTTGAGAGAGAGAGAGAGAGAGAGCATGCGTATAAGCAGAGGAGGGGCGGGGGGGGGGGGAGAGAGTATCACAAGCAGGCTCCACACTGTCAGCACAGAGCCCTACACAGGGCTCAAACTCAGGAACTGTGAGATCATGACCTGAGCTGAAATCAAGAGTCCAACGCTTAACTGACTGAGCCACCCAGGCGCCCCATCATCGTCCCATGCATCTTAAAGTCGCTCCTCCTTCCCTTACAAGCTAATCCTCCACTTATGCTTCCAGTCTCCTGAGGGCCAGCACCTTCACATATTCTTTCGTGTATTCAGCAACTTCTCCCTTCCTGGTGGTTCTTCTCCTTCAGTTTCAAGAGACTGGCATATAGTAAATGCTCAGTCAATGTCTAATGAATGACTAGAGCTCCAGATCTATACCTTCAAAAATTTTTGGACATTTTTTTAAACAGCTTTATTGAGATACAAAAAATTGTACACATTTAATGTATATAACTTGACGAATTTGGACATACAGACACCTGTGAAACCATCACCACAAACAATGTGATAGACATTTTGTTTTACATTTTCACTTCATCATCCCATTGTTACTTCAAAACTCACAAGTCTAGAACAGATATCATGAACTTCCTACCAGATCTGGCTCCTCCCCTTGATTTTCTAGTTTCTTTCTTAAGTACCATAATTCTTCCAGTTTCTCATATTCTACACCATAAAACCTCTGATTCCTCCTGTGGTTAGTTAAGTATTAAGTCTGGTAATCATACTTTTTTCCTTGCAGTATTGGGTATGTGAAAAGCCATCAGTCAATGCAAAGTTCAACGCTTCTGTACAGATACGATCATCCCATTGAAATAGCCTCAGCAGATCCAAGGGCCTCAAGACTCTCAATCCTCCAGGTCATCTATTCACCCAATCTTGAGATTTCTTTTCCTATATATAATTTTGTTCATTGAGCCTCCTTTACTCAGAAATGTTCAATGGCTAGTCCAAAGGCCAAAGTCCTTCCTTAGCAGTCAACAACCACCATAATCTGGACCCAATCATGTTTCCCACTTTTATCTCCTATTATTTCTCTAGAGGAATTCATCATAATACAAGTGATTTTCTCTCACTCTCAAAGACTGTGTTTGCATGCACACTTGTGCAGGTGTGCCTTTCCCTGTCTACATGCTTTTGCTCAGGGTACATTCCTGCTTAGAAATGCCCTCCCCAACAGGGACCCCAATAATCCTTAGCAGTCAGTTTACCTTCTGTAAGCCTTCATCTCCTCCAGTCAGAAACTTCTATTCTAAAAAAGGTCTTACAGCTTTTTGCATTATTTTATATTTCATGACCTGGATTTAACTCCCTAACAACATTTTAAGATCTTCAAGGGCTAGAGATCATGCAGTGTACTTCTTTATCCCTCCCAGAGCCCAGGAACTAGGTTAACCAATGCAAGGCACTATTTTCCATCTCTTTAGATAAAAGTGGTCAATAATGTGTTCATTAATTCTTAAGCTTCATTTCCAGTTCAAATCTCAAATAACAACCACTGAAAAACTGTACCACCTTGATCATTCTTAAAGATACATGAAGGCTAGTCTGTAAAGTCTTTAGTAGAAACTGAAAAAAACCTTTCACAAGAGGCATAACATAAAGCATAACATAACACCAGTTAGTACTCCAATATGTAACATCTTCCACCTACATTTTATGAAAGATTTAACGACCAATTTAGAATAGTTGTCTTAAATACTAGTGCAGGTTCTAAGGGAAAATATCTTAAACTTCAGCATAGCTTATAACTGAAAACTACAAAGAAAAAATATTAATTAAATCTTTAAAGAGTAAATATTTGAGTGGAAAGAAACAGGTTTATTGGTTTATTACTTTTTTTAAGTTTTGCTTTAAATATTTTTCAAGAGTTTAGCTCCTGGTATGGAAAATTCCTTTAGGTATACACTAACAAAGGTAAGCGCAAAAAGTCCAAAACAAATTCATACCCTCAACGTTTGGTGTAATGGGGCAAAAATGTTCGTTACCACAATATTGAGAAATATCAACAATATGAGTTTGAATAACTAATTCATAAGGAAGAGTTTGAACTGGACCAAATCCTGGGTTTTCTTTCGTCACTCCAAGTTTCTTTTCTATTTTAAACTAGTGGCAACAGAAATTTCTTTGTTTGAAAGTCAGGAATGCTGGAAGTCTTAAGTGATAGAACAGGTAGCCCGGCTTCTACTTCACGTCTCTCCTCAGGGGGAGAAAAACACTGTGGATAAAGTAATTTTGTTTTTATTTCTGGAAAAATCATTTTTTTCCATCAATCTTCATAATTCTCTAAAATAAACTGTTAAAAAGTTATGGGCCAGTAGACCACTTCACCCTGATTTGTGGAAATACTATGCATTGATTTCCAGAACACATGGCTAACTCAAGTTTTCTTACTACTCTAAGGGTTTAAAAGTTGCTCCTAACTCTTTTACAAAAGTCTAGGAGAATTTTACATGCTCCTGATATATTACTGCATCTCATCTGCAAGATTTTTGAAGAAAAGAATAGTAAAAGTAGTCTAGGTTCAAGAGTCACACTGCATGCCATCAACTTTATTTTTAGGGTACTGTACAATTTTAACTGTGGAAAATTTTTGTGTTGCATCAAATGCTTAAGAACCAAATCTACAAACAAAATGGAAACAAGCAGTTGAGAATGTACCATTTCATTAAGACGGAGAAAGTGACAAATAAATATCCTTCTCTTCTTTGCCAATATTGAGATGACTGCCCTCCCCAAATTATGTGGGACAAAGTAACCACAACTTGGGGAAAGCATAAAGTGAAAGACAGAACTTGTAAATTAAAAGATGTGATTCACACTCTAAACCACCTTAATTAAGATTTTAAAATTCAAGAGATAGGGAACTCAGATAATTAAACAAAGCAGGCACGGTGAGAAATACTGAACAGCAAGCAGGTCCTAAGCCATATAAATCAAATAAAGACAAATCAAATAAGGACCAGAAACCACATAGATCAAATAAGGACGAATGGAATAAAGACCAGAAACCATTTTCTCTTCTGCACACAGAGTTCCCCAGAATCACAAACTCGAGCGCGAGGCACTCGCTCTGCTGACGCACGCGCGCACACAATGGAGACAGAAGCATGGAGACCCTCAGAGACAAACTTTCCAACTGTTCCGTACTACTCTCCACATACTGGAAAGGAGGGCACGGTGGGAAAATTTTCGCACTCCTTCCACATCAGCTGGAGCAAACCTGGAGTTAGTATTGCAAACCACTAATCTCTTGCTACAATCAAAGGCAGACTGAATGAATGGGGTGTGGGGCAGGGTGGCTGGAGGAGAGGGGAGGCAGGCTGGGGGGGGGGTAGCCTGAGAAAAAAGTTTGAGGCTTTTTGTAAAGCCTGAATGGATTAACCTTTTTAAAAAGCCCTAATATTTCTCATTTCCCGTTTTCTTCCTCTCTTATTTTTTTTAATTAAATACACACCGACTGACTTCCTGGGACTCAACACAGAGGTGCCCTATATTCAGCTAAAAGGCCTGGTGCTTAGTAAGCACAGGAGTCCTAGGCTCGATACATCTCGATACAAATGGTCCTTTTGTGGGAAAGTAATTTTAAAATTGCTTTTTTGTGACCGTGCATAAAATGTGACCAATTGCTTAAAAAAAAAAAAAGAATGAATTCCATGCATCAATTAGTAAATTGAGGCCCCAATCCACAGCGCTTTGATTTTTACCAGAAACATAAGCTATTTACCACTCTAAACGTTTTTTCTGAAGTTGAAAAACATCTGTTTTCACATTTTTGGAAGATAATGAGGGGCTGAGGCTTTCTTGTTTCTAGTCTCTGATCTGTTCATAAATGGGTTGTTTAGGGTATCTGGCAAAGGGGGGAAAAAGTGAATGCTTAAAAGTTAGTATACCTGGATAACATTTAGTGCATGATTTGAAATGCAACAATTTTAAAACGTAACCGCGTAAAAAGTGTAGGGGCACAGCTTATTTCTTTTTGAATAAAAGGAAAATATCATGGGTGGGGGAGGGGCTAGGGTAAATCTCGAGTAAGAAGTTGGGTCCCATGCAGTAGTCCCTGGTCCAGGACAAAAAGCTTCCTTTAACCACATGCAACAGTCGTCCAGTGGGAAAGGCAGGGGGAGGGGGCTGCGGAGTCATCACCTCGGCCACTCTGACACAGGACCTTGCATTTCTCACGCCACACTAAGGGCTGGGCCAGGTGGGGGAGTGAGACAGAACTTCGCCCTTAAGAAGCAACACCAAAAGGGGGAAAGAAGTCACCTAGCTCTTTGCTCTACGCACACAGGAAGAGGCCAATTCAATGCCGCCGCCACCGACACCCCCTTGTCTTGCTCCGCCCCAACTTGTGTGTGAGGGGGCAGGGGGCGCACGACTTGCATTCTACCCCCACAAATTCTGAGACACCTCCATCTCTTCGGAGTTAAGACCTCCCACGTCCACCCCCCAGCCGGACCATGCTCCACAGGCGCAGGTGTCTGGATCTGGCCTATTTTTATGCTCCCCCGCACTCCCCCCCCCGCACCTCGCCGCGCGTCCCGTCCTTCCCCGCCCTCCCCACGCAGTGCACCAGCCTAGTCTCAACGCCGGGGAAAGCTTCGAGCCCGACTCCCGGGTCACCTGGCCCCCGCGCCCGGCCCTGCCTTCAGGGGAACCCTGGGGCCGCCTGTGGTCGCCGGGGACCGCGCACCAGGCTCCAGGGCAGTCACGTGGTCGGCGTAGGCGGCCTGGGATTCCTCACCTGCATCCCGGGAACTTGGACAGCCACCGGTGAGTGGGCCATGAAGGCGAAGGCTGCTCCGCACTGCTCCTGCGGCGGTGGCGCCTTGGGCTCGAACTGGCTCCTCCTCCGGGGGGTAGCTCGGCGGCCCTCCCAGGTTTTTCGACCGGGGCCTGGAAGGACACACAGAAGTGGGGTGACCGGGCTGGTGGCGCGTCGCCCCGGGCTGGGGGGGGTGGGAGGTTTGCGGCGCGGCTGCCAGGGACTCAGTCTACCTTTCTGGAGCCCGCCCGCCGCTGTTGCCGCCGCCTCCGCCGCCGCTCCTCCTACCGAACGCGGGGCGCAGCGTGTGGCGGTGGCCGGGACCTGGGCTCGAGTGATGCCGCTCTTCTGCGCCTCGCCGCTTTAGGAAGAGGAGGTGGAGGGCCCCAGCAAGCCGCCCGCCCGCCGGGCCCGGGAGGCGGTTGGGGGCGGTTCCGCCGTTGGCCCTGCCCCCGTCCTGCAGCCGGGCGGTGTCAGGAGCGCCGAGTGCGGTGCGGGGCCGAGGCTGGGCTCGCCGGAGCCAGCGAAGGGGCTGACTCCCCCTGCGCGCGGAGAGGGGAAGCCGGGGGCTGGGGGACCCGGCCCACGGCTCGGCCTGGGGAGAGAACGAAAGAGTTTGGGTGACCCTGGGAGTAGAAGGGCGACCCAGGCGCGGCCACGTTGCAGGCACACGTTCGAAGCTGGGGCGCACCCAGCCTCGGAAACGACTTGAGATGAAACTTGGGGCTTGTTGGAAGTCCTTCTTGGCTCCCGGATCTAGTCGACGGTGGGGGTGCGGAGAGCCGCCCAGTCGGCGGACCCTTTACTCATTCCCGTGGTCGGATCTCCCTAGGCTGGGGCCACGCGCCAGGGCGAATCCGTAAGCACTCTCCCGCTTTCCAGATTCCTCGCCCCCAGATAATCCTTCAGGTGACTTGAACCTGAGACCACCCCTGCCTCTTGGGCTGTCAGTTGGAGGGCGGTCAGACTGGGGCTTCCCTTCCCAACTTCTGCACGTGGAAGAGAGAGAGAAATTGGAAAACAGTGCATCAGCAGAAAAATTAATGAGGATGATAGAGGCATGGAGCATTAGCAGTACGCATTATTGAACTCTGCAAAGGAAGTAGTGGTTCCAGCAATTTCCCTTGTCTCCACTCCCTTTTAAGTTCCAGCAGGGAAACCGGCCCTTTTGAGAACACCCTAATGATAACAACAGTAACAGTGATAATAGTAACAATTACCAAAATCTCATCATGAAGGCACCTCTGGGGATCAACAGGGGTTAATTACATTTCAAAATGCAGTATCTAAGTACCAGCTTAAGATGAAGTTCCTTACATTGCAGGTTGTTATAGTTCTGTACTCAACACAGGGTTAGGGCTCTAGCAGACACTCTAAAAGTTTCTTTCGTTCCATCTGTTGCTTTTGAATCCTTCTCAGAAGAGCATTTATTATTATCAATATAATTGTTATTAATGGATGCCACTTTCTTCCTGTCAGGGACTGCTAAGTGCTACATATGTGTTACATGATTGAATCTTTACAAGGGCCCTCTGAGGTGGTATTGCTTTCCCTGCTATTTTACAGATGACAACAAGCGTCAGTGGGGTTAAATAATTTGACCCACATATCACACAATTAAGAAGCCGTAGAGCTGGAAATCCAAACCCAAGTCCCTCTAACTTTTAAGATCTACACTCTTAGCAACTGTCAAGTATGCAATACAGTATTGTAACTATAGCCACCATGTTGTGCATTACATCTCCAGAACACATTCATCTTCTAACCGGAAGTTTGTACGCTTTGACCACTTTCACCAATATCCCATCTCTCCTGCTCCTGGCAACCACCAGTCTATACTCTGTTTCTGTGAGTTTGGTATTGTTTTTTGATCTTATAGTATTTAGTGCCTCTCTGAATTCTTTCCCTTAGCATAAAGTCCTCAAGGTCCATCCATATTGTCACTAATGGCAGGATTCCCTTCATTTTCATGGTTGAATAGTATTCCATTGTATGTATATCCATCATATTTATCTAGTCAGAAGATAAAGGATATAATTGTATTCTCCTTATTCTTAGTTTCCCAAGTCCAGGCCCTCACAACTTTAACCTGATTATAGGCCAATCCAATCTCTGTTTCCCACCAGCCCAGCTCACGTTCAACAGTCCATCCTGACCAGAAACCTGCAGTGCCCCCTAAACTTTAATGTCCTTAGAAATTCCCTAAGATTCTTTTTTTTTAATTTTAAATGTTTTATTTATTTGTGAGAAAGAGAGGCAGCGTGAGCAGGGGAGGGTCAGAGAGAGAGGGAGACACAGAATCTGAAGCAGGCTCCAGGCTCTGAGCTAGCTGTCAGCACAGAGCCCGACGCGGGGCTCAAACCCACAAACCGTGAGATCATGACCTGAGCCGAAGTTGGAAGCTTAGCTGGCTGAGCCACCCTGGCGCCCCCCTAGGATTCTTTTTAAAGTGCAGATTTTGATTTAGCAAGTCTGGAATGGGTCCAAGATTCTGCCTCACTAACAATTTCCCAGAGGGTGCCAATACTGGTGATTCTTAGGTAACACTTTGGGTAGCAAGGGTCTGAATGTGAAGTGTCACCCCCATTGAACATTCCTCATTGCTCCAAACACTCCTTCAAACTCCTCCTTTTGCATGCTGGTAGAAGCAGTGCTCAACACTGTAGTTCTTTTTTCTTTTTTCATAGATTGCATTTATTTGGTCTGCCCAACATGATGATTTACTCCTTGAGGCCAGAGATCCAGCTTCTCTTACATAAGAATTATTCAGGTAGAATATCAGCTTTCTGAGGGCAAGGTGTTCGTCTGGTTTGTTCACTGCTGTATCCTCAGAGCTTAGAACAGTGTGTGGCACATAGTAAGCCCTCAGCAGGTATCTGTTGAATGAATAATGAGTTTCCTTTGAAGTCCTCACTAAGGTTAGTATAGTGCTAGGCAAGTTATGGGTACACTGTATGTTTTATTGAGCTTGGCTAAACTCCTAGGTACTGCTCTTGTTGAATCTTTAAATTGTTTACTTTATTATAGGTTACACTGTTAATTTTTGTATATCCTAAATTTTTTCCAGTTACTTTAATTTTGCAACTACCTGAGACTGAGTTGTGTTATTTTAATAAATAAATAAATTAAGCCTATCTGAGAAGTGACTTTCCCTGAGCCAGAGTTATGTAAGAATGTGGAAGACTGCTAAATTGTGAGACCTGAACTATTGAGGCATTTCCTTAAAAACACTGCTTTTGAGATCTTAGTAAACTTCCTGGCCCCTATTTAGGTCTGCTGCTATTTCCTAACTATCTTTGGTTGTCATTATGCTTGATAGAGATCACTTGAGTTGTGACATAGAGTTCATTGTAGTTTAATTATTCTTTTTCATAAACATACATATAAATATATGTATATAAATATATATATTTATTAATTTAAATAAAGTGATGAAAAATTCACGTGTGCTTTTTTACTCCCCATCAAAAAGGACGTTTGATTTACATCAAAATGTCAGTCCAGAGTCCAATAATATGTTACCATGTATTCCCACAACTTGATAGAGTTAAGTTCCTTGAAGGGAGACACCAAATCTTATGCTCTTTAGTAGCCCCATACGGTATAACATTGTGCCTCAGATTGAATATGGTACCTGCTTGATTGATGTGACCTGAGTGACTATGAATACTTAATAAGTGTATAAATAAAGTAAGATTGTATACAGATTAAGCAAAGTGAGGGAATTCCAAGTCAGACTGTCCTTGAGCCCAAGAACACTTAATAATTATAGTTACAATCTGTAGTTTCAATTTCTTGGCATTGTTGTACCCTCAATATTTAATATTTAACTTTGTGCATGTTTATAAATATTAACTGAGTGGACTGGTTCATAGCTTAAGTGTAGATAGATGGAAATGGCCAGACATACTTTGATATAGGCAATAGTCAGGTAATAATATCTTACAGCCATGGTTCTCAACCAGAGGCAATTTTGCCTCCTGGAGATATGTTTGGTTGTGACAAATGGGGAAGAAAGGATGCTATTGGGAGAGGCCGGGGATGCTGCTAACCATACTCCAATGCACAAGACAGCGTTCACAACAAAGGATTACCCAGTCCAAAATGTTAGTGGTGTCAAGGTTGGAGAAACCATGCTCTATACTCTCTCATTAAGGGTTAATAACCAAGAAACAGACTTGGGAAACACCATTCCCTGAGAATTTCAGTTCAGTGTGGTGGCTGGGGCAAAAAACAAACACAAAAAAAACAACCCAAGGGGTACTTGAGTGGCTCAGTAAGTTACGTATCTGATTTTGATTCAGACCATGATCCCATGGTTTGTGGGTTAGATCCCTGCATTGGGCTCCATGCCGACAGCGCAGAGCCTGCTCTGGGTTCTCTTGTCTCTCCCTCGCTCTCTGCCCCTCCCCCACTCTCTCTCTCAAAATAAATAAACTTTTAAAAAAAGCAACCCCAAAAGCCACCACCAACAAAAAATACTCCACAAGATACTGGGTCACATCAAGGGGAATCAAAGCAATATTGTTATGTTACCTGTGTATAAAACCATGGATCATCTTCCCCCCAAAGAGTGAATGCTACCTAATGAAAAATGATATTGAACAGAAAATAACTTCAAGAAAAATTTGATTTGCTTAAGGAATATTTAATCACAGAGCAGGTTATAATGTATTAGGCATTACCTAGGGGCCTTCAAATATGTTACCTTGTTGAGTTAAATTTGACCTCTTACTCCGCTTGACAAAATTTAGAGGTAGGGTTTCATCACATTTTTGACTTTCAACATTTTGAGCCTTATTTAATAACTACATTGAAATGTATAATGTGTATAAATGTATGAAGTACCAGGGCAAATTGATCTAATTATCTGGATTTCTTTCACTTATCTGAATATTTGAAATGAAAGGAAATGATCTTGGTAATTGTAGAAGCTCACAATCCAGTGGTAGGAATATTTTGATTCAAGCTGCTAGACTCTGTACTGATATTTGGAAGTACAACATTCAAGCGTCCTCTTTTAAAATATGTAAAAGCTTGTGTGATACCTCAAAACTTCTCTTTACTCTCTGTGGGTATCAAATCGGAAACCATAACAGAATAGTTCTTGCAAATATTGGAGTCTAACTATTGTTCTGGCGAAGCATCCCGAGACAACTCTGTTGAATCAGTTCTCAGTCAAGTAGCATTAAGCCTTTTGGGCTTACACAGGACTCTACCACAGTGTCACTTATAACAAACCAACAACTAGTATCAAAGACTCGGCCACCGAATTTTCTCGCTAGCTTTACTTCCTGACGCTACTGAGGGGAATAGAGCCACAGAGGTGGTGGGTAGGAGCAGATGCTGCTTAAGTGGTTTCCTGCTTATAATATTTCTTGAAATGTATGCTAACTCGCTTTGAAATATTTGCATTTAGGTACTGAAACAATCAAGCTCATTATCTCTTGCCCTAACCAATTGGTTCTAGAACTGAGAGAGGTAAAGGTGGCCTGGAAAATGTCATTCCCGTGTCGAGGTTGGAGTCAAAAGATGGAATCTTAAGAGGTATCTTCCTGGTTCTGATTTTCCTGCCTGCCCAAATTCCCACAGGACTCCACTGTTGATCTCTAGAGGCCTTGGAGCTAACGGGAAGGCCCTCCGAATCCCACATGCCCTCACTCCCAGTCTCCTCCATGGTGGCTGAGCCCATGCTTTCCATGCCAGTTATCCTGTAAGGATAGTTTTGTGTTGCCATTGGGAACATGAAGACTGGGGAGTTTCTTAAGAGAGATTATTTGGGAGGCTGGGCTCCTTGTAATGAAATCAGGTAAATTCTTTGTGCTCTCTAGGGTGCAGGTTTTAGCCACAGGAGAACCCTTCATGTGTTACCGTGAAATGGTGCTGAACAACCAATTTGGGTGAGACTTTCCCCCTCTGAATTAACTTCTTAAAATGGATGGGATCAACTGCTTGTTCTTTAATTTGTAGGCTTCTTTAGAAAACAGTTTTAGTCAAAGGTGGCAGTTAAAAACAGGAAAAAACTGGCAGTTGAGACCAAATAGGAAGTGACTATGCCATCAGCTCACACTGGGGAAAAGGAAGTTGTTGCCGGGACCTCTAAGAAAGGCAGTTGGGTAAAAATTACCACCCTTCAACTTGCTTGCTGAGCTTCTGTCACCCTGTGGTCAAAGCTCCTGTAGTTTTGTTACTGTTGTCCTCAAGAGAACATGAAGAGAGCAGAGGAATAACAGGCCGCCTGTGCAGGACTATTATCAGGGACTACCAGAAGTTTCTGGGGGCAGAACTCGACATTGTAGACAAGCAAAGCTTCCACCTTACTCTTTTTTTTTTCCTGTGCCAAACTGAAAGTTTAAGGTTAGTAAAAAGTCCATATGTTATCCCAGGAGGCCCACAACAAGGGTCCAACTGCAGGCTGCGACAGGGAGTTTTAGCTGAGAGCTAGAAGGCAGAATGTCTTCTTACACTTGCACTTGGGCTGCAGAGACAGCCTCGGTAAGCCACACCGTCTTTCCCTTTTTCCTTTTATTTCTTCTCTGTTCTTTTCTTTCTCACGTATTTCTTGAGCACAGTGCTAGGAGCTGTGCTGAGAGCAGGGAATACAAAGAAATGCAAGGACTTTGCTTCCTTGCAAGAGAACACCATAAGAAACAAGGAACACTCAACGTGATCCATGATTAGAGTACTACAACATTCAAAAAAGCTCTGGCAACAGACACCAGAGAGTAATGCATGTTACCTGTGTAGATCCTAGAAGGCTTCACAAAAGAGGTGATATTTGGACTAAGCCTTGAAAAATAGATAGGAGGTAGCCGGGAAAAGTCTTGGGGAGAGCATTCCAGATAGAAGGAACAGCACAAACAAATGCCTAAGCTGGGTACGTGGACCCCCCCATCACCTGATGACCTAGTTAAAATCCATATACCATGCCCCATTCATACAGATTCTAATTTTGTAGATCCGAGGTGGAGAAAGCATGTGTATTTTGTGACCAAACAACAACAACAACAACAAGCCCACACTGAAACAACTCCTTGGGTGATTATGATGTGTCCTCTTGGTTATGAACCACTAGCTCAGAGAAATGACAAGCTTTCTGTGAGGACTAGCTGGCAGTTTGGTTTAATAGGCAGAAATACAGAGTCCGTGAGGCATCTTGGTAATGAGGTTGGAAGGGGAAGTGAGGGGGCAGACCTTGAGCCATGTATGCATGGCCAAAGACTTTGGACTTGATCCTGTAAACTCCTAGGAGTACTGAGTGGTTTTAAGGAAGAGAGGAATCTGTTCCAGATTTGTATGTTCAAAAAATAAAAACAAAACCCCCCTCTGGTTAGTACATAAAGGCCAGATTGGATATAAAGTACATAAAGGAGAGACTGGAAGCAGAGGGACCTATTAAGAGGCCATTAGGAGACCATTGTAAAAGTGCAAGAGAAGGACTGACTTAAATTTATGGCTACAAGAATAAAGAGGAGGGGACAGATTCCAGAAACAATTTGGGGATGGAATCAACAGCAGTCAATTGATTGGAAGTGGCCAGGATCAGAGGGAGAGGTGTAAAATGCCAGAGACATGGTAGCTTAGGGAAATGGGTAAATGCTGATGCCTGGAAATGAGCCAGGAAATACAGAAGGAAGACCAGGTTTGGGGAAACGATGAAGTGTTGAGTTTGGGGGCACTCAGTTTGAAGTGCCTGTACCATATCCAAGTAGAGATGTCCAGAGGGCAGTTAAAAGTAACAAGAGGTCAGATTACAAATATACATTGAGAATTGCAGGGAGAAATCCTTTGTGACCTGATGGCAAGTTGTCAATAAAGGACATAAAGAATAGAAACCAAGTTGGAACTGCTCAGTTCCTATTTTGAGTCACTTCTTGAATAATTGTCCTATGTTTTGGTCCGGGGAGATGAGCCTGTGCCTGCTGACATCGTATCTATCTGTAGAAAGTTTTTTCTTGAAAGGAATGATTTTTAATCTCATCCATAAGATTAAATTACTAAATATTTCTGCTGTGTTCCTGCATACATAGATTGTCCTTTTAATACATGATAATGACAGTAAAGATAAGAACAGAGTGAAGGACAGGAGCGATGTGACAAGACCTGAATGCTATGTTGCCAGGTTTTCTGGGATTTTTTTTTTTTGCATGCAACTGTAAAATAGATTATTGTGCACCAGAGCAGTTTATATTATATTTCCCCTCCTACTCAAAAGAAAATGAGGTGGGAGATGACATGCATGCCTGGTTTCATGAAGCCAAGTTAGTGTCTTCTACAATGGAAAGAAAAACAGGAACAATTTATTGCAATCTAAAGCACAGATTACTGGCAAAGCCATGTTATTTGCCTGTGTGAAAGAGCATAGCAACTTTAGTTAATATTTCTCCAATTTTTCAGAATCATTCATACTATTCTGGTTCTTCCATTCTTTCTGTGCTGTTGACCTTTTATGAAACTTCACACATCCCTATATTTTACCATATGTGACAGTAAGCATTCAAGTGGCTAAATGCCAGCTTGAAATTAACATAGATAAATCATGCTTTTCATATAAATTGGGAAAATGGTGTTAGACTTTTCCAATATGAAATCATGAAAGCAGATACAAATAGATTATATTCTAAATGTTTTGTACAATGCACTTTATTATGTGTTTGGGTTTTTCTCAGGTGTTACAAGAAACTGGAACATACCAGCTCTTAAATTTTAATATAACTTTTGCATCTGACAATATACAGATTCCTGCAATGCAAATATAGACAAATGAGTACTTACTCTGTTGTGAAGGATGGATTTAGTTCATGAAATAAATACTAAAAAATATATATTTTCTTATTTTTTTCCATACTCTCAAAGCATTAAAAGGTTATTGCTGTATGGAAAGGTCATTTATGTGAACAATAACAGGCGAAACTGTGTCTGGGTTGTAAAATGCTGAGTTATTGAATACGTTTCCTAGTAAAAAAGTAAGGTATTCGATGTGAGTATGCATAACAGTACACTTCAGTACTGCTCTCCCACTTTGGTTCTGCACCGAGTAAATTAGATATAAAGTAATTCTTTTGTTGTCCTTTTTTTTTGGGGGGGGATTAGAATAGTTAATATTATTGAGCTGTCAATAGTACTCAAAATGATCCACTGATGTAATACAATGTCTATCAAAATCCCAATGCCATTTTTGGTAGAAATATCAAAATCCATCCAAACTTTCATATGGATGTCACAGGGTAACATATATCCAGAATAATGCAGAAAATGAGGGGGCACCTGGGTGGCTCAGTCGGTTAAGCATCTGACTTCGGCTCAGGTCATGATCTCACTGTCCCTGGGTTCGAGCCCTGCGTCGGGCTCTGTGCTGACAGCTAGCTCAGAGCCTGGAGCCTGCTTTGGGTTCTGTGTCTCCCTCTCTCTCTGACACTTCCCTGCTCTCTCTCTCTCTCTCTCTCTCTCTCTCTCAGAAATAAATAAAACATTAAAACAATTAAAAAGAAAATGAAGGACGCCTTGGTGGCAATACACCTCCAAATTTAAAGCATACTACAAAGCCATAGTTATCAAAATAACTTCCTACAGACATTAAGACAGGCATAGAATAATAACCAAGTGATGGTGAGCTAGACGTCTTCTTCACCAATGTTAACGTGTATGACAAAGAACTGAAGATCATGTTAAATTCATATTCTGACTCAGATTTCAGGTTGGGATCTGAGGTTCCACATTTCTCACAAGCTTGCAAGTGATGCTTTGTTGTCCTTTTTAAAGCAGGAGCCCAAGCCAAACTTGTATTCATGTAACTAGAAAAATCGGTTATTTTAAGAGCTATGGCTTATGTAGTGTTTGCTCTGTGGCAGGCATGGTTGCAATTTACATATATTTCCATGTCATTCTCACCACAACCCCATAGGCTATCATATCATTCACATTTTACAGGTGACAAAACTGAGGAACAGAGAGATGAAGTAACTCATCCAAAGTAGGATTGTCAGATAAAATACAGGATGCCCAGTTACATTTGAATTTTATATTAGTGATGAAAACCTACATGAGACATACTTTTACAGAAAACATTATTAAAATTCAAATGTAACTGGTCATCTTGTATTTTTCCTTGCTAAATCTGACAGCTCTTCGAGCCAAGGTCATTTCGCTCTTAAGGGGTTGGGCTAGAATTTGAACCAAGGGAGTGTGACATCAGGATTTATGCTTTTAACTGCTAGGCTTCAACTGATTATTAGAAATGGATGGTAGAGAGATTCATTTTCTCTATGTGGAATATTGAAAAAAATCATGACTAATGAATACCTCATGGGCAAGATCACAGGTCTCTAAGTTTGAATTTATTTTAATTTACTCTGATTGTTAATCATTTGGCTGCAGCACTTTTTAGTGAGAATTTTTGATTTAAAAGTGATAAGATCTACAACATTTTGAACTAATTTTTCCTTCAGTGCTCTCTGATGGGCAAGGTTAAAGAAAAAGTGTGCTTCACTATAATGAATGGAATTAACTGATCAGTACTGTTGTTCAAAACACATTTTTTTTCTTTACAAAGCAGCTTTATGTTGTTTACAAACAGTAAGGGCTTTCTGTCAGTAAGAGCTTTTTAAAAGACACATATAGGATATATTTATTCACACCATTTTCTTCTTTCTTCCTTTGAAATTTTTACTCTAAGACAGGCAAAGGGATATTTACTTTTTGAAAGATAGTACAATTTAATGTGGGGGGTGGAACGTGAACTTTGGAGCCAGACAGACCTTATTAAGCTTTGTGAACTTGATGTCTGAGCCTCATTTTCTCCATCTGCAAAATGGGAATATTTAATGCCTCCTTTGAATGGTGGTGGTAAGGGTTACATGAGATGATAAACGTAAACTGCTCTAATGTGATATCTGGTACAGAGTTGACACGTCACGCTTTCTTTTCCCTCCCTGTCCACCTACCTCCTCCCCAGATCCTTCACTATACTCAGCAACCCCCCATGAGTCTTTGAAAGATCTAAACCTTATTTATGAAGTATCTTACCTTGCTCAGAAGTTACATAGCAATCAGAGGTAGAGTCAGTTGGAATCTAGAGTGACTAAAATGTTTCCCTTCATTCCATGTTTTTCTGAATCCCTAAAATGTTTAGGTGACAACAAAAGAATTACATTTTGATTTCTCCTCTTAGAGATTAATGCAAGGATTTTTAGGGTTTTTTTTTTTTAACAATGAGAATATTTTTAGAGTTTCATGTTAGTGTTTACATACTTTAGTCTCATGGGGAAACTCACCATGGATCTCTTTGAGGACACAGGCATCAAAAGAGATGGCAAGGGAAGGGAAATCATGTCATTAAAGCATTTTCCTGCATATATGTACATATGCGTTGAGGCAAGGGATGGTGGATATATAGTGAGGGGAAATACAAAAGTAAGTGCAATTAGGGTCAAATACAAAGTCACCATCAGATTAGGAAACAACTAACATTGCTATTGAAAACAATCACTTCTGAGGGGTGGTATATAGTGTGCTCATTAAGAACATGGACCTTGGAGCCAGACTGCTTAGGGTCAAGTCCCAGTCTTGTTTACATACTAGCTCTATGATCTTCAACAAGTCACTTAGTTTCTCTGTACCTCGGTTTCCTCATTTGTCAAATGTGGGTAATAAAAATACCTACCTAATTAAGTTGATTTAAGGACTTAAATGAGTGTTATGTCTTCGTTAAACTTGTATTGAAGTGTGCCATACATACAGAAAGCTGCACAAATCCTAAGTGTCAAACAGCTCAATGAATTTTCACCAAGTGAACACACTCATGTATCTGTCCCCCACAGCAAGAAACAGAATTATACTGCACCCCTAGAAGACACCTTGATGTCTTATCCAGTCACTATCTCCTCTAGCCCATACATATCCACTTCCTTGTCTTCAAATAATTGTGTGTTCCTATTGCCTACCTTTTAACTTTAAATGAGGATCTACATAATGTGCTTAGTTATAACAGATAGTAAACATAGTAAACATGATAGAAGCTTGACAATGTGATTTCAACAATAACAAGAAATCAGGTATATTTGGAGGGTAGAATTCTTAATAGGAATAACAAAAATCAAACTGGTGAACTAAAGCTTATGATAATAAAGTTTAAAAATCCTCTTTTTAAAACAATCACAGCTCTTGAAAACATTTTGCTTTCATCAATTATATCTATTGTGTGTTCCATGGAAAGAAAAGTACATTCCATTTGGGACAGCACAGAAAACATATCCCCAAACATTTTAACATGATCTAACATAAGGATTTTACTCAAATTGCTAAAAGACCAAGGAATGGAAAATATATTTGGCAGAGGCTCTTTTAGGCCTCAGTTTCCTTATGTAAAATGAAGAGATTTGGGCCATCTCTAAGGTTCTTTCCAGCACTGACATTTAAAGATTATATTTTAAAAATCCCTAAAAAGCAAAACCTGGAACTCTCTGAACAATTGTTTTATAGCCAAATAATAAATCTAAAGTCATAGTCAAACATGACCTTTTGTAAGGAAGGCAGCAGGGTTTTTGTGAGGGAAAATCATTTCTGACTAATCTATTAGCGCTCCTCAAGAGAGTAAATAACATGTGGACAAGAAGAAGCTAGGGGATAGAATTTACATAGACTTTAAAAAAAAAGCCTTTGACAAGCTTCTGTACTGTTGACTTTTTTGTTGTTGTTAAATGAGTCTCTGTGGGATCCGGGGAAACATTTTGCATGGAAGGCAGGCAACTTACAGAATGAAATGGAGGGTAGGAAAAAGTGGGTGCTTCTGTGGATATACAAGTGTCAGCATTGACTTCTATGGTCCCAGGTTTATTTATGTGTCATGAGTGGTATAAAATAAGTTATACACAGTGGTATTTCTGTGGCACTAAGCTCTTCTCAGTAGTAAAATGCCAAGCTGATGTAGTATAAATGGCAAGGAAGTCTCTCAAAATTGGCGGAGTGGGAAAAGATGAACAATAGATTATCTCAGCAAGGTAAAGCATTTATAGGAAAAAAAATCCTAACTGTATCATACAAATAATGAGATTGTTGTCTTTTATGGCTCTGGAAAGAGATCTAGGAGTCACAGATATTTCTGGAACAATTTCAGCTCACAGCACCATTTGGGTCAGAAAGGTCAACAAAATTCTGTGCATCAATAGAAAATGGACTACAAACAGAGTGATACATTATCCTGTTTTTGAAAAAAAAATTTTTTAAACCTGGTGCAGGAACACAGTGTTTAATTCAGGAGGCCATAAATCAAGACAGGCAAAATGGAGCCCAAGGTGGTATAGAGTTGGGAAGCCAGAACAAAGGAATAAGAAGACTCAAAGTATTAGGAGTTTTTAACTCAAAAAGATAAAGCTTGAGACAATGGCCAAAGTCCATACTAAAATGAGCACTACTAATAATAACTGCTTATTTAGTATGTCCTTGGTGCCTAGCACGGGTCTAAACACTTGACATGTCCTGAGTCATTCAATACCTATTACCCCATGAGGTGGGTCCCACCATTATCCTCACTATAAAAGCATCATGAGGGGTATGTACAGAGTAAATAATGATCAAAGCTGTTTACTGGCTAGAGCTCAGCACAGACCTTAAAACTCAAAAGAATCAAGTTTAAGACAAACAGAAAGAAGTGAGACTTTATGCACTGGGCAGTAAAACCTAGGGAACTCACCGCCTCAAGCAACAAGTTCAACTGAAAAGAGATTTCAAGAGGGATTTAGGCTATATTTGTAGAAGATAAAACCGCAATAGCTTACTAAGAGAATCTTGTGAAATGTCTTTAACTTTTGAGGTTGTCATTAAGGAGGCCAATGACGGCCTCTCCACTCCTACTACCAGCATGTCTCTGAGTCCTCCTATAAAAATTAGGGACTGGATGGACCAGAAATTTGGTCAAGTGAGGCTTTTCCTTTTTAATTATGACACAAGTAGGAGAACAGCATGTGAACTCCTTGTGAGCATTTCAAGATGGTTGTAATGTATCCTATACTTGAATGTGTTTTCATTGCGCAGAATGCACAGAATCTTATTTAAAGCAAAGCTTTGCCATGTAGAAATGGAATATTTTTTAAAAAATTACTTGCAGAAGAATAATTTGCCCCAAGGAGAGTAGGTAGAGAGTTTTTCTTTACCACCCATCCTCTGGCCAGCATTAATTTGGGGTTATTTCATGCCCATATTTCTTTAAGAAATTACATTTCAGAGAAAATACATTTCACACAAGGAGAAACAGGAAAATAGCTTAAAAGAATATTCCTGTATCAAAACCCTCCCGTAGGGGCTCCTGGCTGGCTCAGTTGGAGGAGCATGTGACTATTGATCGTGCAGTTGTGAGTTCAAGCCCCACATTAAGTGTAGGGATTACTTAAAAAATATTTTTAACGTTTATTTATTTTTTTGAGAGAGAGTAAGAGAGCACGAGCGCAGAAGCAGGGGAGGGGCAGGGAGAGAGCGGGGTAGAGGATCCAAAGCTGGCTCTGCACTGACAGTAAGAGAGCCCAGTGTGGAGCTTGAACTGACAAACCATGAGATCATGACCTGAGCTGAAGTTGGACGCTTAACTGACGGAGCCAGCCAGGGGCCCTAAGAAAAAAAATTTTAAGGGGCACCTGGGTGGCTCCATCAGTTAAGCGTCCGACTTCAGCTCAGGTCATGATCTCACAGTTCATGGGTTCGAGCCCCGTGTCAGGCTCTGTGCTGGCAGCTAGCTCAGAGCCTAGAGCCTGCTTCAGATTCTGTGTGTGTCTCTCTCTCTGACCCTCCCCTGCTCACACTCTCTCGCTCACTCTCAGAAATAAATAAAACATTAAAAATTTTTTTCTTAAAATAAAAAAAAAATAACCTACCCATGAAAACCTACATAGTACCTCCTCTGTCACATCAGTGCTCACAAAACCCAAGGACAGAGCCATCCAGGGCTGCATGGGGCTGCTTCTGTCTTTGTGGTATAACATGGTTAGTCTCCATAAGATGCATCAATGTCCTCCTTTGGCTTAGTGACCTCTACCTTATTGAAACACTGTATGTGCTACAGGCACACCATGAGAAAGAAACGGGAGAGAAGAAAGACTGGGAGTTAATGTCTAGTTCACAGAAAACTAATGTTATCTGTGGGAAGGAAGTATGAAAAGAAAAATTAAAAAAAAACTAGAAAGCTGAGAAACAGAGGAAGGGGAAAAAGACACATGAAAAGGTAGGATTGTTCTGCAGTCAGTGGGAATCATTTAAACAGTGAGAGACAAGGGCGTCTGGGTGGCTCAGTCAGTTAAGCGGCCGCCGACTTTGGCTCAGGTCCCGATCTCACCGTTTGTGGGTTCAAGCTCTGCATCTGGCTCTGTGCTGACAGCTCAGAGCCTGGAGCCTGTTTCCAATCCTCTCTCTCTCTCTCTCTCTGCCCCTCCCCCACTCATGCCCTGTCTCCCTCTCTGTCTTAAAAATAAATTATTAAAAAAATTTTAAACACTGAGAGAGGACTAAATGTGGACTTCAATGCTAATTGGGCCATAAGCAAATGAAGAAGCTGTGTAATCCCTTGAGCTCTCTTACTTCTCATCGTAGAGTCTCTGCTCTATGTCCGCTCCCCTGACTCTGGCCCTATGTCTCCTCACTGCCCAAAGCCCATTTTGGCAGCTGGTGGCTAAGCCAGTACTGGCTCTACGCTATTCTCACCTCTCTGAACCCAGATGTGTCTGTTTTGCCCATTTTAGTACCCTGGCCTGAGAACATTTTTATCCTAATGGAGAATACTTATTAAATGTGGTTCTCTACTTGTAGTTGCAAGTAGAGAGAGACATTTAGGGAACAGAGGCCTCCTTGCACCCTCAAACAACAGGTGGAAAGACAACAGCTTTTGTCCCTCAGGTAACCACACTGACCATAGGTTTCCTCATCTGTAGAGTGGAAATAATAATGCCTTTCATTTCTGTTACAATTGACAACACTTTCACATAAATTTACCTATTTGATCCTTACGGCCACGCTCTGAGGTAAGGGTGATTTCTCCATTTGACAGGCAAGGGAACTGAAGTTCATTGAGGTGAAGTAACTTGTATGAACCCTGTCTGTGTCCCCTGTCCCTTATTACGTGGAATCGCTTTGGCAACTCCCTTCTCTGACTGCATTTCCTCATTTGGAAGATTGAGATAATAATGCCTACGTTATGGAACTGTTGTGAAGGATTAAATGGAACACTGAGTGTAATGCACCTTGGACAGGGCAGAGCACCATGAGGAATAGGTGAAAGATGTGGAAGCTCCTGGAAAGAGGAGCAGTAGTAATACTTGGTGCACATGTTAGCCCACAACACAGAGTCCACTGGCCCAAATGTAAAGTTAGCTACTAGAGGCCAGGCCATAGGCAAACAGAGCCAAACGTGGCTGATGCAAGGAAAGAAAGGAGGCTGTGTGCTCTGCAGGCCACCCAAGGACTAGGTTGCAGTTTCCTTAGAATAGTGGTTCTCAAACTTGAGCCTAGGTTAGAATCACCTGTTAAACGACAGGTGGCTGGGCCTGACTCCAAGAGTTTCTGATTCAGAAGGACTGGGAAGGGGCCTGAGAATTTGCATTTCTTATTTATTTATATATTTGAGAAAGAGACAGAGAGAGTGAGAGAAAGAGAAAGTATATGTGTGTGCACACACATGAGCTGGGTAGGGGCTGAGAGAATCCCAGGCAGGCTCTGTGCTGTCAGTGTGGAACCCGACCCCGGGGCTTGGACTCACCAACCGTGAGATCATGACCTGAGCCAAAACCAAAAGTCAGACACTTAACTGACTGAGCCACCCAAGCACGCTGAGAATTTGGATTTCTAATGAGATGCTTGCTGTTGCTGATTCTGCCAATCTCAGGAGTCCACTTTGAGAATCACTGTCTTCAAATAAAGAATCCTGTCCAGTTCTAGGTATCAGAATTCCCTTGCTTTTGTTTCTTCTTTTCCTCTCATTAAAAAAATCCTCTTGAAAAATGCCTATGCTGTTCTGGTAGAAGGAAGGGAATTGTCCATAACTGGTCCAGGAGAGTTAGAGTGAGGAGAGGACCACTGGAAACCAGGGGTGGTGGTGTCAGTGGCTACCCGGGCTAGAAGGCTGGGAGAAGCCTTATAGTAGAACAAAGGTCAAAACTCAGATGGGAAAGAGTCAAGAGACAGCTGTGATTCCTGAGCCTTTCCCAGCTTGCATTTTCCCTCACAAGCTTTTTCCTACCTAAGCTTTTTATCCCTTGTATAACTACTACTATATTTGGGAGGGGAGCGGGGTGGGACAAGAATTCACTATATTTCCTTTTCGTGCTTTTCCTACTTCCTTCTTTTACTCTTTGTCATCCACAAGGCTAGTATGAACTTCTTGGAGAGCCTGAAGCAGCATACACAAATTATGGCAGCCTGAATAAAAAGCTTAACAAAATTAGACATCTCTCTTAAAGTAAAATATGTGCTCTGTACTCTGTATCATGTTACAGCAAATTTGAAAACCAAGGGCTGTATTCCAAGTCACCGCCTGGCAGTTGTCAGTAACTAAGCCTCTGCTACCTGTTAAACACAGTTAATGAAGCAGTCTGTGTTTATAGATTAGAGGATTTGTCTTTGAAAATTGTAACCCAATAGAATAAGAAAGATGGATAGCCTTGTATTTAGATTTCTGGATTAGAAATCATCTGTCCCATGAATTCCAAGGAAGCCAAAGAACTTGTGTCCTTACTTACCAAGACTGTATTCTTTCTAGTGCAAATCTTAGGAAACTGAAACACAAATAGGAAACTCTGCTATAATTATAAGAATGTACATTTCTTTAGCTCTTGAGGCAGAGATACTTTAGATTAGGGATTCCATAAAAGGTGTCCGGGCCTGTTCAGTGCCTTTAAGCTATCAGGTATTTGCCTGTACCAACCTGCACACATTACATGAAAACAGGCCTCCCTCATTCTTTCAGAATTCATGGCTTCTGTCCTGAACCATTCACCCCAGCTTATCTTACACTCATTCCTAACCTTTCCTCGGTCTGTTTTAATTTCTGACCTTGTGACTCATTTTTCCTCTCACTGCCTTGCCTCACCCTGGGACCTGGCACTTGCTATTACTTCTTCCACTTGAACCCTTTGCAGTCCTTCTTGGCCAATAACCAGATTCTCTACCCAGCTAGGCTGCGGTTGGCATCCATGGATGAGTGCCCTAACCTGAGACCAACCTGTTTCTTGGGACGTTTACACAGGCCTCCATGGAAGGTACCCTTGCTCAATACACCGAGTCCTGGGAGCAGAACTCAGACCTGAGAGATTTGTGACTCCTTGATAATGCTCCCAGGAGGAACAGAAAACAAATGAAAAGGAAAGAATTTAATTGCCCAATCAGTATCTAGTGGTGAACCAACTGAATTTTGTATATTGTCTAAAGTAAAATGAGGAAGAAAACTGGTGCTTTATAGCATATGCTATTTAGTAGTTCCTTTCAGATGTGAAGAATTACTATTTATTTTTCCCTATCCTTCATATCTACCTGCCCCCAACAGCCCTCCCATAATCAGTTGACTGCCAAGACTTATTAATTCTACCCTCCATAATGTCTCTTGAATCCACCATCTCTTGCCTGACCTATTTGCAATAGTGTCTTCATAATTTGGCTCCCTGTGGCCAGTGGCTCTTTGTCCCCATCCCACCCTTCCATGCCTCTCATCCCCTGCCAACACATTTCTCACACTTCCACCAAAGTAATCTCTCTAAAACACAGATAGGATCACATTACTCCTTCTCTTCACACTTTTATTCCTGTGTATGTATCAGATTATTACTATATATGATTCTGGTTTTCTAGAAAACAGAAATTCTAATTATGACAATTGTATTGATCTCCTATATCTGTATTCTGTTTTAGAGTGTTTTCACAGCTATTATCTAATCATAAAAAATTAATCCTGTGACTCAGCTATTATTTTATCTCTATATTTGACGAGAGAGTATAACTTTTATGTATAGTGAATTGTACATAGTAAGCGGCAGATATTTTCAAATTATGTATGGGATCTATTTGGCTAAGTGAGTAGATTAGGTACTCTTGAAAAAAAACAACAACTGGAACTTTCAGTTCCAGAGAATGAATTTGTTAAATCTTACTCGGATGCTGGCAAATCTCAGTTGTTTAGAGCATGTAATTACTGAGGTCAAAGTTGGTGGTTCAATTCCCATTTGTTTAAGTTAGCCTCGTTCGGTTTCATGGACATAGTTTGTAACCCTAATCTCAGCCAGCTATTTCACAATTGCTGGTCCCAATGGTACATGGGTAACAGAATATGGATAAATCTACACTGTGCCTCCATCCCTGTTACTTGAAAACTCAAATATAATGCTAACTCCTTAGTCTTTTAAAAAGCTTTGTATATTCAGTTATACAAAGAAGTTTTAGTAATAATCATCTAGACAAAGAGACAATATGAAGGGCGCCTGGGTGGCTCAGTTGGTTAAGCGTCCAACTTTTGCGCAGGTCATGATCCCGCGGTTCGTGGGTTCCAGCCCCATGTCAGGCTCTGTGCTGACAGCCAGCTCAGAGCCTGGACCCTGTTTCAGATTCTGTGTCTCCCTCTCTCTCTGACCCTCCCCTGCTCACGCTGTCTCTCTCTCTCAGAAATAAATAAAACATTTTTTAAAAATTAAAAAAAGAGAGAGACAATACGATTCTCCAAAACGGTTCCTTGAGGACCCCAAAGAATGCTTTATAAATATCTTTTTCCAATAGTAGTTTCCTAATTATACAATTCCTATCTAATACCGCTAGTGCCATCTCTACTAGTGACTTGGGTAATAATTATTAATGTAGCTTCAGATAAATCCTGTAGCAATTACACATATGATTTCTATATTTTCTCTTTAATGAATAACAGAATATTGTACAGATTATACCAGCTCTCTCATTCACAGAGATGTGATGAGCACCAGGCTTAGCCGTATATACAGATGACATTACAAATATGGTAGCACCAAGAAGATCCCAACTTGAAATTTTCAGGTCCCCTCTTATTTACTCTGTTAAGACTAGATTCCATTGTTAAAATGCAGATATCTCTGAAAGAAATAATAAGTCATTGTCAATTATTAGCATCTAGGTATAAATTAATTTATCAGATCCTTTTTATCAAACACTTAACTAAAAGGAGTGCATTAAGAAAGATATCTGACTGGTTTATAGTCATGGGAATATAGTGGAGACTAAGGTTCATATTACCGAAGCTAAGACTTAGGTCAGATCTTGAGGACAGGATAAAGACACAAGATGGGACATTTGTGGATGAAGTAGGGATGTTCCTAGAAGAGAGAAGCAGAACAGTACCAGAATACAAGCGTCTCTTGCTTCGCTTCCCTGTTTGGCTTTTAGCCAACTGTAACAAGACTACATGAAATGGTATTATATTAACAGCATTCTGTGATGGTTAAGAAACCAAGTTCTGGCATCAGACAGACTTTGATTCAATTTATAGATCTGCCACTTTCTAGCTGTGTGTAGTCTCAGGCAAATTTCTAATTGCTCTGAGCCTTGATTTTCTGATCTTTAAAGGTAATAGTACCTACTGTACAGGGTTGTCTTGAGAATTAAATGAGATAGTTCAGGTAAAGCACTTTAGTGGAATATCTGGGACACAGTATCCGATCAAGAAATGTTAACTATTACTATATAAACAAAAAATTAAGAGGCACCTGGGTGGCTCAGTTGGTTAAGGGTCTGAATCTCGATTTCAGCTCAGGTCATGATCTCATTATTCATGGGTTTGAGCCCACTTTTAGCTGAGCCTGCTTGGGATTCTCTCTTTCTTTTGCCCTCTCTCTCTGCCCCTCCCTTGCTCTCTCTCTCTTTCTCAAAATAAATAAACACTAAAAGGAATTTTAACAATTTAAGGTTGCTTATTCTCAGGCATATATAATATATTCTTAATGGCCTACTAGTTTAGTGGATTCAGATTTATGCCACCTCAAAATTAAAACTCTTGCAAGTTTCTTTGATGCTGGAAAGAAATAAACCTGAAATAATATAAGAAATAAGCACAACAAATACATGAGAACAGAAGGGTCCCTGTGTTCCAGCAGAGACCCAAAACCCATACTCTGGAAAGATGAAGTCT
Source organism: Hyaena hyaena (assembly GCF_003009895.1). Lineage (NCBI taxonomy): Eukaryota > Metazoa > Chordata > Mammalia > Carnivora > Hyaenidae > Hyaena > Hyaena hyaena. The sequence goes on from NW_024080795.1 coordinate 2,628,529, forward strand.
AATCAAATGTATACAGTTGACAACTGAATTAGTACCATGACAACTCAGAGCAGTATAGAAGGTCAACAGATGAAACAAAGGTAGAAGCAGAAGCACAGATTATCTATTCACGTAAAAAACTGTGGGTGATCTCTGGTCAACCTGTATAAATAAGATGTAGTTTCCTTCACAAGAACTATTTAGAGGAAGGGAATGAAAGTGCAGCTCCTTTTCAAGATAGGAGTTTGAGGGCAAGATATCACTGATGACCAATTCAAAGGTCATGTTTATTATTTGTGTAGACTTTTAATAGACAGTTCAGAGAAAATAATATTTGTGTTTGTGTCCTCCTTGGGCCTGAGGACATTTTTCTTGTTCAGAATCCACTGATTAGCTAGTATAAACAAATCTCAAATCGCCAAGTTACAACTGTTGCTTTTTTAGGACGTAAACAATGAGTTCTTACCTATGTGACTAAAAGCAGGCCAAAGCACTAGGTTTGATGGAATGTTAAACGTATGGCTGTTAACTGTCACCTGCACAATAACCCCTGACAGCCATTTCCTGCTTGGCAGCATAGGGGAGAGTGCTGGGGAGTGTGGGTAATTGACTTGTCATCTTGACTCGTCATTAAGACTTGAATAATCCCTTTTGCCTACCTATCTGGCACAAGCAACATTTTCTTTAAATATGAGAGACATAGTGTCAGTAACTGGTTCTAAGGAAAAAGGTCAGAGTCTGGTTCAGCTAGATTCAAGAAATGTGTGTTTTCAGGTCAATGGGATAACAATTAACCTTCGTATGTAGCACCTTAACAGCATGTAAAGCACATTTTCATACGTGATTTCATTTAATTCCTACAACGGATCTGTGAAGTAAGTCATAGCTATTTTTGCTTCTCTTGTGAGGGGACCGAGTTTCCAGGGTGAAAAGCCTTGTTCCAAATCTCACAGCTAAGTGAAGAACATTCTAGCATTGACTCCCAAATTCTAGGCTCTTGACACCACAGCTAACCTTGATGAACACTATCACTATCTACCAGGATTCCCCATCTGACCTCTCTTTCAGACCCCTTTTTCCAATAATCATGAGATGCTATTCATCTTACCCTCTATGATACTTCTCAGATCTATCCACTGTTGAGCCGCCTATCCCCACCCGCTTCCGTGGCCTTAGCCTAAGCCATCATTGTTTCTCACCTGGATTATTGCAGTAGTCTCCTAACGGGTCTTCTTATGATCAACTGATCTGATGAGAATCAGATGCCCTCTAAAGTGGGTTGTTTAAAAATGCACATCTGGGGGCACCTGGGTGGTTCAGTTGGTTAGGCATCTGACTCTTGATCTCAGCTCAGGTGTTGATCTCAGGGTTGTGAGTTCAGCCCCGCATTGGGATCCATGGTGGGCATGAAGCCTACTTAAAAAAAATAAATAAATAAAACTGCAAATCTGAACACGACACTCACTCTATTGTAAACCCATCAATGGCTCTTCAACATCTGTAGAATGAGATCCTAATTCCTTAGCATGGCCTTGCCTCATCTCTTCCCTCTTCTCCCTACACACTGTAAGCTCTGGCTGGCTGTCCTGCTTGAACCTCTTGGGGCCTACCTTGTTTCTGTGCTTTTCATTCTATTGGAAAGATTTCTTCCTCCTATTGTCTACCTTACTATATAGGAGCAGCCTTTAACAAATGTCTTCAATGATATATTGATGTAGTGAATGATATATTGATGTAGTGCTCTCATTCATCTTCATTTAAACTCTTGTTTTGGCATTTAACAAGTTTGGAAGTAATTACAGACTTACATGTCCATCTGATCCCCTAGACTCTGACATAAGGGCCAAAGACTTGTTTTATGAAATACGTACCCAGCCTTCTTGCCTACCACTGCGTTTGGAACATAGTAGGGAGTAAAAAATGCATGTTACATGAAACTCATAAGCAATGATTAATTATCTGCCATATGCCCAATTCTGTGACACATAGGGTGGGACTAAGCCCAAGCCTTACTGAAAAGAGAATCATGCAATTCATTTTGCTAAGGAACAAATATGACATTTTATAATTGAGATATTGTATGGTATTGACTGCAATATAGCAGTATAGCAGTTTGGAAGAAGATTTGAAACTAGGGAGGCACCTTTTCCCTTCAGAAACGATGATTACTTATGAAGGGCCAACAGCAATTGAATATTTGCCATCTGGCAACTGTCACAGTACTCCTTGTAAATCAGATTTAATAAACCCAAGTCCTTTTAAAGGTGAAGGTGTTTTGTGTTATTTAGGGAGAAATATCATCCCCCAGGAGACTGACTCAAGGAAAGCACTTAGAAACTGAAACCAAATTCCTCTGAGTGTTAGGAGGCAGAATTCTACCTGGCTGGAGTGTGACATGGTTGGAATACCTTCTTTAAGAGAATTCATATCCATTATTTTCATTGAAGAGAAGAAAGCACACTTGCTTTTCATTTAACCCATCAAAGTTTGAATAAATCAAGGTGGACATTTGGTGCTGCCTTTCCCAGGTCAGCACTGCTAAGTCTCTAAGTCTCCCCTTAAACAGAATGTGATGCCAGTGGTTTTCCTGCTTGTGGCTTATACTCTCTGTGATAATGTAGCACAACCTGTTGAAATGTTCCTCTCCACTATCAGCTAGCTAGCTAACTGAGAAGCTACATTTCTTCCCTCAAAAGTGATTTTTTTGAGGGAAGCCACATAGCCACCACTACAAAGAGCTGAAAGTAGTTGTTTCCTTTATAAATGTCGGGTTGTATTTTCCTGATGAAGTTGAAGTAAATCCAAATTGTCTTTGGAACATGAATGTGCAGTAGAGCTCTTAAATAGGACATGTCATTCAAGAAAACCAAATCAACAATTCTTTATTGAGTATTGGCTATGTGTAAAGCCCTGTGCTTATTGTTGTGTGGGTTATGTGGAAGCATGAACCATGGTCCTTGCTCTTAAATTGTTTAATTAGGTGGCAGAGGGATCACTTATATGGTACAGGGATGGGAGGAGAAAATGAAGTTGACCCTCACTTGGCATGTGATGAAGAATTAACTGAGGCATTTTAAGAAAGCTAAAAAAGCAGACAAGTTATGATAGGAGAATGTAGGCTGGGGGACAGAGATTAGCTGAAGAGTTAAGGAAAGAAAAAAGAAAGAGCCAAAGCAGAGAATTCTAGATGTATGGTAGTGGGTAATGCCAGGCAGAACCTCCTAAGACAGAATGTACCAGTTGTGCTGGTGATGAGGATACAGACTGTATACACAGAAATGAGTTCTACTAGAAGCAAATGGGTTCTATCTAGGGTTCAAACAAAAAAGAACCTTATTCCTCCAGCAACCAGAATGAGAACCAAAGCTAATAGATCCACCCTGGACTGGAGAGTGGAGGTAAAGGGAACCAATCAGAATCCCATCACTCTGAGAAATGACCTGTGGATTAAAAAGGAATGCCAGAAGATGGATTCTGAATAGATCCACCCATGGCTTACATGTATGCAAAATGAGTCATGTGAACTGTATACGGAGAAACTTTACTGGTGGTATACAGTACATGGCTTAGAACTTCTTTCCATTAGAGGGAGACTTACTTATAAATCTAAATTATTTGTGTTGGTCCTTGGTGGACATGGTGAAAGGAGAAGAATGCTACTGGAAAATCTGGACCGTCTGGTGAAAATGCAGAACCTATAACTCTGAATAAAGAAATCTAGGCTCATCACACATAGTGTATTAAGAACTTGAGATATGTCCAAGTTGTGTAGTCATGCCTCAGGGTCTGAAATTCCCACCATTAGATTCTATCTATTATGGCCTTGTGGGAAGCATATGCTTTAATTGAACTGAAGTATTGTTACTTGGGAGGAATAACACCTTATCTGATTCATTAATTTTGTGTCCCTTCACTCAACAATTATCGAGGCCTGGCACGAAGCTAGTGGATGCAGACATGTATAAAACCTAATCCCTTCCGGGGTGCTTGGGTGGCTCAGTCGATTGAGTGTCCAGCTCTTGGTTTCAGCACAGGTCATGATCCCACGGTTTCGTGAGTTCCAGCCCTGTGTTGGGCTCCATGCCAGCAGTGTGGAGCCTGTTTGGGATTCTCTGTCTCCCTCTCACTCTGCTCCAACCCCACTCCCACTGTCTCTGCTTTTCTCAAAACAAATAAATAAACCTTAAAAAACAAAAAAAACAAAAAACAAAAACAAAAAACCTAATCCCTTCCTGCAAGAAATTCATGGTTTAGCTGAGCCCAGGGCTTTACATGACAATATAGGAACATCCATCTTATGAGGAGGTGTAGGTGTAATGAGGTTACATAGTAGTGAGAGACAGAATTTGCAGGAGGCTAGAAAAAGTTGAGGAGCACCTGCGTGGCTCAGTCAGTTAAGTGTCAGGCTCTTGATTTCGGCTCAGGTCATGGTCTCATGGTTCATGAGTTCAAGCCCCGCGTTGGGCTCTGTGCTGACAATGCAGAGTCTGCTTGGGTTTCTCACTCTCCTTCTCTCTCTCAGCCCCCACCTCTCTCTCTCTCTCAAAATAAATAAATAAAATTTTAAAAAGAAAGATGGTCAGTTCGGTGGATTGGAAGACAGATAACAAAGCCTGTCAGGAAAAGAGAGGAAGGAGCCCAAAGTAGAGGAAACTAAGTTTTCTGAGTCTCAGCTTATGATGGATAGAATATCTGCTGTTTCAATGCCTCTAGGGTGCGTGTGTGTGTGTGTGTGTGTGTGTGTGTGTGTGTGTGAGAGAGAGAGAGAGAGAGAGAGAGAGAGAGGGGTAGAGAATGAGAGAGAAGAGAAAGCAAGAGAGAGAAAAAAAGCTTGAGATTCTGTCAACCCCTTTAACTATTGGTAACAGGGTGGAGACTGTAACCACTAAAACAAAAGCAACTAGATCAGTGAGTCTAAATTGAACTTTAAAAAAGAGGAAGTGAGGAAAGTTTGTTTGTGAGTTCTGGTGGCAGGAAATCCTGTGACTAACCTTATTTCACACATCTCAAATTATACAAAGGGATCTTAACTTTCTTAAGAACAGTAACTTAAAATGGAAGGGGTTGTCTCAGAGGCACTGATGTCTGAGAAGAGCTGACACCCTTGCTAAATAAACTAATCCAATTTAGGTTGCCCTTTACGGTGTGAAGGGACGCTTTAGGGAGCATGGCCCCCTGGTATTTCCAGTCAATAGAGTAAATAGCATTAACAAATGCATTCAGCTCTGTTGGGAAAAAATACCAATATGTTGGAAACAAAATCAACAGGTAACCCTGTTTTTATTGGTAGAAATGATTTCATAGAGCTGAAAGCAACCATTCTATATGTGCTCTAATAATTTTAAATAGCACTGGTGGAAGGATGGGGATGATGAGGACCTGCAGGGGGCTGAAGAGTTGACCAGAAGGGGAAAGGGTGATGGTCAGAGTTAGGCAATTACAAAGCAGCAAGCATCCGGGCAAGTGGTGACTTGTGCTCCTGCAAGGGCACAATAATGGGAACGAGCCTGTATGCTGGGCTAGGCTGGCCCATTAGCAGGGACGGTTAGGGTTCCAGCCACCTGGAGCTTTCATTTCCAGATGAAGGTGCAAGTGTAGCCAGAAGGGGGTCTCAAACTTCTCTTTCATAACCATGAGTGAAAATGTTATCTCAGGCAAACCACAGAAGTTTTTCTACATTCCAGAAATGTATGTAAAACATGTTCAGTTTTCTGAAGGCAGTAAAGAAGGAAAGTATGAAAACTGTTTATGATAGATGTTGAGGGCTGGCACGGTTCAGGACAAGTGACTGGATTTCCTAGTCTGGGGACCCTCATTACGATATATCATATCACTGCTGTCCTTGATGTGGTCACCAGGATTCTAGTCTAGTCTCCCTTTCAAATAAAATCCTCCATCTAGAGGTGCACAGACCATGTCAATACTCATCTCATTACCTCCTGTCTGGGCCATGTGTCTCTGTGGGGGTGTGCTCTGGGGCTGCATGTCTCAACAGGCAGCTGAGCCTTTGAAAACTCCACAATCCTATTTACAGGCCTGACTTGCCATTTCACTCATGGACTAAGGAGGGCAGGTTTCTTTCTGTGCTGTCTGAAATCATTTGGGGGAACCTGCTGTGTTCAAAGAACTCAAACAAAAGGCAAGATGAGTAAATAAGTTAGATATTTGCAGGCACAGGCTTGAAACCTGGCCTCCAGCTGACAGACATACTGGTGGTGACTTTTCAGGGCTCTCTGCCTCCTTATCAGCCTCATGCTGGCCAACCACTAGATCTGAGGGGCCAGGTCAAGGTTGCAGACCCCAGAAGGCTGAAGTAAGTACTCCCAGCTGGTCTGGAGAGCAGGGACTGGAGACTGGGGCTGGAATTACATCTGTACCTGGTTCAGGCAAGGTTCAGGAATCTGAGACAAGAGCCAGGCAGAAGCCAACACGTGGGGGAGGGGAGTATGTCAGACCCAGGGAATACTGCGAGCAAAGGCTAAGAGGCAGGAAGGCACAGCACACTTCTGAGGACTAGGAGAGGGGAATCTATTGTTTCTGGGAATCTATTGTGCCCAGGAACACAGGGGGACACAGAAACTTGAAGGTCTAGGAATCAAGCCTCAGGACAGGAGAAGATGGAAAATTGTTCAGTGATGGGGAGGTAGGGTCAAAGAAAGAGCTTCTCATCATTGACTTCAGAAGGGAGAAAGTAGTTACCTTAAATCCTGGTGATGGGTTGATTGTAGTTTCAATCTTATTTGAGAGCCTTGGGCATGGAAACAAGTCCAGAGGAAACTTGAGGCACCATTACATTCATTTATTAAAAACCTACTATGTACAAAGCACTCTGCTAGGTTCTGAATCGGGAATGTGACAGCTTGGAACTCAAAAGCCACATCGAGTGTAAACCATGCCAGATTTGATGCTGTGAAAAAGCCAAGTATGTGGAATCTACTGGCCTGATTGGACATATGGTGTGCTGTAGACTCATTATGGATATGATAATTTATGAATCCCAGGTTAGATAGGTGAGCCAGCTAAGGATTTTTTTCTCATGACTGAATTTATTTACATAGTTATTATAAATTATTATAAGATTTAAACATTAAATGACATTTAGCGCTACATTTTATAATTTTGATTTTTATTGAAAGTAATAAACACACATGAAGAGAAATACCAATAAAAATGTATATGAATGAGAAGCAAAGAAATAAATTAGAAAAGGCCTATGCTTTGGAATAGAAGACCATGATTTCAAATCCTGTCTATACCCTTTACTAGCCATGTGACCCTGGAAGAGTCACTCAATCTTTCTGTGCCTTAGTTTTTTCATGTTCAAAATGAGTATAAAAAGATTATCTTTAAGAGTTATTGTGAAGAGGGGCACCTGGGTGGCTCAATCAGTTAAGTGCCCAACTCTTGATTTCAGCTCAGGTAATGATCTCACGAGTTTGTGAGCTTGAGCCCTGCATCAGGCTCCATGCTGTTTGTGCAGAGCCTGCTTGGGATTCTGTCTCTCTCCCTCTCTCTCTGCTCATTCCCCACTTGTTCTCTCTCTCTCTCTCTCTCTCAAAATAAATAAACTAAAAAAACTTTATAAAAAAGTTACTGTGAGGATTAAGTGAAATAATGTACATAAAACATTTATCAAACTGTCAACATTTAAGTGCTCAAAAACTGAGTTTGTATTTTGTTGTTGATTTTGTCATTCATCTGTTGTTGAAGCTGATAGCATATTGTTACATTTATACTTTCTTTTTAAAAATATATTCAGCTTGTTCCAGAAATATTTATTCTTAATTTTTTTCAAAAAAATCTTGGCAAGCATTTGTGAATTCATTTGGATTATTCAGAGAAAGTTTACATGTTTTAGTGATCAGAAGTGGCTTTTCCTAATCCCTTTAATTTGCCAACTTGTGAAAATGACCCTTGATCGAAACATTCCTACCTCGTAGTAAAGGAATAATTTTCCACATCCTTTATATTTAGAAGACTGATATTCTCTAGAGGAAATTATTTAAGTATATTATGCTATATCTGATCTTTAGTTACTCTCTCTATATCCCATTTGGCTAGTAAGTCCTCATTAGGCTATGATTTAAGAACCAAAGGTTAGTTATACAGATCATTGTGAGACACAATAGCGAAAACACTTTGGTCAAGACTCTGACTCATTCAGGCTTCTTTGTGGACTTAGCCAAGGATAATGATGGAATCTTAGCTTGGGTTCTTCAGAAATCACACTCTGAGACAAGAATTTGAATGAAAGTGGTTTGTTTGGGAATTCAGGTGACACCTGTAAGAGAATGGGATAGTTATAAAGGAAATAAAAGCAGTCAATAAATACTGTGCTGTTAAGCCACGTACCACAGTGGTGGGCTGACCATCATACAGGGCAACTGTGGAAAATGATACAACATACACCATGCCTCAGAATTATCCTACTCAGGGAACCAGAAAGCTGAAACATTTATACACCAACTTATGAGCAACATCTCACCGCTCCTGGGGTAGTGTTGTTAATTCACTGGCATTTTTTGGATTGTTGCACATGTAAACAGCACAGAGATCTGCAGTTCTGGGAAAGAGGTCTTAAGCAGTCATGCAGATACTGACAGTTGGCCTGAGCATGTGGAAAGGTCCACAGGACATTGGTGGACTTCTGACGGTACCTGTTATATCGAAAGAAGCTCAAATGGGCTTTTATTCTATGGCATGTAAGGCTACTGGGCTAAGATTGGGGCTAAGCTCTGACTGTGCTTTCGGCTCTCTTATTCTGTTGCCTTAATTTTTTAATCTATTTCCCACTGACTGACATGTATTTTCTTGCTACCAGAGTAGTAATATCAAACAATTGAGGAGATCTTGGGGGCAAAAAATAGAAAGAGAAATTCAGAGAATCAGAGCAAGGGCATTTTCCTTTGTATTTAGACACACTAGCCTATCTTTCTGCACACCTGGCCTCCTCATATCGCCTTACTGCATGCAAAGTATCAAGCCAAAAGACAGAGAGTGAGAAGAAGGAGACAAAGAACACAGAGCTGATACCTGCCTAACTTCGTGGAAACAAGAGATTGGCTAGAGAGGAGATCCCAAGAAAGAGGCAGACCCTCAGACTCCTAGGGCAGTGGATCAGTGTCCTGGAATGTGATGACTCTGTTTCTATGCTGCTCCTCTTCAGCGCGGATGGGGGGCGGGTACTGGGAAAAGGGAGAAGTTGGCCAACATTTATTAAGCTTTGTCTTCGGAAGGCCTGTGTCAGTAGTTTGCACACCACAGTCCCAGATATAGTAGACAAATTTGCCATGGTTTGGCTATCTAGCCTTGGACTCCTTAATAGTTCTCTAGTCTCCTTCTGAGGAACTTTCCCTTGTGTGTGGTCCTAGTGGGAGTCAGTGCTTACCTTTCACTATAGTAGCCCAAGGGCCAGTATCTTGCTGTCCACAGCTCTTTGCAGCCATGGGGCAGGCATGTAACTGTCATAAAAATCCTGGAATTAATTTGCCTGACTATGGAAGACTCGGGCATAGGATAGCAACTGAAATGAGATCAGAGGATGAAAGGAAAACATTTATTTCCATGGGTTTTATAAGTGGAATATTTAAGAGCTAAATAGAAGGAGCTTTCTGTAGAAGGGTCACCTGAAGAGTTTCATCACACTGAGATCAGGACATGATGATGATGATGATGATGCCACCGCCTCAGCCAACAATGACAAAGAAAGTGGCTTTGGTGATGGTTAACACTTACCAAAAGCCTTCTCTGGATCAGACACTTCACATGGGTGATATCATGTATTCTTACAATAATCCTGTGATCTAAGTGCTATTATGTTATCCATTTTTCAGAAAAGGAAGCTGAGGATTGGAGAAGTTAAGTAATTGCCAAAGATCATACAGCTAGCAAGTGATTTCAGATATAGTTCCATCGGATTCCAGACCTTGAACTCTTTACTATCATACTAGGCTGCAGCTTCTCATAGCCAGTAAGTCAAGTAATTGGTACAAGCACAGCTACAGCTTACGAACAGAAGAGAGTCCGAGGTAGTGAGGAGGACACCATTAAACGAGCAGACTGGAGAGCACCACCTGGGAAAGGAGGCTGTTATGACCAAATCATGGGGTCATAATTCCATTGGAATGGAAAGTGCTGCAGGGAGGGCCAAAAATGGGCTCAGTGACTACAAGGATGATGGAGACAGCACCATTAGAGATGGGGAATGCTGTGTGGAAAGTGGCATGTGCTGGTTTGTGGCTCCTGTGCATTTTAAGGGGCTAGCTCCTCTATTTCCTGCCATCACCTTCTACAATATTGCGTTGACTTCTGATTTTACAAAACCCATCAAAGTCTTGACTTCACAGTTTTGTTCTCCTGGTTATTCAATTTACATTAAGTTTAAAATCTCTGTTTTTAAGCCTTTTCCCAAGCAGTTCTGGGTTCCACTGTGACAAAACTCAGGTAATGATTTTGGGGTAAGTGTATATTTGTGCCCAAACAACTGCATGCTTATTTCTCTTTGGTTTCATATATCTCTATTGATAGGGAAATTATATTCAGCAGAAGGAGCTGCTTCTGAGTATGGAACAAGGTCTATGGCTTTATATCGAGTTGTGCATGCATACATGCGCACGCATGTGTATGCACACACATGTGTTCCTACATGCATGCCTACTTCTACCCATCCCTGTGCTTTGCTGTGATTGAATCACAGAGCAGCCCTCACCAGGAAGCTGACAGGTACCCTGAGTGCTACTAGCAGTGTGATATTCTCAGCATTGTGAAAAAGAAACTTGGGAAATCGTGTTGAAGAAATTGTTTTCATCTACTTGGGACTTAAGGATCTAATAATATGGATGGCTATAAAATCCATGCAGGTGTCTGTAGCCAGCGTAAATTGGAAAGGATGAGACATAGCACCCCTCTTCCACACATACTCCTCACAAACACTTCTCAAGGCTCCTTGTTTATATTAGTTGTTGGGGAGATGTGCTTTCATGTGAGGGGCGGAGGGTTGGAGGAGAAAGAGTGTGTGTTCAAGTGTCTCAACAGCTGTGTGAAGAATGTGCTTGCTCGTGGAAGTCAGTTGTTTGCCAAGGTCCAAGACCTCTACATATATCTAACTGTACCTCCCCCAACCCCCACTGTTGTGAGATTCCAGACCCCAGAGAGTGTGCCTGGCAGGCTTGCAGGCTGGCTAAGCCCCAAATCAGAGGTTCATTATTGTTGAAAGGAACCATAGGGTTTATCCAAATTACTGAGACAAGGTCACAATGGGGACCAAGTCCAATTTTCTATTTTGGGAACGTTGTGGTAAGAAGGGTAAGCTACCAGGAGTCTTATTTTGCATAAGGACACATAGGCCTCCTGGGATCAATGTAAAGGCTCTTGGCATAGCAGGATTGAAAATGTGAACAAAGAAGGGGAGACAAAGACTATTCCAACATTGGGGGTTGACAGGAAGTCACTTGAAAGTACAAGTGCAGTCCCTGGGTTCTTTTCTGTGACACTAGTTTGGGAGCATTGGGAAATGCATTTCATGGGACACTAGAGCGTGACCCTCGTATGCCCTCCATCCTGATCCTTTGGACCTTATTCAACAAAGGACAGAACAAAACCCAAATAGTCAGGATACCTTTCCCGATACAAGGTAGCATGCATATGAGAATAGATCACATTTAGGCTGGCCCAGAGAGTGTTACCGAACGGAAGGGATGCTCCCCACTGGGGACCCCGGTAGCAGCAGCAGTAGTAATGAAGTGGTGACAAGTGCATTAACAGAGTGTAGGAAGCAGTTAGCAGTGTGCCACAAATATTAATAGTGAGAACTACCACTTACTGAAGCTTTCTGTGTATCAGGCCTCTTTCATACATTATGCTGATCTATGGAGTATGTACTAGCTTATCTCCAATTTACACGTGAGGAAAGAGGACTTTGGCCTCTTTCTTTTTCTCTCCAGCACTAGTCTCTGTCTGCATCACGAGGCTCCAAGGAGGGCAGTCTGGGCCACGAGAACAAAGTAGCAGGTAACAGGTAATAGAGGAAATCCATTAACACAAATTAGACGTGTGTCTCCTGACTTCCCTCACTTTAGCTCAGGTCATGCTAATGAGGTTCAAACCATAGATTTTCTCTTCTACTCACTCAGCTCCTCCCTTCTCATTCATACTGGTGGGCTGTTCCTTACTTATAATTTAGGGGACTCTGCACCTTTTCTCGTTAGGCCAGCCCCAGCCATAACCTTGATCTCACAGTTTGTGGGTTCGAGCCCCACGTCAGGCTCTGTGCTGACAGCTAGCTCAGCCATAATCTTGAGTTTCACTCTAAGATCGCTCATTAGTCTGGCAGCTAAACTCAACTCCCCAGCTGTGTCCTTCCAGAGCTTCTGCCAGCATCTCTTAACAAGTCTCTCCATAGAGCCTTCCTCTTAGCCCACCAGCATTGTCTCCAGAAGCTACTTCCTCTAGTAAAGCCTTTCTAAACTACCCCAAACTCACTGCTTCCCCCAGTCATTCCAGCACTAATTAAATCCTTGATGGTGGTATGTGACCTCAGTTTCTTTGCACAGCATGTTTTCTCTCTTACATGGTGTCCATTGAATTCACTTTTATCTTCATCATTTTATCTGTGTCATCCTCCCAAGAAGAGGGCTTCTCAGTTATGTTATTGGCAATAAACATGCTATACAGGAAGTTCCTTGAGGATAGGAACACATATGTAATATTCACTGTCATATAACCTGATCCTACTAGCACAGATCATGGCACCAAATGGGCACTCAATGAATGTATTATAAGTCCCTGACTGTGAAGTCCATTGTTCTACTTCCTGTTAAATGTAAATGTGGTATCTGTTTGGTCCATAAATAACTACTATATCTCAAGATTTTCTTTTCTTTTCTTTTTAATGGTTTTTTTTTTTTTTTTTTTTTTGAGAGAGAGAGTGAATGAGTAGGGAATGGGCAGAGAGAGAGGGAGATACAGAATCTGAAGCAGGCTCCAGGCTCTGAGCTAGCTGTCAGCACAGAGCCTGACGTGGGGCTCGAACCCACAAACTGTGAGATCATGAGCTGAGCCAAAATCTGATGCTTAACTGACTGAGCCACCCAAGTGCCCAGAGATCTCAAGATTTTCTATAAGGAGTCATGGATACTGATTAGCACTGAGACTCAGCCTGTTCTTCACCAGGGTCCTAAAAATCTCATGGCCAAAATTCACAAAGTCTTTGCCCTAAATCCATTTCCAAAGAGCTCTACAAATCCCAAGGTATAGTCCAGCAAGGCCCATGCCAAGCATGTGCAAAAAACCAAAAATTAAAACAAACAAACAAACAAAACCAGTTTGACTTGGAGTGGGGTAAGAAATGAGAAGGGGCACTCCTCTGTTTTTATTCCTGTCTTAGTGAAAGCCAGCTTACATCTTCATTGCCCTGGTCTTTCAGAGCTGTCCATGGCTTGGGATTCAGTTTAAATAGGACTCACTAGTTAAATTTTGATTCAATCCACACAGTGTCTTTTTCTCCTCAGAAAATGGGAAAATAATACTGGCCTGTGAGTCATACATGGAAAGTGTTCGTCATGATGCTGTGAAAAACTATTTCCAAAGAGCATCCAGATATTACTGTTGTTTCCACTGTGCCCCAGGGACCAAGGAGGATGATGTGCGCCCTCTGAAGGGGACAGGAAAATTTCCTAATAGTTAGGTCCCTGCAGGGATTGGGAAGGTCTTTGCTCTGCTTTCTTAGAGTATACCCACAGGAAAGTTAGTGAAACCTGTGATCTTGGGCAAGGTGAGCCATGCTCTGGGCCTCAATTTCTGCATTTAAAAAAATTTTATTTGAGAGAGAAATACAAAGAGAGAGAGAGGCAGAAGGAGAGAGATGGGGGGGCAGGCTTCACCCACAGCGCAGAGCCTGATGCGGGGCTCAATCCCATGAGCTTAGGATCACAATTTGAGCCAAAATCAAGAGTCAGACGCTCAACCAACTGAGCCACCCAGGTGCCACTGCATTTTTGAAATAAGGGAATTGGACCTATTGACATTTCAGATTCCTTCAAAGAGGTAATATTGAAAACATACAGGCTTTGAAATAGATAAATGCAGGGGCACCTGGGTGGCTCAGTTGGTTGAGCGTCCTACTTCGGCTCACGTCATGATCTCACGGTTCATGGGTTTGAGCCCCGCATTGGGCTCTGTGCTGACAGCTCAGATCCTGGAGCCTGCTTCGGATTCTGTGTCTCCCTCTCTCTCTGACCCTCCCCTGCTCATGCTGTCTCTTTCTCACGCGCTCAGAAATAAATAAAATATTTTTAAAAATTAAAAAAATGAAATAGATAAACGCAAATTTCATTCACATCACTGCTACTTCTTGGCTATGTGACTCTGAGCAAGTGAATTAACATCTCCCCACCTCAGCTTCTTTACCTGTAAAGTAGAGGTATAACCTACTTTATTTAATGAGAGAGCATAAAAGAAAACACCTATTAGAGTGTTAGCAATTATTGGTTTACTTTTCATCTTCTTTCTTTATTCCCTGCTCTGTGTGGCCATAAATAACTGTCAGTGGAGTGGTAAAAGCAGCCATGGTGATGTCACTGCCCTGTGCAGTGTCTGGAGACTTAGGCTAAGGTTGCTTCCATGTGCTGCTGAAAGGGAAAAGAATAGTGCATGCTCCAGATCACAAGGAGATTTTCTTCTGGGAGCATCTGGCCATGGACACAGCAGCATTAGCAGGGCTCCTGCCTCGATTCATTTTCCCAGATACAGTACAGTATACCCCCACTTTCTGCTAGTCCAAGCGGTAAGATTAGGATTTGTCTGCTCAATCACTGGTATATCAATTTGAGAGATTAGGCCTCACATTATTAACTAAAGGTGAAAGGTCAGAGTCTCCCTTAAATCTATGTAAGAATTTCTACCTCTGAGCCTATTTAACTAAGTATCAGCAAATATGCTCACATCGTCTCATTATCCATGGAATGTACATTCTTGTTGCATAGAGTAGATTATGAATGCCATCAAAACCCAGGGCTTGTTTCTATGGATTTTAGTAATTCCCCATGGTATGTGCTTTGCTGCTCTTGCTAGGGAGCATATATTGCCTGCTCAATGACTGACTATTGGGGCAGTGTAATTTAATGGTTAAGAAGGCAGCTCTGGAATAAGACTTCCTGAGTTTGAATTCCTGTTCTTCCATCTTACTAGCTGTGTGACTTCAGCCAAGTTAATTCATTTGACCTAAGTTACTTCATGTCTGAAATAGAGATAATAATAGTATCTGCCTTGTATAGTTTTTGTGTGAATTAAATGAGATAATGCATGTGAATCACTGAAAAGCAGTGTTTGGCATAAAGCAAGTACTCAATAAATGTTAGTTCTTACTAGGATTCGTATTAGCATTAACCTCACAATTATTATTAGGGTCCTTTGTGAAGGTATAACTAATTCTCTGTTAGACTCCATCTTGTTTTATAAAGTGGAGTTGTGGGGAAATGCTTTATATTTTACATCTGCAATAAAATTTTTAGCAATGAAGTAAAAAAAAATACATCAAAATCTTTGTTATAGTCAAAATGAAGCTTGTAGTTGATCTTGGGCTGGTTGGTTGCTATCCCTACCTTTGTACAAAATCCATTCAATATACATTTGATAAACACCCACTGTAATTTTCAGGCAGATCTGTAATTTTCTATTGTATCATATAGTTACATTGTTCCCCAATATCTGGTTCTATTTCCCATCCCCTTAAATAATCAGCTTTATTTTGAACAATGTAAACACTTGTATTGGGGTTTGAGGGAACTAATAAATATCACTCTGCTCCTATCTGAGATTAGAACCAATGAAGAGATAGAATCAGGGGTCAGGAAATCAAAATAATTGGCTTTACTACTCATACAGCTGATGGGAGAACATAGCTGAGGTCTGAGAACCTTACCAATGCATAACTGAAACTATCCCCTGCAGCATTTCAGGTCTATCCCACAGGGGCATGACCCGTCCCCACTAAGCCTATGGGAAAGTGGAGCAAGCTGACCGGAAAGCATTGGCCTGTGCAGGCAGGCAGATCCCAAAAGAGTAGAAAGGAGGAAGACAAGCAAAGATGCCCAGGCTATTCATGCAAGCTCACCAATTAAGTCTCTTCTCCAGTGGGCAGCAATGAGTAAGAGGTGAGGGAAGAAGCCAGTAGTGATTAAGAAATCTCTTCATATGAGGGGCGCCTGGATGGCTTGTCAGTTAAGCGTTCAAGGTTAAGCGTCTGACTTCGGCTCAGGTCATGAACTCATGGTTTGTGGGTTCGAGCCCTGTGTCTGGTTCTGTGCTGACAGCTCGGAGCCTGGAACGTGCTTCAGATTCTGTGTCTTCCTTTCTGTTCCTCCCCCGCTCACACTCTGTCTCTCTCTCAAAAATAAATAAAGATTTTAAAAAATCTCTTCACCTGATTGATAGGAGATTAAGTGTTCCCCCAACTTTCCCTAGCTTTTTGTTCTCTTAACCAATAAATGTGTGGCCAGCCACGGATATTACTCTCCCTTTTGGGAAAGGGAGATCAGTGGTATGTTGAGATTCTCTCCTTCGTGGAGCCGCTTTCCCAATACACTTCTCACTGGGAGGAATGGTGGACAATGTTGACTGTTTTGCTTCCAGAAACAGTTACGAATCATGTTAATTATATGTAGCCTGAAACCTGAATCAACATGGCTGGAGAAAAATACACAACACTCAGGAATTATCTCACTTTATATTCACGGCAGTGAACCTCAAGTGGGTTCTTACTGCTGCTGCCACTTATAATATGTTCTCCAGTCCATTCATTTTCCCACTCTCCTAGACAACTATTTCATACTGTTTCTTCTCAAACTCCAACATCTCCTTTCTCATCTGTACTCTCAGCTGATGGTCTTGCTTGCGATCTCACTGAGAAAATAGAAGCACTCATAAGAGATTTTTCATAGGCTGACGTCATTATACATACTCACCTACTGATATCTGTGCTCATTATGCTGTGCCTTGTTTCCTGTTACTATGGATGCACTGCCCCTGCTCCTAGGAGAGGCCCTCTCCCTTGTGCACTAGAGCCAGTGACCTCTCCCCTACCTAAGGACATTACTCCAACAATTCTTCATGCGTCTACATTATCCATTTTTCTGTCTTTGCTGGAGCTTTTCCAGAGTGAAGCATTCCTCTATCCTAAAAACCTCCCCCCCCCCACTTCCTCTTTGTACTCCCGGGTCTCTCTTTCCTTCTTACAGCAAAACTCCTTGGAAAAGTTATCCATATTCCCTCTCTCCAATTTCTCTCCTCCTCTTTTCTCATAAGCCCATTCTAATTAGTCTTTTGCCCTTATTCCTCCATCAGAATTGCACCTATCAAAGCTATCAATGACTTCCTCATTGCCAAATGAAATCATTAATTATCAGTTCTCATTAATTTGTCTTATCAACAGCATCTGACAAAATTTATTACTTTCTCTTCCTTGAACCCTCTCTTCACTTGGCTTGCAGGACACCACATCACATTCTACTTCTCTGGCTCTTCTTTCTCGAACATTTTCATAATTCTTACCTTATTTTACTGATGCCTAAACATTGGAGATTCACAGGGCTCAGTCTCTGGACCTCTTCTTTTTGTAAGTGCTACACTCATAACTCTCACATTTATATTTCCAACCTAGACCCTTTTAGGGAACTCCACACTCATATATCCAGCCGCTTACCAGATATCTCCACTTGGATGTCTAATTGACACTCAGACTTACCATGTCCAGAACTGCTGATCTACTCCCCTAAAGGCTGTTTTACCTAGTCTTCTCTATTAATAAGAGCAATTCTATTCTTTCAGTTGCTCAAATCTTTTATACCTTGAAATCATCTTTGATTCCTGTATTTATCTTACAATCTTAAAGAAAAAAAAAGTTCATCAGCAAACCTGATTGTCTCTACCTTCAAAAGATATCCATAATCCAGTCACTTCTTAATGCTTCTACTGTCACTACTCTAGTGGAAGGTACCATTATTTCTGTCCTGTATTATAGCCTATTAGCTAGTCTTTACGCTTTCTCTCTTGCCCCTCATCCTGCCACCAAAGTTTGCTTTCCACATAGTAGCCAGTGATTTTTTTTTTAAGTAGGCTGTACGCCCAATGTGGGACTTGAACTAATGACCTCCAGATCAAGAGTCGCATGCTCTACTGACTGAGCCAGCCAGGTTCCCCTAAAGTGATTTTCTTAAAACTTAAGTGATGTCATGTCACACCTCTGCTCAGACTCTCCATCACCCTCAGAATAAAAGACAAAGCCATCTCTCTACTTCAAGGCCTACATGATTTGGTTCCCTGTTTTATCTCTGCCCTCATCTCTTGCTCCTCCTCCCCTTGCTCATTTCTCTCCAACTACACAGGATATGTTGCTGTTCCTCAAACCCCCCAGGCCTCATCTCAGCACCATTGCACCTATTATTCCTTCTGCCTTGGCCACTCTTCTCTGAGATACCTTCATGGCTCACTTTCTCATCTCCTTCAGATCTTTGCTCAAGTGTTACCTACTCAGTGAGGCCTTCCCTGACCACCCTATCCAAGATGCAACCACTTCCTCCCACCCAACCATTTCTTATTTTGGCTTATCACATACTACAGTCTGACTCACTATTTGTTTTACTTACTTGTCTTGTTTCTTAACATTCTCTGTCTCCTCCTTCCATAATATAAGTTACTTGAGGCATCAGGGTAGGGGTTTTTGTCTGTTTCTTCACTGCTCTATTCTTAATATAGGGCGTATAGTAGATACTTAATAAATATGTGCTTTTTTGAATGAACTCAAGGCTCAAAAACCCAAGACTTTAAAACCTTAAAATCTGTTTTTCCTTCTCGAAATTTGTTTAGCCAGGTTAAGTAACGTAGTTCACCAGAGTGTCTGTGATGAGATTAAACATCAAAATGAAAAGTTGACAGCATAGAGATGTTCTGAACTGAAATGCAAATCTTCTTCCGTTTTGGAGATTCTAAAACAATTAAAATCTAGACACTAAAACATGCTTAAAAAGTAAAATAAAAAATAATAAAAAGTAAACATGCTTGTTAAAGTACAAGGAAATCGAAGTTCGAAAGAATTAGAATTAGACATCAAATTCTGTTGCTTTTGTGAGTTAAAGTCCAGAGAAATTAGAGGTCCATGACCTATGAACTTAAACCCATTGGGAATTCAACTTCTGATCAAGATGGAGTAAAGGGGTTGAAATTTATCCTCCTGCTTGAAACAAGAGACCATACAAAATATATGAAACAGTACTTTTCATGACACTGAGTTTCAGGCAACAAAGAACAGGGATCCCTCAGATATGGGAAACAAGGCCACATGATAGTCCCAACTCCCTGCCTGTGGAGGGATTCCAGGTGGTGCCAGGAGGGGGAACAGGCAGAGCCTGGCAGATGCCCTCAGTTGAGGGAGTGGTGCTTAGAGTCCTGGGAGACCAAGGTGTCAGGGGAGAGTACTGGAGAAGAGAGAGGTGTGTGTGTGTGTGTGTGTGAGAGAGAGAGAGAGAGAGAGAGAGAGAGAGAACATGAACATAAATACAAACCATGGAGATCTTCAAAGGGTCTCCCTTATGTCTACAATAGAGTACCTATCTATCAGCATATATACATGCAGAAAATGACAAGGCAAAGAAAACAACCACCTGAAAGAAATAGAAGTAATGGTTCTTGCCTGTCATACAGAGCCAGCTAATGCCTGCTCCGAACCTGTCACACTGGAAAATTTCTTAATTCACAAGGCATTGAGTAGAGTACTTAGAAGGGTCTTGCCTCAACAGTGGGGAAGAGTTAGCTCTAGACTAAACACTGCTTTGGACCTGCCCAGCAAGTCAAAAAGCAAGACCCCAAAGAATGACATGGTTTCCAAGTAACTGTGTCCCAGAACAAAGTTCAAGAAAATTTATATGAATACAAAAATTTATATGAACAGCTCCCAACAAGGTAAAGCTCACAGTGTCTGGCATCCAATCAAATATTACCAGGTGTGCAAAGAAGCAAGAAAATACAACCCATAATGAGGGGGGGAAATCCATCCATCAAAATCAACCCAGAACTGACACTATAAGAAATGTTAAAGAATCTCCTTCAGGCAGAAGGAAAAATGATACCAGATGGAAATATGGGTCCACACAAAGGAATGAAGAGTATCAAAAAAGTAACTAAATGGATAAATGTATGAGAGGTTTTTTTCCTTATTTTTAAAAACTCTTTAAAGGCCATTTAGTGTTTTAAATGAAATATAACAGTGGGGTGTATGACAATGTAGAAGTGAAATGTATGACAGTTACAGCACAGAGGTCAGGAGGGGATAAATGAAAATTCAAATGGAAGAATTTCCCATGATGATGTTAATTATGGTACTATTTTTATCTAAGATTTTCAAGATTCCAGGCTTTGAACTGGTATATTCTTCAAGAGTTGCCTCACCCTTCCTAGTCCTTTCTGAAAGGTTCACTTAAGTATCTAATAGCTGAGTTTTCTCCTCAAGTTTTCCTCCTTTTCCTCTTCCCTGTATGCTGGATCTGAGTGCTTTCCTTCCTATTTGCTTTCTGACTTAGACATTTAAAAAAATAATTTTCTTCCAAGTTCTGTCTTACGGGGTCTGGGTTAGTGAATTGTATGGAACATAAATTGTGGTTCCTCCAAAAGCATACACCGTTCAGAGAAATCTTGTCCACTTTTACCTCCTTAAATCGCAGAATCCCACTCAGGAGATATTTTCCTGTCAAAGCAGGCTGTATTATTGCCCTGGATGCATCCTCTTCCATATGGTTCATCTTTGCTATGCCTCTCCTTAGAGCCATAATCCCATAAATTTGGCTAGCATATTTCTTTGGGATACAGACAATTATTTCTTGTTTTCTCTAAAACCTCTGTCATCCTGAAACTCACCCAGTAATTCTTTGGATATTGATGCTGATCCTCTCAGTTCAGTCCAAATTTTCTGACATCACCCCCTATAACTGTCATTCTCTTCAGTGGTGTCTCCCAATTCTCTTATGGTTGTCATGCAAATTTCAAGTTGCTACAGTACAAGTTACACCCATTGTAGCTCTGATAGGGTTTGTTGAGAATGTATCTTATACTCAAAGGAGTAGCAGAAGTCATAGGACCCCTTGAGTCCCCATAACAATAGAATATCTATTGCACTGAAAGATGTGTTTCAGCACATAAGAACTGAGAGACACACATAGAGGAATGTCTGCTGTCATGGGTGTGTTATTTTAACATGTGTATAGGCTTGGATAAAAGGAAGGGTTTTTTTGGGGGGGGGGGTTGGGTTTTTTTTTTTTAATGTTAACAGTGAGGCTTTCTGGCCCAGGAAGTATTTTTGAGGAATGTCTGAGTCTCAGCTAGGGTGTTTGCCTACCAGCTCTATTGGTATCATTCTCCAGGTTTCTCTTTAAGCTAGCTCAGTCCTGTAGACCTGATTCACCTTGCTGGGTAAAGATGATGGAAAGGAGCCTTCGTCTCAAAGATTTTTCTCTCCTCAAAAGTAGATTCAGTAGCTAGACCCGGGTGCATATTCTTTTCCCTTTATAAGTGCCTCATTTCATTTTCTCTCTCTCTCTCTCTTTTATTGAGAGAGTGCACTAGTGAGTGAGGGCAGGGAAAGAGAGAATTCCAAGAGGGGCAGACAGAGAGAGAGATGGGGGGTAGGAAGAGAGAGAGAGAGGAGTAGGGCTCACCCAAAGTTGGGCTTATGCTCACCCCACATGAGGCTCCAATTTATGAACCATGAGATCATGACCTGAGCTGAAGCCAGATGCTTAACTGACTGAGCCACCCAGGTACCCCTCATTTCAAATGAAATGAGGTTATATATATGAGAGTATATATAAAGTTATATATGGTAATTATATATATAACATATATGCAACATGTTTATAAATACATTATATATAAATATATGTAATATATAAATGATATATAAAATATTTATAAATAAAATGATATGTATAAACATATATAGGCTATTTATATATAATACATATTTATATACATAGCATCTATAAAACTATATATAAGTATATATAAGTATATGTAATATATAATAGCCTCATATATATAAAACATATATAAGCTATATATATTTTATATAATATATATTATATATCACATATATAATTATATAAATAATATGTAATATATAATAACGTATATATAATGTATAAACAATTATATAAATATATGCAAATAATATATATTATGTATAAATGTATGTAAATACATATTTATGTATATAAATTATCTATCTCCTAAGAGCTCAGCCTTTTTATTTTATTTATTTAAAAGAATCTCTTTAATGTTTGTTTATTTTTGAGAGAGAGAGAGAGAGACAGAGTGTGAGTGAGGGAACATCAGAGATAGAGGGAGACACAGAATCCCAAGCAGGCTCCAGGCTCCAAACTGTCAGCACAGAGCCCAACTCAGGGCTCAAACTCACGGACTGCGAGATCATGACCTGAGCTGAAGTTTGACGTTTAACTGACTGAACCACCCAGGCGCCCTATTAAAAATCTTTTTATTTCTTCTAAAGTATTTTTTATTCAGCATTAAAATTTTTTTTAACGTTTATTTATTTTTCAGAAAGAGAGGGACAAAGTGTGAGCAGGGGAGGGGCAGAGAGAGGGAGACACAGAATCTGAAGCAGGCTCCAGGCTCTGAGCTGTCAGTGCAGAGCCTGGTGTGGGGCTTGAACTCGTGAACCACGAGATCATGACCTGAGCCAAATCAGGCGCTTAACCGATTGACCCACCCAGGCCCCTCTATTCAGCCTTTTTTAAAAGGCATTTTTCTCATCCTTTACCTTAAATCAGTCCATCTTTTATTTGGCTTCCAGTTTTCTTTTGCTTATTTTAAGACTGAAGCATATATTTCAGACCATGCTGGCCCGCATTAATTTCCTGAGCAAAACTGATTTCTTTATTCCAAGCACAGGCTTTCTTTTTCCCTTTTTGTTTTTTGAATCTAGTTAATTTTATTTTTGAATTGTCATATGGCCAAACTGACTTTTTTGATGTACAGATCTGTGAGTTTTAACACAGGTAATTCTCATAGATATCACTACATTCAAGATATAGAACAATTTCCCCACCCCCCCCAACTCTCTTGTGTTATCTCTTTATAGCCACATTCTCCTCTCACCTGTAAAGTAGAAACTACTAATCTGTTCTCTATCCCTATAGCTCTGCCTTTTCCAGAGTCCAGAATGTCCTATAAATGGAATCATAATGTGTATAATCTTTTGAGATTGCCTTCCACTCAACAGGATACCTTTGCAAGTTGTCCAAGTAGTGTATATCAATTGCTTGTTCCTTTCTTTTAATTTTTTAGCATTTATTGTTTATTATTTTTGAGAGACTGAGAGAGACAGAGCACAAGTGGGGGAGGGGCAGAGAGACAGAAGGAGACACAGAATCTGAAGCAGGCTCAGGGCTCTGAGCTGTCAGCAGAGAGCCTGACGCAGGCTCTCAGACTCGCAAACCACGAGATCATGACGTGAGTTGAAGTTGAACACTTAACCCTCTGAGCCACCCAAGTACCCCTTGCTTGTTCCTTTTATGGCAGAGTAGATTCCATGGCATAGTTGTACTTACCATGGTTTGTTTCTCCATTCACCTATTAGAGGACATTTGAATTATTTCCAGATTTTGGGTATTATGAATAAACCTGCTATAAACGTTCAGGTACACGGTTGTTTGTGAACATAGGGACTGCTAAGTCATACATTGGTGCATGTTTAACTTTATGAGAAACTGCCAGACTGTATTCCAGAGTGGCTATACCATATATATTAAAGTATTCTCACCAACAGTTTTTGAGAGTTTCACTGGCTAAGCATCCTTGCCAGAATTTGGTATTAGTAATTTTCACTTGAGCCATTCTAATAGGTATATTGTAGTATCTCTTTCTTATTTTAATTTACAGTTATTTTATGGTTAATGATGTTGGACATGTTTTCATGTGATTATTTGCCATTCTTGTAACCACAGTCTTGTTTTCTGTTTGTTTGTTTCCTTATTCGTAGTAGATATTAACCCTTTATCAGATAAATGCTTTGCAAATTTTTCTCCCATTGTGTATGTTGTCCTTTGATTTTCCTGATTGTTTCTTTTGCTGTGCAGAAGCTTTTTAGTTTGATGTGTTCCCCTTTATCTTTTATTGTATTGACTCTGCTCTTGGTATCATATTCAAAAACTTATTGCCAAGAACCATATCAAGAAGGTTTATCCTTATGTTTTCTTCTAGGAATCTTTAAAAAATTTTTTAATGTTTATTTTTATTTTTATTTTTGAAAGAGAGAGAGACAGAGCACTAGTGGGCAGGGGCAGAGAGAGAGGGAGACATAGAATCCAAAGCAGGCTCCAGGCTCTGAGCTGTCAGCACAGAGCCTGACGCAGGGCTCGAACTCATGAGCAGCAAGATCGTGACCTAGGTGGAAAGTGGATGCTTAACCGACTGAGCCACACAGGCACCCCTCTTCTCAGAGTTTTAAGGTTTTATGTCTTTAATTTATGTCTTTATTTTTTCATGTTTATTTATTTACCTTGAGAGAGAGTGTGTGTGAGCACAAGCAGGAGAGGGGCAGAGAGAGAAGGAGAGAGAGAATCTCAAGCTGGCTGTATGCTGACATGGGACTCCATCTCATGAACCATGAGATCATGACCTGAGATAAAATCAAGAGTCACCCAGGCATTCCTTTAATCCATTTTGAGTTTATTTTTGAATATGGTGTAAGATAAGAAACCAATTTCATTCTTTTACATGTAAGTATTCAGTTTTCTCAACACCATTTATTGAATAGACTACCCATTCCTTATTGTGTATTCATGGTGCCCTTGTCAAAGATCAGTTGACTGTATATATGTGGGTTTACTTATGGGCTCTGTATTCCATGCCTTGGTCTATGTGTCTGTCTTTATTCCAGTACCATACTATATTGATTACTATAGCTTTGCAGTATAGTTTGAAATTTGGAAGTGTAAGGTTTCCAGCTTCATTTTGGCTTTGGCTATTCATGGTCTTTTGTAGTTCCATATGAATTTTAGGATATTTTCTATTTCTGTGAAAAATTCCAATGGAATTTTGATAGAGATTGCATTACATGTGTAGATTGCTTTGAGTAGTGTGGACATTTAACAATATTAATTCTTCTAATCCATGAACATGGAATATATTTTTATTTATTTGTGTTTTCTTCGATTTCTTTCATCCATGTCTTATGGTTTTCAGGGTACAGATCTTTCATTTCCTTGGTTACGTTTATTCTTATTTTAGTCTTTTCGATGCTATTGTAAATGGGATTTTTTCTTAATTTCTATTTCATAGAGTTCATTGTTAGTATACAGGAACACAACAAAATTTTGTGCATTAATTTTGTATTCTGCAGCTTGGCTAAATTTGTTTATTCTTCTCAGAATTTTTTGGTAGAGTCTAAGAATATCTGTGTATACAAAAATAAACTCAAAATGGATAAAGGACCTGAACGTGAGACAGGAAACTATCAAAACCCTAGAGGAGAAAGCAGGAAACAACCTCCTTGACCTCCACCGCAGCAACTTCTTACTTGACACATCCCCAAAAGCAAGGGAATCAAGAGCAAAAATAAACTATTGGTACCTCATCAAGAT